>NC_089587.1:197189568-197506864 GCF_019320115.1 Miscanthus floridulus
CAGACCAGAGTCCGACCGGACCTCTTGTACCCCCATCTTTCTCTCTTCCGTTTGTAACCCCACAACAAACTTTGAGCACCTGGGCTCAGGAATAAAGTCACCGACCGACTCAAACTGGGCGTAGGGCACGTTGCCTGAATCAGTATAGACCCTATGTCATTGAGTGTTAGGCCACCTCCGATCACAATGTACAACAAAACTATAAATATTTACGTGTTGATCACTTTGTGCCCCGACAGTTGGCGCCGTCCGTGGGGAAGACGTGTACGTTCACATTTTTTGGTCATCGGATGGCCCACTTATACATGTTAATGTGTTAACACACATGGCATGCAAGTGAATATATTCATACATGTATATTGTTATTATCCGTCTTTATATATGCATAATTCTAATTTGTTTATTGTTTTTGGCTCTATGAATTTGTTCGATTCCATATGTCCGTATATATCGATTTCTCCCTTATTATAAGCCCGATCGTGTTTCAAAAAGACAAAATAGAAACAAAAACGCAGTAGTCTTTTCCCACCCGTTTTCATCTATCGTATTCTTTCCGTCCCTAAATACCTGTCGCCGTTGGTGTGCGTGCCACAAGTTTGATTCGATTTGTAGAAAATATGTGCAATATTTGTATCTCTAAATAAATTTATTAAAAAGCTAGACTCAAATATCTTTTCAATGATATTAATTAAGTACCATAAATATTAATATTTTTCAATATATATTTAGTTAAAGTTATTTCTCGAGAAGTGAAAACGAAAACGACACGTATCTAGGATTTAGGAACAGAGGGGTTACTAGTTACGTCTGGTGAGCTCTTTTTGTGAAAGTAGCGCATGCTCTGAAGTCTGAACAGTAGGATACAAGCATGGAATGGGTTATGGGAATATGTTCGTTTAATCGTAAATGATAGTAAATTTTCTGATCGTAAACGATCGTAAATTTCCGGTCAGAACAGATTAGCCAGTAATAATCCACGATCTATCAAGCAGCAGTGATCCACGATCTATACTGATACAGCCGAACAGGCTGACAATCAACAATGCGAAGTGATGATGATGCAGGCAGGACATGGCAAGGCACACACCAAGCACACACTACTCTACAGTACGTACTCGTCTGACAACACCCTCGATTACAACAAGGGAGTCAGTTCCTTGTTCTTCGCCAAGGCACGCCAAACTTTCCTTACTTCTGCCTCTTGCTAGCAGCTGCTCAACAATCAACATGACAACATCATTCCTCATAGGCCAGGCCAAACACAAAGCTTTTTCTGTGGAGAGCCTCACCAAGTTCTTAACTACTGCCACAAGCACTATGTGGCCTTACATACCCTAACAAACCTAATCAACCACGGAAATCTTCTAAATTCCTACACCAAACTCGACCTAATAAAGCTTCTACAATTCTGAGCTCTAGCTAAATAGTAGTACAGCAGAACTAGTACTAAATAAATATAGAAGAAGGTGGAAATAAAAAAATCCAAGTACGGTACAGCAGGCTAATAATTCCACCCGGGGATGGAGGAAAAAATGTACAGCGCCGGCCGGCTAGAACGACGGGACGGCCGGCCCAAGACCAAGAAGCGCGGCCGGGACCGGTGGCAGCGGGAGCGGGCCATGGACGTCCTCCTTCTTGCGGCGCATCTCCAGCACCTTGCGGTGGGAGTTGGAGTGGATGCTGCTCACGAACGTGGGGCTGCACGCCGGCCGGTACTCCGGGAGCAGCCGCCCGGACTTGTAACGGACCCCGCACGCGTTGCACAGCGTCTTGGCGCCCTCGGGCCCCGCGCGCCACTGCGGCGTCTTCTGCACGCCGCAATGGCTGCAGCGCCGGTCGCCCTGCTGGGCCGCCGTCGGCGCGGAGCCAGCGCCGGCGCCGCCCGCGAACTGGGGCGGCTTGGGGTGGTGCTTCTTCGGCTTGCGGCCGCGCTTCTTGGGCTTGCCGCCGCTCTTGCTGCCGTGCTTCCCGTGCTTGGACTTCTTCTTGGGTGGCCGCGGCGTAGTCTCGTCGAGGAGGAGGTGCGAGGACAGGAAGAGCGACGACGAGTCCGCCGCCGGAAGGAGCAGCAGCGGCGAGAAAGAGGCGGACGAGGAGCAGGACGACGTGGTGGTCGTGGAAGACGACGACGTCGTCGTCGACTCCGACAGGGGCGCCCCGCTGCCGGACAGCGACCACACGGACGCCCGCGAGCGCTTGCTGCGCTTCGCCTTCACGGGTACCAGCGCCTCCGTCGACAGCGCGCAGATGGTCGGGGTCGGGCTCCTCCGCATAGCAGGGCCAGCCACCACCGCGCCTTCCAGCGGCCGCCGCGCGGCGGCTCCAAACGGCGCCGCGGGTAGCTTCGGCGGCGGCGGGAGCTCGGCGAGCGAGTCGTCCATGATACGGGACACCCACTCCAGCTCCTCGGCGTCATGGGCCTGCACATAGGACGCACCAAAAACCTCAACAACCAAGGCGCGGAAATTGAACCTTGTGCAGAGAGAGAGGGTGGGGGAGGGGGAAAAAAAAGAAAGACGCCGCCTTGCCGGGTATGCCGGCAAAGGACGAGGTCAAAAGTGGTTCTGCTCTTACCGGCAACGGGAGGTCAATTATCGGGTGCGGAACCGGGAGCGTCATGAGCTCGTAGGACACCACCGACGACGACCCGTGGGAGTCACTGGACAGCTTGTCCTCTTCCTCCACGGGCCCCGGCGCCGGCGCCGGCACCGCGTCGCCCAGCTCGGCGCAGTCCTTGTCAACCTCGCAGAGGTCCTCGAGGTCCAGCAAGTCCTCCACGGAGAACTCGTCCGCAAAGACGGCGACACCCCTGTCCGCGCCTCCGCACGCCGCCGCCGGCCAAGCCGCCGCGACCTCCTCAGCCGCCGCCTCGCACGGCCTGAGGCTACTCCTCAGGGCCACCAGGGCGGACATCTTGCCCTCTCTCTCCAGCTGAAACAACCGCGCACACAGAAACCAAAACTCTCGTCAGTTTCCAAGAGTAGCAAAAAAGAAGAGAGAAAAGAAAGTGGTTTTTTCTTCTTCTTGCACCAACCGTCTGAGTGAGAGGCCTTACCAGCGAGCCGTGGTGGTGCGCGACGAACGACGCCATGGCGGGAGGGGAGCAGGAGCAGGAGAAGGGAGGAGACGAGGAACCGATGAAAACGAGGGGCGAGGAGGCGTGGAGGAAGTGGTGGGAAGCAGGGGAAAAGGCAGCAGGGAGGGTGGAAGCGATGAGCAGCGTCTGGTGGGTCATTGAATGGTTGCCAAAAGTCCGTGCGTGCAACAAATGCACTGTGGATTTCCCACCCTCGCCACCCCCTTTCCAGTTTTCCCCCGCACCCCGGTATAGGCAGTTGGATTGCCCTAGTCTTCAGCCTTTGTAATTTTTTATTACCGCTAATTTGAACTCCCTAGTAGTAAGTACTGCATTTAACTATGCTCCGTATATGAGTGAGGACTAGTACTTGTACGAGCCTGATTCCTCCTGCTCTCCTTTTACACGCGTCTTAAAAAATAGTTGGGCAACAGCACAGGATGGCCTAACAGCGGGGACAAGTGTAGTGAACCAGAATTAGGGAGTACATGGTTATGGAATAGATATAAGGCTATCACCAACCATAACGTCTAAAATACAAGACATATTTGTTCTTTGGGTAGCGCTACAGGCAAAATGTTCAATACATATTCGGCATCTTCTCCAACAACAGGATCCAAAATAGAATCCTTTCTACAAATGAGTTTCCAGGAGAGAGGATGCCCATATTTTGGTTGTGCCTCTCAGACAACCCAAAATAGGTCTCCCGTATAGGTACTCTACTAGAGACTGATTTTGGATCTCTTACTACCCATTTTAGATTTAGATGCCCATATGAATTCCTTGTTAGAGACAGTCTAAGAGTCAACGTCAGAGCATGCAATGAAATGGGTGGGGGGAGAGGGGTTGAGTTCATCTTATTCTCAATACAGAGGCGACAATTAGATGTAGGCTGGTGACACCTCTCCAACTTCAAGCCTGTCCGTTTTCACTTGGTCTATAGCGCTGCTTATGTTCAATCTCACGTGCGGGATGCGATGGAGGCGCTGCTAATCTTCATCTGGTAGCATTGCTAGAGATACTCTAAACGGGCCTAATAATAGTTTTTTGCATGGTACCATTGGAACATGATCGGTTCGGCTAATCCCAAACTTAATTACTAGATTAATTAAGCGTTAAGCTTTTGATCCACCTACTCGTCATTTATTTTCAACTAAATAAGAACTGCCGTGATCGGCGGTAACCATTAGAATTCTAAGAGTTCGGCCCCTAGCCCACAGCGCGATTATAAATAAAAGAGGCGCCCTTGCGTCACTATCTATCGGTGTTTCAGACCGGGGGTCCTCAACCAACTAGTGAATTTAAACTGCATGCTCCCGATTCCGGATGGTGATGCAAAGAGACACAAGGTTTATACTGGTTCAGGCAATCGATGCCCTACGTCCAGTCTGAGAGATCGATCTTGTATTCCTCGCACCGAAGTGCTCGTAGTAGGGGGTTACAAGCTAGGGGAGAGAGGGAGCTAGTCCCAGGTCTCGGCAAGGTGTCGTGTGGGCCGTCTGAGACGTTGCTCTCAGGCGGTTGTGATGTGTGCGTGTGTTACAATGTGTTCCTCCTTCCTTCTAAGTGGCCCAAGTCATCTCCTTTTATAGTTGAAGGGAAGACAAGGACAGTACATATGTTAACTATGCGACGTCGTGCCAATAGGGGCGGCATGTCCGAGCCCTGTGGCCTGTTCCTGTGGCGGCGTGGTCGTCGGAGTGGTCCGTCCTTGGAGCACTGGGGCGGCGTGCCAGTCCCATCCGATCCTGTGCGTCGTGAGAGCCCTGGGACTGCCTCGGAGTGGGTGCGGCGGTGGACGTGCAAGTCGGTGTGGACAGACTATGCGCGAGGCCGAGGCTTGGTCGGTGCCGAGGCTGTACCGCAGTGGGGGGTCTCGGCGGACGCAAACCTCGAGATAGCCGAGACCTTGGTGTACAGTGCCGAGGCCCCGAGTGGGCGGCTGACCTGGTGCGCCGGCTTGGAGGTGATGATAACCCAGGCCAAGTTGTCCATGTCGCGTTGTTTTCAAGGCGGGGATCGCGGGGCACAGTGCAGTGTGGGTGCTGATCATGGGCACAGCATCAGGACACAGTGGTCGATAATCCCCGCCGTGCCCTGTCACAGCCGGTATGGCGTTGATGCGACCTCAGGTCCCGTCGGCCATTCTGTGGCATCGAGCCATCGTCCGGCTGAGATTGCGGGAGTGATTGAAGTATTAATGAGACATGACGTGCTGTCGAGAAGGCCGGCCGAGGTGGGGGCGACGGACTATGGATAAGCTGGTCTCGCGCGATACGGGGAATGAGGCCTCGCGCGAGACGGAGAGCGGAGCCTCACGCGGGACAGAGATCGGACTCCTTGCCGAGGCCTTTCGTGAGGAGCCTCGCGCGATATGGAGAAGGCACCCCCTACCGAGGCCTTCCGTGGAGAGCCTCGCGCGAAGCAGAGATTGCGTTCCCTGCCGAGGCCTTCCGTGGAGAGCCTCGCGCGAGGCGGAGATTGCGTCAGGACACCGAGACCTCCTGCGCGAGGCTCGAGGCGAGGCGGAGGGCTCGGTGGGCCCGGTCGTGGCGGGTGAGGGGCCCACGGCTTACCTTCTAGCTTTGTTTTCGATGGGACTTAAGCGACCCCTTTGATTGTTCGCTCGGGGTACCCTGTTCTAAGGTACCCGACAGTAGCCCCCGAGCCTCCGAGGGAGTGTGTGCACTCTCCCTGAGGATTTGCCGAGGCTTGGTTTATACCCGCTCTGTAGGAACTGGGTTTTGTTTTTTGAGGTTCCGGTGGGTGCGTGCGAGCGCACCCGCCGGGTGTAGCCCCCGAGGCCCTAGAGGAGTGGAGTTACTCCTCCAGGGGCTTTTTTCATTTTCGCGTTTGAGCGAGTGGTTTTTATCGCATTTGTCGAGCCCATAATCGCAAGTTCGGGTTGCTGGGGTCTCGGCGAGGCTGCAGGAAGAGCCCTCTAGCCTTCGCACAGAGCGAGAGGTTCGTTAGGGGTCCCCCTGACTTTGGGTGCGACCCTCACGCTTCCTTTCGCTTGGAAGGAGGGGTGGAATATGCCAGGCTACCCTCGATGGGCCCGAGCGTGGACACTTCCTGTGAGCTGTTATCGGGTGAGTCCGAGTGGAAGCCATACCCCATTCGCTAGGGGACAGCTAGTGGTCCAGAGACACACTCCAAGAGTACCAGAGGGTTTCTCTAGTGGGTGCCGAGGCCGTTCGCTGGGCCTCGGTGGCTCGATGCCTCCCTACGGTGGGATCCTATTCGGAGACTTCCCTGCCGGTCTTGGACACGACTTAGGACGCCCCGAGCGACTGTTCGCTCAGGCCTGGGCCATTCGTAGGCTCGCCCCGAAGTCGTCCCTGACTCTGTTGCCCTGGGGCGGCTATCGAAACCTCTTGGAGGCCCAGCCTTCGAACCCCTGGACCGTAACGGGCTCGGTGCCCTTTATCGTGTTTTGTAATTAAACCTCTAGCGTGGGCTGGGACCGTTTGTCTTGGTCTTGGGTGCAAGAAGAGCCCCCGAGCCTCCGCCTGGAGCAAGAGGGCGGTCGGGGGTCCCTTGACTTTGTCATCTGACCCTCACATATCTTTTTTGTTCGGACGGAGGGTTTGTTTGCCGAGCCCACTCTGGTCTTGGCAAGGTTGTAGGAAGAGCCCCTAGCCTCTGTGTGGAGTGAGAGGACCGTCGGGAGTTCCCCTGACTTTTTATACGCCCCTTGCGCGTGAGGGTTTGTTTGCCGAGGCCCCTTTTGGGCATGAGCCCGAGTTGTGGGGTCTCGGTGTATTTGCAGGAAGAGCCCCCTAGCCTCTGCACAGGGTGAGAGGGCCGTCAGGAGCTCCCCTGTCTTTTTGTACGACCCTCACGCTTCCTTTTTGCTCGAAAGGAGGGTTTGTTTTGTCGAGCCCCTTTGAGTGCGAGCTGGGGTCGCTGGGTCTCGGCAAGGTTGCAGGAAGAGCCCCTTAGCCTCTGCGTAGAGCGAGAAGGCCGTCGGGGGTTCCCCTGACTTTTTGTGCGACCCTCACGCTTCCTTTTCGCTCGGAAGGAGGGGTGGAATGTGCCTCGCTACCCTCGATGGGCACGAGCGGTGGCACTTCTGGTGAGCTATTATCGGGTAGTCCGAGTGGAGGCCCGTACCCCGTTCGCTAGGGGACGGCTAGCGGTCTAGAGACACACTCCAAGAGTACCAGAGGATTTCTCTAGTGGGTGCTGAGGCCGTTCGCTAGGCCTCGGTGGCTCGGTGCCTCCCTATGGTGGGATCCCATTCAGAGACTTTCCTCCGGTCTCGGACACAACTTTGGGCGTCCCAAGCGTTTTGCTTGCTTGGGCCTCGGCCCCATATGGGCTCGCCCATGGTCGTCCCTGACTCTGTTATCCTGGGGCAGCTGTCAAAACCCTTTGGGGCCCAGCCTTCGAACCCTTGGATCGTAATAGGCTCAGAGCCTGGTTCCTTCATATGAAAGGAATAGGCCGCGGGGAATATCTTCCCCATTGGCTCGGTAACGGGTGGCACGCCTTTTGAGGTGGTTTCATGGGGAGACAAAACGACGCCTACTGTCGTAGTGGCCGAGCATGACGTGGTGGATGGGACGCAACTGTCCTCGCATTTAATGCGGGAGACGTGGGCGCGTGGGCCGGCGAAATCGGCTCATGGTTAACTGCGCCGGATCGGGGGGAAAATCTCCTCGATTTTGTCGCCCGTTCGTTTCGCCTCCTCCCTGCATAAATACCCAAAGAGTCTCGCCCCTCCTCGTCTTACCTTGCCTGCATTAGCATCGCCTCTGTCAAGCCGTCGCTAGAGCAGCAGGTGCCAGGAAGAAGAGGAGAGAAGAGCGAGCCTAGGGAGAAAGCTAGAAAAAAGCGAGAGCGTGGGAGAGAGAGAGAGAAAAAACTCACCGCCGCACCCGATTCCTCCCTTGCACCCATGGCCAGCAACATCGTCGTTGTCGAGGCGGACCCCTGGGACCCATCGGACGTCACCGAGGAGATGCTTCAGTCGCTTGTCGACGGTGGACTCCTTCGCCCAGTGACAGACCCTACCAGGCCAGAGTGGATTGCTCCGTACGGCGAGCCAGAGCCGAGGCCTCGTGACAGCTACGTCGTGAGCTTCGTCTCCTTTCACGAGCGTGGCCTCGGCGTCCTGGTGGACCGGTTCATGCGGGCGCTCCCGCACTATTACGGCGTGGAGCTCCACAACTTTAATCCCAATTCCATCGCTCAGGCGGCTATCTTTGTTGCCGTCTGCGAGGGGTATTTGGGGATTGCTCCCCATTGGGAGTTGTGGCTCCACCTATTCTGGGCGGGGCATACTACCAAGCCGACGGGCACGTCGGGTAAGAGGAAGGCGACGAGGGCCGGCGGCTACACTCTCCAAGTGCGTCAGGACCACCTGCACCTCTATATCCCGGCCCAACTCGTGTCCTCCAATCACCGGTGGTACACGAGTTGGTTCTACCTCCGCAACGACGACGGAGGACTTCCCCCCTACACTGGGCGGATCATGGAGAGTTGCCCGGAGAGATGGAAGTACGGCGTCCCGAAGGACGACCAGCCCAAGCTGCAGCCGCTTCTGGAGGGGCTGGCGAGGCTATGGGGCCACGGTCTCACCGTGGCTATGGTCGTGGCCACCTTCCACCGCCGGAGGGTGCTGCCGCTGATGGCTCGGCGGCGACAGTTGTTCAAGATGAAGCCGGGTGAGCCTATTGAGGGCACCCGGATGTCCTCCTCTGCCTTTTCCGACGAGGAAATTCTTCGTCAGGTGGGGGAGACGGTAGAGGCGAAGCTGAGGGGCGGCAACTTGACCCTTATCGCGATGCGGCCGTCGTGGGGGTTCCTTTCGCTGGTAAGTCGCATGCCGCTGTCGACGAAATATGGTCGGTAGTCTACCTAGGGGTATGCCCAAGGTAGTAGATTATCGGCAGACAGATGCGCAAGCCCCAAACAAGACAGTGACGCAAGACAGACACGAGGTTTTATCCAGGTTCGGCCGCCAAGAAGGCGTAATACCTACGTCCTGCGTCTGATTTGTATTGCTGTATGTCAATGAGAGATGATTTTTAGAGGGGTCCCCTGCCCACCTTATATAGTCCGGGGGGCAGGGTTACAGATCTGGAAACTAATCCTAGTCAGTTACAATTGCCATATGTGGCCGGATAAGGATTCCTATTCTAACCGACCAGGATCCTGCTTGGTCGCCAAATCCGTCTTGATTCCTTGTGCGGGACTCCGATCAGGTTAACTGGGTCGCACATCATCTTTCGGGTGGACTGAACCCATCGATCTGGGCCAGCCCAAGCTTAGCCGTAAGGGTATAGGGGTTAATACCCCCACAACTAGTCCCCGAGCATCATGTATTATGCTGCGACACGCCATTTTAACCTTCTCCGACAAGCGAGGCTTGAATCCTTGACGCCTCCGACCACCATCATCACCGGAGAAGTAGGTTGTCCGAAGAATGTATGGTGCTCTTAAGAAAAAAGAAAAAGATTTCTGTCCTGAGAAGTGTGCCCACTTGTATTTCTGAAAAGAAATGTAAGTGGTCTTGAAGCATGACGTCCTTGATCATCAGAAGCGTAGGGGTCGGAAAACAAACACATTCACCGCAAGGTGAAGTGTGCCCACTTAGTCCCCGAGCCTGGTAGTAGGTGACGTAGGCACGTGGTGCCAGGGTCTAAAAAGAATTCATAGTTTAGTTGAAAACTGAATTGCCGTACAGGCAAAACATGATGCACCGGCAGGTGCATCGTACCGACGTAGTCCCCGAGCTTGCTGGAAGGCAAAGTATGAGCCTTGTAGCAAGGTCTAAAGAAATGTCTCTTAACTGTATGTGAGTACAAATCACATGTAGCCAAGGAGAACCATTATTCAAGCAGTGGTCGGGGCAGTCCCCGAGCATATTAATAATCCTTATAATCATTCAAAGCACAGGGGTCAAGTTAAACAAACACATTCACCACAAGGTGAAGTGTGCCCACTTAGTCCCCGAGCCTGGTGGTAGGTGATGCAGGCACGTGGTGCCAGGGTCTAAAAAAAGAAATTCCGCTGAAGTTAAGAATCCAATTGTCGTACAGGCAAAACAAGATACACCGGCAGGTGCATCGTACCTCCGTAGTCCCGAGCTTGCTGGAATGCGAAGTATGAACCTTGTAGCAAGATCCAAATAAATGTCTCTCAACTGTATGTGAGTACAAATCACATGTAGCCGAGGAGAGCAAAACTATAAGAAGTGGTCGGGAGAGTACCCGAGCACAGCGGTGGTCACAGCAGTTCCTGAATATGGTAATGGTCGAAGCAGTCCCCGGGCACGGCCGTGGTCGGAGCAGTCCCCGAACACAAAAGTGGTCTAGGCAGTGTCCAAGCACAGTAGTGGTCTGGGCAGTCCCCGAGCACAGTAGTGGTCTGGGCAGTTCCTGAGCACAGTAGTGGTCAGGGCAAATCCACGATCACTTGCGCTGCTTGTACTATTATTTGGTATACTTATTTTTCTCTATTCTCTGCCAAGTCCAATCTGACACGCCTGGTCAAAAAAGCAAATAGGTATAGTACATCATTCTGTCTTCCTCTTTTTTTTTTGGCAAACAGTCGGTTGACACCTGTATTGAGGTGTGTCAGTGTGGGCCCTCTTATACCATCAACGAAGAGGCGCGTACACTGTTAACGAAGGAGCGCATTTATTGGCGCAGATCTCGAGGTGGTGTGAACATCTGTCCGTCGCGCGTGCGCACGTCTCCCAAGAAACTCGGACGGACGAAACGATGGTACTCTTTGTTATTTATAATATAGATCTGGCAAGTTACTGTCACCGTTCCCCATCGTCATTCGCCGCCGCCACCTTCGTCTTCCTCTTGCCAAACCCTATTCCTCCGATAAACATCGCCAAATCCCCTTGCCACCGCATCCACCCCCCTAGAAAGGACAGAGTAATGGCGAGGAGAGACGCCCAGAAGAAAGGCGGAATCATGGCGAAGGAGTGGTGGAAGTCTCGGAGCAACGAGCAAACCATCGAAGACCTCGTCGCCATGGGGGTGCTCCACAACAAAGCCCTCGCTGGATGGTGCGCACCGGAAGGAGAAAGCTTCCCCGATCCACAACCAGGTGAGATCGTGGTTTTCGAAGATTTCTTCAAACGGGGTTTTGGGATTCCAGTGCACCCTTTCCTTCAGGGTCTCTGCTTGTACTACGAGATTGGGATTTGCGATCTGCATCCCAACTCGATTCTTCTCGTCTCTACCTTCATCCATCTTTGCGAGGCGTATGGTGGCTTCCAGCCCCATTTCGACCTCTTTCGCCACCTATTCTGTCTTCGGAAAAAAGGGAGCGGTGGCTCGAAGATCGCCGGAGGCGTCTACCTGAACCTGCGTGACGGCATGAAGGCCCAATACCTGCACTGTCCCTGGAACACCTCATTGGACGAGTGGTACAAGAAATGGTTCTACATCCGTGAAGAGCCGAACACCATCACTCTGTGCGACGTGGGGCTAATTCCAGAGAAGAAAAATAGCTGGTCGGAGAAGCCCGAGAACTTGGAACAGATCGCCGAACTGCTCGGGATGATCCCGTGGGGAAGGCTTGATGGCCCGAGCGTGGTCGACAACTTCATTAGCCGACGAATTCAGCCATGCCAGAAAAGGATTCATCCTGGCTTCGAGTACCAAGGGGGCGCGGATCCGACAAGGACCAGGAAAGAGCCGCTCGACAAGACGGAGATCAAGGCCAGGATTGGAGAGCTGTTCAATCTGGCCGATCCCAATTATGTTGCACTGAACGCCATCGAGCACGCCTTCAAGCTGGCTCGACCTCCCCCAAAGGTAAATGACGCCTCCTTTTAACTGTAGAGTCATGTTGTATCAAGAAAATAACTGTCTTTTCCTTCATTTTGTGTCTCAGTGTAATGGCCGTGACCGGGCAGGAGTGTTCGTGTCGCCTCCTCCTGGTGTAGAATGGCCGCAAGCTACCGGCCCAGCCGCCCAGACCAGCGCCAGGACCGACGACGTTCACTGGGCGGTACTCGAGACCGTAGAGGACGCCTCGACCAGGGCCGCTGGCAAGCGTCCGGCTGCCAGCAAACGACGTCAAGCCATCTTCCCCCTGTCGGACGACGAAGCAGAGGATGCGGACATCTTCCGGCTCGTCCCCCGAAAGAGGAGAAGGTAGGTGGGACCGATGGAGCAGGGTGGCTCCTCTAGGCCAGCAGTGGTCACAGCACTGACCACTGCAACACAGAGGAGAGACGAAGGAAACATGCCGCATCATACTCCGACGCCCGTACTGGAGGTTGAACAAGTCCCGGTGGAAACTGCCGAGCAAGCGGAGCAGGGGCGATCGAGGAGACGTTCCTTCGCCACATCCTTCCGCAAGTCGAAACTATAAGTATCTATATTTTTGATGTAAGCTTTGCATTTTGCATTGGATGCTATTATCTTCTGAATTTGTCTCTGAATTCATTAGATCGGCGTCCATCGAAAGCCCCGACCAGCTAGCTGGGTGCGGAACGTCCTCACCAACAACAGTGGGACAAACTGCTCAGCAACCAGCCATGGAGGAGCCCATGGCAGGGACTCTGCCTGGGCCTCAGCAGGTGGACAACCAGACGCCAGTCCCCGAGCAGCTGGTCAAGAAGACAACCGAGCAGAATAAAAGTGCTCCAAGCACGAACCCTGCTGAGGCGGATACCACGGCGCCAAGGGAGCTGGATCTAGCCGAGGGGCAGCAGCCAGAAGTTGCCCAGAACATGGTTGCCGACGCGACGACTCGTGGGAAAGCCCTGGTGGTCGTAGAGTCTGCGAACTCCAGACTAGTGCCGCCTCCCGAACAGGAGGCTGAAGAGGATGAAGTGGAAGAAGTCCTGGGCCGTCCCCAAGATAGGCGACAACATGTATATGTGTCGCGCTATCGGAACGACGAATGGGTCATGCATGAGGAAATCCCAGAGGTCGAAGAGACCTTAAGAGTTGAACGGGCGGCCAAGCGTCTGGTGACGGAAGTCTGGGTATATTTGGCTTGAGTCCTTGACCCTGTTGTGTAGTCGAACTGTCTGACGTAGCTTGTCTGTATGCAGGACTTGATGAAAACTGCAAGATACCGAAAAAGGTGCTTCGACCAGATAGAAGGAATCACGACGACCAATAAGGAGCTAACGGCTGAAGTGGAACGCCTATGGTGCCAACTTGAAGCCGCCGACCAGGAGAGGATAGACCGAGAAGCACAGAACCAAAACCTAGTCGGCCAGCTCAAAAACAAAGAGCGGGAGAAAACAGGTAAGTTTTCACCGTATCATAGCAAGTGCGGGACTTGTGTTATTTTGTTCTTGGCAGTAATAGCTGTAATGCAGGTTTAGAAGCAGAAGTGACCCGCCTCTAGGGGGAGAACAGCCGTGTGCTTGCAGAATGTGGTCGCCTGAAGGAGGACAACGAGAAACTGGCACGCAGCCAGTCGGAACTCCAAGACCACACTACCAGAATGAAGGGCGACCTAAAAAGTAAGCACTCCAGACCACCTTTCTCATTCTATTGCCCACCTTGCCTTGTCGTGTCATCATGTTTGATGTCTTGTACTGTTTTCAGTTTTGAAAGTCAATGCCAAGAGGCACCTGGAGGCCGTGATCAAGGAACGTGACGACTGGAAAGCACAATGCCTTAAGACCACCGAGGAGCGGGACACGTGGAACAAGCGGTGCCAAGAAATGGCAACTGGCATTGTGCCCGTCCTCGACCTTATCGACCCGGCGCTCACAGAGGAAGAGCTAAGGATACCCCAGCTCGGACTGGTCGAGAGATGCAAGCAGGCATGGGGATGGTTCCAAGACTTCGTGAAGGAGGCGGGTGAGTACACGGGTGCCCATGTGCTAAGCATGGTGCGTGCTCACTACCCCCTGATCGATCTCAAACGCTTGGAGGCTGGGTACCCGAAGGAGATAGACCCAGACAAGGCCGAAGAGCTTCGGACAGCCTAGCTAGACTTGTCGTCAAAGATAATTGGCGATATTAACCTGTGCGGAGGTGGGACAGCACCTGTGCAGGGTATGCCATCGACAAGCCAGCTGGAAATGCCGTTAGCTGCAAGCCAACCAACGAAGCCTGCGGTCTCGACCAGCCAGGCACCGGCGGGGCCATCCCCTTCAGCTTGACTAGCTCAAGAGTCCCCGAGACTCGAGTAGGGTATCAGAGGCGGCGAGCAGTAAATGCCATGCGCCCCAACCAGCCAATGTAATAGGCTTAGAGCTATAGAAGGAGGACATAGTTGTGTTATTGTAAACTTGAGCCTCTTCAGGCAAGCTTGTAATAACGTGACTGTATATCATTATAAGCTTGTTTGTTTTATACAAAACGCACTTTAAGCTTGAAATTTTTTGTTGGTGTAACTAAGTGGGAACGTGTTAACGTTCTGTTTAGTTGTACCGTTTTGCTCGACACGTCATCCTGAAAAGTTTGTGCGGCCCTAGTCTGGCATGTGGTCGGAGTGTGAGGTACTATGACCTGTGCACATGTGGACGCAGACAAGTCAAACCAGGGGGGACCCTGCCGATCACCCGCAACGTAGAGAGCGGATCCCGTGCACGTGTTGGGAGGAACCAGAGACAGGGCCTGCTCCGAAAACCATAGAAGGAGTGGTGGTCAGCTTGTACTGGCTTAAGTTGGAATAACCATAAAATTCGAAGTGACACATTAGAGTGGTCGGAGAAATCATAGTCCTTTAGTAAAGTAAATCGAAAATACAAGTAGAGTACATATCTCAGTAGTTAAGCATAGAAACGTCTAAGCTTGTCGATGTGCCATGAGTTCGGTACGTCCGTGCCGTCCAGATGAGCTAACCTGTAAGACGTTGGACGTGTGACTTCCTTGATCATGAAGGGTCCCTCCCATGGGGTTGCGAGTTTGTGGACACCAGCCTGGTTCGTCTTCCACTTTAGGACTAAGTCCCCGACCACGAAGAAACGCTCTTTAACGTTCTTGTTGTAGTACCTGCGCAAAACAGCAAGGTATTTGGCCGTGCATACGCAAGAATCAAGCCTTTTCTCCTCTGTGCTGTTGACTTCTAGCTCGCGTACTTCATTGACCTTGCCTTCGTCGAAGTTCTCTACCCGTGCTGATCTAAAAGCTATATCTGGTGGGAGGACTGCCTCAGCGCCGTAAACCATAAAGTATGGTGAGACGCCGGTGTTACGACTGGGCTGAGTTCGGAGGCCCCAGACCACGGCTGGTAACTCCTTGAGCCATCTTCCAGGAGCTTTATCGTTTTCTCTGTACATCCTCTTCTTCAATGCGTCCAAGATCATGCCATTTGCCCGCTCGACTTGTCCATTAGCTCTAGGATGCGCCACCGAGACATATTTTACAACTATGCTCCTTTCATCGCAGAAGTCCCAAAAAGCGTTCCCGGTGAACTGAGTACCCAGATCAGTAATGATGCTGTTGGGCACGCCGAAACGGTGGATGACCTAGTCGAGGAATGTGACAGCTTTCTCTGAGGATGCCTGTACCAGAGGCATGTATTCTATCCACTTAGAAAACTTATCAATTAGCACGAAGATGCATGTAAATTTCCCAGGAGCTAGTTTGAAAGGCCCGATCATGTCCAGTCCCCAGCATGCGAAGGGCCAAGAGGCTGGAATCGTCTGGATCTCATGTGCTGGTACATGGATTCTCTTGGAGAAGAACTGACAACCCTCACAGCGGCGGACTAGCTTCTCTGCGTCGGCCACTGCTGACGGCCAATAGAACCCTGCTCGGAAAGCCTTACCGACCAGTGTTCTTGAGGCCGCGTGGTTGTCGCAGGAGCCAGAGTGGATTTGGTCTAGGAGATGCTCGCCTTCCTCCTGGGTTATACACTTCATCAAGATTTCCTCCTTAGCGTTTTTGCGCCATAACTTGCCATCGACGAGCAGATACTGCTTACTACGACGCATCAGGCGCTCATTTTCTGTTCGATCGATATAACCGCTACCATCTGTCAAGTACTTGATGAAAGGTGTTCTCCAGTCCGGCTCATGAGTGGTCGGAAGCGGCTCGGTTGTGCTCGGCGCCGGAACCGTAGCCACTAATTGCTGGTCTGAAACTTTGTCGGTCGTTGAATCTTTGTCTTCAATGGAAGGCGTGAGCAGGTCTTGGACGAATACGCCATGTGGGATTTTGGCTCGGGATGATCCTAACTTTGACAACGCATCCGCTGCCTGGTTCTTGTCCCGGACCACGTGTATGTACTCGATGCCATAGAACCTGCCTTCCAGCTTTCTTATCGATTTGCAATATGCGTCCATCTTTTCACTGGTCGTGTCCCAGTCCTTGTTGAGTTGGTTGATGACCAGAGCTGAATCTCCGTAGACATAGAGATGTTTAACTCCAAGCTCAACCGCAATGCGTAGACCATGCAGGCATGCTTCATACTCGGTGGCATTATTAGATGCTGGGAAATAAATACTGAGGACGTACCGGAGCTGCTCCTTGGATGGTGATACGAAAAGAACTCCTGCTCCCGCACCGTCAATGTTGAGAGAACCGTCGAAATACATCGTCCAATATTCGTCGGATCCCGGAGAGGCAGGCGTGCTTAAGTCTGTCCACTCGACGATGAAATCGATGAGTGCCTGAGACTTGATTGTAGTACGGCTTGCAAATTCCAAGGAAAGGGGGCATAGCTCCATTGCCCATTTGACGATGCGCCCGTTCGCATCCTTATTGCGAATGATGTCCCCCAAAGGATACTCGGTCATGACCACCACACGATATCCGTCGAAGTAATGTCTCAACTTTCGGGATGTTATCAGTATGGCGTAGAGCAGTTTCTGAATCTGTGGGTACCTGGTCTTGGATTCATTGAGTACCTCACTAATGAAATAAATTGGCCGCTGTACCTTGTAGGCGTGGCCCGGCTCGTCGCGCTCGACCACCAGTGTACTTGAAACCACCCGATCAGTTGCCGCAATGTAAAGTAGGAGAGTTTCGTCTTCTCTGGGAGCAGTAAGTACCAGAGGTGATGTGAGGTATTGTTTCAGCTGCGTGAAGGCAGCGTCTGCTTCCTCCGACCATTCAAACTTCCCGGACGCTTTGAGCAGTTTGAAGAACGGTAGTCCTTTTTCTCCTAATCTTGATATGAAACGGCTTAGAGCAGCCATGCAGCCGGTAAGCTTCTGGACATCCTTCACCTTTTTTGGGGGCTTCATGTCTAAGACAGCTTTGACTTTCTCCGGGTTAGGGCGTATGCCGTCGTAACTGACGACGTTGCCGAGCAATATGCCAGAAGGGACACCAAAGATGCACTTCTTTGGGTTTAATTTCCATTGGAACGTATTAAGGGCTGCGAAGGTGCGTTCCAGATTGTCAACAAGGGTATGTGCTTCCTTGGTTTTGACAACTACATCGTCGACGTAAGCCTCGACGAGGCCGTCTTTTATCTCGTCGTTGAGGCAGGCCTGTATAGTGCGTTGGTAGGTAGCACCGGCGTTTTTGAGCCCGAACGACATAGTCGTGTAGCAGTAGGCGCCGAAAGGCGTGATGAAAGATGTCTTGATCTGGTCATCCTTTTTTAGAGCGATCTGGTGATAACCAGAGTAGCAATCGAGAAAGGAAAGCAGCTCGCAACCGGCGGTTGAATCTACGACCTCGTCTATGCGAGGTAAGCCAAAGGGGTCCTTAGGGCAGTTTTTGTTGAGATCAGTGTAATCAACGCACATTCTCCATTCATTATTCTTTTTGCGTACAAGAACCGGGTTGGCTAACCATTCCGGATGATACACTTCTTTGATAAATCCAGCTGCCAAAAGCCGTGTAACTTCTACCCTAATCGCCTCCTTTTTGTCGTGAGCGAACCGTCGTAGCTTCTGCTTGATTGGTTTGGCCTTGCTGTTGACATTTAAGGAGTGCTCAATCAAGTTCCGAGGTACACCGGGCATGTCGGAAGGTTTCCATGCAAACACATCCACGTTGCCCCTCAAGAACCTGACGAGCGCGTCTTCCTATTTGGGATCCAGGTTGGCCCCGATGAGGGCCGTTTTGCTGGGATCGCCCTCGACCAGCTGGATCGTCTTGTGCTCCTTGGACCTGATGTTCTTGCGCGGAGCCTCGAGCTCTGGGATCTCCAGGTGATCGGCCGAGGTTTTCTTAGCGTCGAGCATGGTCTCGGCCATGCGAATAGAGAGGTCGTGGGCCTCTGCTATTTTGAAGCTGTCGTCCTCGCAGGTATAAGCTGCGTATACGTTGCCCTGAGGGTTAAAACCCCTTTCTCAGTAGGCATCTTGAGCACCAGATACCTGTAATGAGGTATGGCCATGAACTTGGTGAGCGACGGTCGACCAAGAATAGCATGGTAGGTGCCATCGAAGTCAGCGACCACGAAGTTGACGTAGTCGGTGCGAAAGTGGTCCGGAGTCCCAAATTGCACAGGTAGCGTGATCTGCCCGAGAGGTGTGGAGCTCTGTCCGGGGAGAACGCCCCAGAACTGTGCCTCATACGGCTTCAGGTCCACCTGGGCTATTTTCAGAGCGGGCAGGCTGTTCTTGAACAGTATATCAATGGAGCTGCCGCCGTCTATCAGTACCCTATCGAATTGAACCTTGTTGATACAAGGATCGAGGACCAGGGGAAAACACCCTGGCTCGGGTATGGCGGCCCATTGGTCCTTCCTGCTAAAGTAGATTTCACAGTGAGACCACGGAGGAAGCCGCGGATCGGTGAGAAGGTTGTCGGTGTTTGCCACGTTCAAGCAAGCGCGGGCGAGCAGCTTGCGTTCTCGTTTGGTCTCAATGGACACCTTGCCGCCGATGATGGTGTGCACGCGATCAGTCGGCTTGATGTATTTATGACGAGGGTCTGCATCGTCGTCGTCGTTGTCCTCGTTGCGCTGTTCCCCCCGCGTCATTAGGCTTGTCGGACATATCCGGAGCCTGTTGACGCGTGTAAATAGTCTTGAGGACGCGGCAATTCTCCATGGTGTGGTTCGACTTAGGATGGAGTTGGTAGGGCCCCTTCAATGCTTTGGCGTAGTCATCCTCGTAGTTACGACGTCTGCCGCCCTTTTTCACGGTATTGACCTCGCCGTCGTCTTCCCGAGCGCGCTTGCTCCTGTAATCGTCACGGCGGTTGCGCCGCTGATTACGTTGATCACGATAGTCGTGGGAGTCATTGCGCTGGTTGCGGCGGTCAAAATTGTCGTTCCGACCACGATTGCCGCGGTAATCGTCGCGGTGTGGAGGGTGGTCGGAGCGTGGAACCCTTGCTGCTTCTTCAACGATTATCTTTTTAGCGTCGTCAGCGTCCACGTATTTCTTAGCGGTGGCCAAAAGCGCTGTTACTGATTCGGTCTCTTCCGGAGGAGCTTGTCTCTTAGGGCGTCGTGGAACCGGAGGCCGGTGACGAAAGCCTCGATTGCTTCGTTGTCGGAGATTGATGGGACCTTGATGCGCATCTCCGAGAAACGCCGAACATACTCGCGCAGTGGTTCATCCTTCCGATCTCGGATCCGTTGCAGATCGTACTTGTTGCCGGGTTGTTCACAAGTAGCGATGAAATTGTCGATGAAGGCCTACCTGAGCTCCTGCCAAGAGTCAAAATAGTTCGCTGGCAAGCTAACCAGCCATTGGTGACCTGCATGACCAACAGCGACTGGGAAGTAGTTAGACATGACGTGCTCATCAGCCATGGCTGAGCGGCACGCAGTTTCATAGAGCATGACCCATAATTCGGGGTTTTCCTTGCCGTCGTACTTCTGAAGTTTCTCGAGTTTGAAATTCTTGGGCCATATGACTTGGTGAAGGTGTGGAGTGAACTGCTTCAAACCCGGCGGGCCGTGGGCAGTGTCATATTCCATACAGCGATAGCTTTCATGGGATGCACGATCGTTGGCTCTCTGGTTGATGCGAGCGCGCAGATCGCGTCCGACGAGGTAATGGCGGAGATCGTTATTGCCATCGCGGCGATCTCGATTGCCATCTGGATTAGCCCTGCGACCGTGGTTATCACGGCGATTGTCGCGATTATCTCGGTGGTTGTCGCCTCGAACGTCGTGGCGGTTATCCTCCCGGCGGCGGTTGTCGTCCCGACCACCATCATGACCACCGTTTCCGCCTTGACGGTTGTCCGATGGGTCGTTATTGCGCGAGCCACGTTGGTTGAGTGGCTGTGAGCGACTTGAGTATTGGCGGCTGTGGCTTGATTCGACAGAAACGGATGGAGCCCGGGCTTGATTCATCTCTACGGTCTGAGCCATAGCAGCTGTCAGATAAGCTTGTATGTCATCACGGACTGCTTGGGTCTCGGGAGTGTTGGGCAACCGCTGCATTGTCGCCATGGCGACGGCTATGTTGGCGCTTGGGGTCTTGAAGACTTATTTGTCCCCCACCCTGTCGAAAGCATTGTTGAGGTCACGTGGTCGGAGCCTTATGCGTCGTGCCTCCTGGTCTGCTTCAGCTTCAATTTGCCGGCGATTAAACCGGTCAATATTGCGTGCTTCGCGTGCAATCTTTTCTTGTTCTGTTTCGCCAACTGTCGGTGGCTCGTCGTTGCTGACAACATGGATCAAATCCCCTCGTCTTGGCGGGAAAGACGGAAATTGGGGGAAACCCGGGGCGTGGTCTGGTAGATCCAGATCGTATTTGACGCCTTCATCTCCGTGACGCTAAAGCTCGGTGTGGACAGATGCGTTGGATGCGATGTCGGATGAGGAGCTGGAGTCACCCTCTCGGACTGTGTGGACGGATCCTTCTTGATAATCTTCAATCCGGACCATGTTGACGATGTTGCATGGCTTCGGCCGAGGTCGGTGTATAGGACATAGATCCGAGCGGCGTCGTAGGTTGTACGCGTAGCTGGAGGCAGCATTTCGTAGGCCGTAGGGCTAGACCTGGTGGTTCTCCGTCGGGACTTCGTACTCGCAGAGTCGGAGACCCATCGCGAAGGCTGGCTGGCGACGAGCGGAGCGCCCCTCAGGAGTAGATACGACCACAAGATCTGTTCCAAGCCGTGCAGGACGACTAGCCCGAGCTGGTCGGATAGATCTGTTGTGGGGAGCTGTTACCTGCTCATTAGGTTGGCTTTGAATCATACTTAACAGAGCTAGGGTTTCAGCGAGTTTGATGCCGACCCGATCGATGGAGTCGAGCAGGTCGGTGTCGTCGATCTGCTTTCCTCTGTAGCGGGGAAACGGATGACGGGTTGTCGACGTGGCTGTAGGCGTGGTCAGAGCCAGATGTACCGTGGTCAGAGCCAGATCCATCGTGGTCGGAGCCGTGTTCGTCGTGGTCGGAGCTGTGTTCACCGTGGTCGGAGCCGTAGCCGATGCAGGTGAAGTAGTCGTCGGCACAGGTTGAATCCACGCCTCCTCCGCGGTCATGGCGATGGAGACGTCAGGGCCGGTGGTCCAAGCGATCTGGCCGACGGTGAACATGAGGCCGTTGGGTGTAGCCATGGAGCCAGAGATGATGACCATCTTGTTTGCTTGGAGAGCAGTATGCACACCCCCTACCTGGCGCGCCACTGTCGACGAAATATGGTCGGCAGTCTACCTAGGGGTATGCCCAAGGTAGTAGATTATCGGCAGACAGATGCGCAAGCCCCAAACAAGACGGTGACGCAAGACAGACACGAGGTTTTATCCAGGTTCGGCCGCCAAGAAGGCGTAATACCTACGTCCTGCGTCTGATTTGTATTGCTGTATGTCAATGAGAGATGATTTTTAGAGGGGTCCCCTGCCCGCCTTATATAGTCCGGGGGGCAGGGTTACAGATCTGGAAACTAATCCTAGTCAGTTATAATTGCCATATGTGGCCGGATAAGGATTCCTATTCTAACCGACCAGGATCCTGCTTGGTCGCCAAATCTGTCTTGATTCCTTGTGCGGGACTCCGATCAGGTTAACTGGGTCGCACATCGTCTTTCGGGTGGACTGAACCCATCGATCCAGGCCAGCCCAAGCTTAGCCGTAAGGGTATAGGGGTTAATACCCCCACAGCCGCTGTAGCCTTCGAGCCTCCTAAATCTCCCCTTACCCCTTGTTTCCTTATGCGCGTCTATCGTTCCTGTAGGGGATGAGGGACGTGCGCTCCTCTCCTCCGCCCGTTCTCGAGGACGCGAGGCGGCGGGCGATCAACCGCGCGCATGCCGACGCGTAGAAAAAACAAAAAGACACCAAGGCGGCGAAGCGCACGAAGCAACTCCTCACGCGCGAGGAGCTGGATAAGCACCGCCGTCAACAAAGGAAGGAGGGTCTCCTGCTGGAGGAGTCCCATCGACGTCACTGTCGACGGAGGCCTCGGACGGAGATGACGGGGGCGAGGTGGGGCGAGGTCCCCTGGACCACCTTCCTGACGTAGTGGAGGTGGTGCCCGGGGTGTTGGCAAGTAGCCCGGCACTCCCAGGAGGAGGAGGAGAAGCGGACCCGGGGTCGGCGGTTGCCGGCTCTGGGGCTGAGGCCGACACGCCCGAGGCGCGGGTGTTGGGCAAACGTGCCGTCAGCCCGCTGGGCTCGGCGGTCGTGGTGGAACAAGCGGCGGTGGAGGTGATGCCACCGCCCCTGCAGAGGACCGAAGGGGCGCCGGGGTCCCTCGAGGACCGACCGGCGCCGATGGATACGGAGGCGACGCCTCTGCGGCCGCCTCCGCCGTTGCAGATAAGGTTTGCCGTGGCGAAGCGGTTGCCGCCCCGTTCATGGTAAGTGTATTTTTGGCAGGGTCATAGTGCATTCCGTTCGCTTTTTTGGTCTTGCGCTGACCCTGTAGGTTATTTTCCCTTAGTTGGAAGCAGCCCATGGACGAGCTCCCCTTGGCGCCCCTTAAGGCACTTAAGGCGAGCCCTGGCTCCTCCACCCACTAGGTGGTGGAGGCACAAGCCGCTATCCAACGCGGCGCGGCGTCGGCGAGGGTCGACCTGAAGGAGCCGACCGCCCAAGGGGGCGCTGCCGAGGCAGCCCCTACCCAGACGAGGGATGGAGCGCTTCCGCCCGGCGGGGGTGAGGCTCACGGGTTGGATAGGGCCGGCGTGCCCTTGGTTGCCGAGGCCCATAGGGTCTCCGAGGCTGAGGCGATGGAGGACAGGGCGCCCAAGACCACCGAGACCGCAGTGGCCGCGGTCGGTGTTTCTGCGTCCTCCGAGGCCACGATGGCGGAGGTTGGAGCCCCCGAGGCCACTATGGCCATCATAATGGCGGCGAGGCCGTCTGTCCAGGAGGTGGAGATGAAGGCGGCGGAGGTTACGGTGGCATCCTTGGTTCAGGGATCGCCGCTGTTGCGAGAGAGCGCCCGGGAGGCGGAGGTCTATCCGATCTCCTCCGATGATACTTCCTAGGCGCGGGAGGTGGTCGACGCTGAGGATGCTGGTGCCGTGGAACAAACGACGCCGATCTTGGACGAGGGAAGCTCGGCCCTTGTGCGGGCGTGACCCGAGCCTCGTGGGTGGGATCACCCGCGAGTACTATGGCAGAGCCGGGATGACCCTGAGGGGGAGCCTCTATTTGCCCTCGAGGACGCAGCCGAGGGCGGGCGCTGGGGCACCTTCGAGCAATACCGCCAGCTGCGGAGCGGTCGCTACGGACGGCCCTGTCTATGGTGGCCGACGAACTGCCCGGAGTCGCCCAGGTTCGCGTTTTCCTTTCCCACGTGACGTGGTCCTTTTCTGGTTTTGTTGCAATCAATGACCCATGTTCTGCTTCCTCCGGAGCTCGAGACCCGGTCCCTTGGGAAGTCGGTCTTTCTCCGGCGGGAGAGGGGCGTTTGGGACCAGCTTCAGCGGTAGAAGGGTCTTCTTGCTGGCACCAACGAGCTCCTGTCAGCGCGGAGCGCGGAGGTAGAGGACCTCTGCCTTTGTTGTGCCGACGCGAAGGTCGAGGCGGCCACGGCCTAGACGCAACTCACCCCTCTGGCGGCGTGGGTTAAGGAGTTGGAGGAGGAGCTCACCCGCGCGATCAGCGATCGGGATGCCTTTAGGGGCCAAGCCATTGAAGCTACGGCCTCGGCCGCGGCTCACGCGGGGCAGCTGGGGGTGGAACAGAGGGCGCGCCAGCTGACTAAAGGTGCCTTGGACGAGGCCCTTGCTGCAGCTGAGGCCTCGCGGACCGAGGCTGTAATTTGGAGGGGGATGGTCGAGGGTGAGTTCTAGTCCCCACATTTTGTTTTCTTTTCCTTATGTTCGCTCCCTAACTCCCTTGTGTGATGCAGAGCTGGGGAGTGAAGCTTCCAGGGCGGCCGAGGCTTCTCGGGTCGAGGCCCAGCGCTTGAAGGAGGAGGCCGAGGCTTCTCGGGCCGAGGCCCTGCGCTGGAAGGAGAAGACCGAGGCCTGTCAGGTCGAGACCCGACGCTGAGAGCAGAAGGCCAAGGGTGAGTTCCGTGGGCTTCCACCCCTAACTTAGGTTGTTTTTTCCCTCGCTCGACCTCATTCCATTTTCCGCAGTGCAGAGTCAGAGGCGGAGATCACTCGGGTCACCGAGGCATCCAGCGTGGTGCAGACGGTGCTCGAGACCGAGATTGGGGAGGACGAGGCGCTGAAACGTGCTGCCCTTTCCGCCTGTGAGGCCTTGGAGGTTGAAGGGGTTCAGTCAGGCAACTCCCTGGGGAGCCGTTTGATCGCGCTGAGCAACCAGATGCGCGAGCGACTCTGAGGGGCGCTGCACATGGGTGTCAAGCGCGCGTTGGCCGTCATCTCTTCTCACTACGTCGGCGTCGACCTCCCAGCCATTAGTGATGGGTATGTCCTGCCTGATGAGGAGGAGGAGGCTGACGCGGTGGTCATGAAGCTGATGGAGGCGGTGGAAGGCCCTGGCACGGCGCTGGCGATGCTCTTTGAAGAGGAGGTGGTTCCTCCCCTACCACCCGCCGGTGTTGAAGGCCCTGAGCCTTGATCTGGGCCCCAAGGGCTCATGTAAAATAGAGCTGGAGTTATTTTTGTATCATAACGTTTGTGGCCGTCGAGGCCTCTATTTATGAAGTATTTGTGTTTCTTAGTTGTTTTTCTTATGTTTCCGAGCCTCTGCCCTCTGTTGCTCCTGATCAGATTTCGTTTGCAAAACACTCCCCTGGGGCCTAAGCCGTCCCTTGAGCGAGAGATAGTGAGGGAGTGCCGTAGCCTGGAGGCGTAGGCTGTCTCGCGACTCTACCGACCCCTTGCTTAGGAACAGACCTTGGTCCGAGGAGTTTTTACAACTGATTCGTCAGAGCCTGCTAGAGTCTTGGCGTAGGAATTTTTGCGAAAAACAACTGAAGAATGGTGCATGGGACCTAGGGGGGTCCCCCATCTAGCCCCCGAGGGAGGCTCGGTTCTGCCGAGGCAGAGCCGAGTCTCCCTTATCGTGTTACTGTACTGCTGAGACCTACGATGGGCTCGGGGGGTTTCTTGAAAAATTAGACCAACTAAAGAACGCTTTTTAATTGTATTTCGAGAAATGACATATACAATGCTTGGAAATTTAGGGATAAAAGCGACGTAGCTGTTCTATGTTCCAAGTGTTGGTGAAGACTTCGCCCTTTTCGTTGGCCAGCTTGTAGGTCCTGGGCTTTAGTACTTAGGCGATGATGTACGGTCCTTCCTATGGCGGGGTCAGCTTGTGGCGGCCCTTGTTGCTCTGTGCTAGCCTTAACACCAGGTCGCCTACCTTCAAGTCTCGGCCTTGGACGCGTCGAGCCTAATAGCGCCATAGGCTCTGCTGGTATTTGGCCGAGTGTAGTAGCGCGATGTCTCGGGCTTCCTCCAGTTGATCAAGGGCGTCCTCTCGGGTGGTGCGGTTACTTTGTTCGTTATAGGCTTGTAGCCTCGGGGAACCATATTCCAAGTCGGTGGGGAGGATGGCCTCGGCCCCATAGACCAGGAAGAAAGGCGTGAACCCCGTGGCTCGGCTTGGAGTGTTCCTTAGGCTCCAGATGACCGACAGGAGTTCGACAAGCCATTTCTTGCCAAACTTTTTCAGCCGGTTGTGAATTCTTGGCTTGAGGCCTTGTAGGATCATGCCGTTGGCACGCTCTACTTGGCCGTTGGTCCTTGGGTGTCCTATGGCCGACCAGGCCACACGAATGTGGTGGTCATCACAAAATGTCAGGAACTTTTGGCCGATGAACTGTGTCCCGTTGTCGGTGATGATGGTGTTGGGGACCCCAAATCTGTGGATAATGTCAGTGAAGAACAACACCGCCTACTCGGATTTGATTCGATTGATCGGACGAGCCTCGATCCATTTGGAGAACTTGTCGATTGATACCAGTAGATGGGTGTAGCCCCTGGGGGCCTTCTGCAGAGGTCCGACCATGTTGAGCCCCCATACGGCGAACAGCCACGTGATGGGGATGGTTTGCAGGGCCAGGGCCGGGAGATGTGTCTGCCGAGCATAGTACTGGCATCCTTCGCAGGAGCGTACTAGCTTGGTAGCATCGGCGACCGCCATCGTCCAGTAGAACCGTTGGCGGAAAGCGTTCCCCATGAGCGTCTGAGGCACCGCATGGTGCCCGCAGGCGCCTGCGTGCAAGTCCCAAAGCAGGGCTCGGCCCACCTCGGTAGTGATGCATCATTGGAGGACACCTGAGGGACTTCGCCTGTACAATTCGTCATTGTAGAGGGCGTAGGTCTTGGCTCGGTGCGCAAGCCATCGTGCTTCGATTCTATCGTCAGGAAGCTCCCCTCGATCAAGCCAATCAAGGAACGGGATTCACCAATCCGTGTCCTGATCAGTCTATAGAGGCTCGGTGTTGACTTCCATGACCTCGGGCTCGGTCGGGGGGGTCTCGGCAGCAGAGGGGGCGTCGAGCTTTGCCATGGGTTCCACAGGTGGGCCCCCCTCTGTTGCCGAGGTGTAGCCAATGGAAGGTTCATGGAGGTCTCTGGCGAAGACGTTCGGGGGAACCGGGGCTCGTGCCGAGGCCATCTTTGCCAGCTCGTCGGCAGCCTCGTTGTACTTTCACGCGACGTGGTTTAGTTCGAGGCCGTTGAACTTGTCTTCTAGGCGACATACCAATTTGCAGTAAGCCTCCATTTTGGGGTCGAGGCAATTTGACTCCTTCATCACTTGATCTATGATGAGCCGTGAGTCACCTCGGACGTCGAGGCGTCGTGCCTAAGTTCGATGGTGACTTGTAAACCGTTGATGAGGGCCTTGTATTCTACCGCATTGTTGGAGGCGGCAAAGTGGAGCCGCACCATGTAGCGCATGTGTACTCCGAGGGGCGAAATGAAGAGCAGACCCACGCCTGCCCCGGTTTTCATTAGGGATCCATCGAAGTACAGGGTCCAGCACTCCGTCTGAGTTTGAGCCGGTGGCAGTTGGGTGTCTGTCCACTCAGCCATGAAATCGGCCAAGACCTGAGACTTGATCGCTTTCCGAGGCGCAAAAGTCAAGGTTTCCCCCATAAGCTCGATGGCCCACTTGGCTATCCTACCCGAGGCCTCCCGATTATGAACTATCTCCCCCAAGGGGAAAGATGATACCACAGTCACTGGGTGAGACTCGAAGTAGTGACGCAGTTTGCGCCGGGCCAGGACCACGGCGTAGACCAGCTTTTGGATGTGGGGGTAGCGTGCTTTGGTCTCGGAGAGCACCTCGCTGATGAAATAAACAGGTCATTGGGTGGGCAGAGTATGCCTCTCTTCCTGCCTCTCTACCACTACGGCAGCGCTGACCACTTGGGTCATTGCGGTGATGTAGAGTAAGAGGGCCTCATCCCTAGCCGGGGGTACCAGGATGGGAGGATTTGTGAGCAGCCTCTTGAGTCTATCGAGGGCTTCCTCGGCCTCGGGGGTCCAAGAAAAACGCTCAGATTTTCTCAAGAGTCGGTACAGAGGCAAACCTTTTTCACCGAGGTGCAAGATGAAGCGGCTCAGGGCCGTAAGGCATCCCATGACCCTCTGTACTCCCTTGAGGTCTCTGATTGGTCCCATGTTGGTTATGGCTGAGACCTTCTCTGGGTTGGCTTCGATGCCGCGTTCCGATACTATGAACCCTAAGAGCATGCCTCGGGGGACCCCGAACACACACTTCTCGGGATTGAGCTTGATGCCCTTCTCTCTAAGGCATTTAAAGGTTATCCTCAAGTCGTCGACGAGATCCTCGGCTTTTCTGGTCTTGACCATGATGTCATCTACGTAGGCCTCGATGGTCCGCCCGATGTTGTCGCCAAAGACCTGGGTCATGCACTGCTAGTACGTGGCACCCACGTTTCTGAGGCCGAAAGGCATAGTCACGTAGCAGTACATACCGAATGGTGTGATGAAAGAAGTCGCGAGCTGGTCTGATTCTTTCATCTTGATTTGATGGTAACCAGAATACGCATCAAGGAAAGACAGGGTCTCGCACCCTACAGTGGAATCAATGATTTGATCAATTCGGGGTAATGGGAAGGGGACCTTTGGACAGGCTTTGTTCAAACCGGTGTAGTCTACACACATCCTCCATTTCCCATTTTTCTTCTTGACTAACACGGGGTTAGCCAACCACTCTGGGTGGGACACTTCCTTGATGAACCCGGCCACCAAGAGTTTCTGTACCTCCTCTCCGATGGCCCTACGCTTTTCCTCATCGAAGCAGCGCAGGTGTTGCCTTGTCGGTCTAGATCTAGCCTGGATGTCCAGGGCGTGCTCAGCGACCTCCCTCGGTATGCCCAGCATGTCCGAGGGACTCCATGCGAATATGTCGGCATTCGCACGGAGGAAGTCGACGAGCACGGCTTCCTATTTGATGTCGAGGGTGGCGCTGATCCTCAGCGCTCGGTCGTCGGGGCAGGCAGGGTCGACCAGGACGAGTTTGATGGTTTCCACAGGCTTGAACGCCCCCGCGCGACGCTTGGAGTCAGGTGCCTCGCCACTGAGTTGGTCGAGGTGGGCGATGAGGGTCTCAGCCTCCGCAAGAGCCTCGGCGTACTCGATGCACTTAACGTCACAGTCGTATGCATGTTCGTACGTGGACTCAATCGTGATGACACCGCTAGGGCCTGGCATCTTGAGCTTGAGGTAGGTATAGTTGGGTACTGCCATGAACTTGGCATAGCACGGCCACCCCAGGATGGCGTGGTAGGCTCCCCCGAACCCGACTACCTCGAAGGTAAGGACTTCCTTGCGGTAGTTGGAGGGGGTGCCGAAGCAGACGGGAAGGTCGATGCGCCTGATGGGTCGCATGCGCTTCCCTAGTACGATGCCATGGAAGGGGGCGATGCCGCCTTGGAGCCTCGACCAGTCGATCTCCAAGAGCTCCAGGGTATTGACGTAGAGGATGTTGAGGCCGCTGCCTCCATCCATCAACACCTTGGAGAGTCGGGTGTTGCCGATGATCAGGTCGACGACCAGTGGGTACTGCTCGGGATTCGAAACATGGTCAGGGTCGTCATCTCGATCGAAGGTGATCGCCTCCTGAGACCAGTCAAGGTACTGGGGGGTGGCCACCTTGATCGAGAAGACTTCTCGGCGTTCCCTCTTGCGCTGCCGCACCGTAAGGCACGCCAAGGGTCCACCGAAGATCATGAAGGCGTTGCATACCTCGGGGAACCCGTCGTCCTTGTCTTCGTCCCGGTCGCCAGCGCCCTTCTGCTTGGCGTTGTCATCGGGGAGCTCAAGCCTGGCGTAGTAACGTCGCAGCATGGAGCAATCCTCGAGGGCGTGCTTGACCGGGCCTTGGTGATAAGGCATGGTTTCTTGAGCATGTCATCGAAAGGCCTAGGGCCTTTGGGGCCTCGGGGATTCTTGCGTTCCACAGCCCTGACCAGATCAGCCTCCAGGACCTCCTGCTTCCCTAGGCGCCCCTTTTTCTTTCTCTTGGGGAGGTAGGAGGCCGAGGCCTCGGGGGCCTCGTCCCTCCATTTTCCCTTGGTGTCGCTATCGGGGAAGATGGCTCCGACAGCCTCCTCGCCCGAGGCGAAGTTGGTGGCGATGTCGAGGAGCGCAGTAGCGATGCGCAGCACGTTCCGACCTAACTCCCGAACCAGGTCTCGGTAGGTGGTGCTGGAGAGGAAAGCCTAGACGATCTCCGAGTCGCCAACGCTGGGCAACTCGGTGCACTGTTTGGAGAAGTGCCGGATGAAGTCTCGGAGAGACTCGTCCAGCTTCTGACGACAGCTTTTATGGTCCTAGGAATTCCCAGGGCACACGTATGTGCCTTGGAAGTTCCCGACGAAGATCCTAACCAAGTCGCGCCAGTCGTGGATTTGTGAGGGAGGAAGGTGCTCGAGCCAGGCTCGCGCTGAGTCTGACAAGAGCAAGGGGAGGTTGCGGATGATGAGCAGGTCATCATCTGCGCCACCTAGCTAGTAGGCCAGGCGGTAATCGGCAAGCCAGAGTTCGGGATTGGTCTCACCGCTATATTTCGCGAGATTGGCTGGTTGCCGAAACCGGGCCGGGAAAAGGGCAGCGTGGATGGCCCTACTGAAGACCCGAGGGCCTGGCGGTTCAGGAGAAGGACTGCGGTCCTCCTCGCTGTCGTAGCGACTGCCTCGGTGTGGGTGGTAGCCCCGAGCGGGCCCCTCATTGTCGTGCCGTCGTTGCCTGTTGACCACCTCATGGTCTCCCTGCACCTCGCGTCGATTACCGAGGTGGTCCAGAAGCACGGGGACCCTGTGGGCTGTCAGCGCTCGAGCGGGCTTGGGACGAGCCGGGGCTTCCCTGTCCTGCCGAGGTGGTGCCACAGGCAGGTTCAAGACGCCCCCGTGCCGTCGGGAGGTGGAACTCTCGGCCTGCTGAACCGCGGCGGTTTCTAGGAGATCCCAGAGCTCACCGCGGACCCACCGTCCCTCCGTGGTAGAAGGCTCGAGCATTGCGCGGACCAGCATTGCCACAGCCGCGACGTTCTGGCTAGCACGATTGAAGACTGGGGGTTGCTCACTCCCTTCGTCATCATGGATGCGGTGGTGCACATCGCGGGCCCTCCGTCGGGCTCCCCCACCTTTGCCGCGACCTCGCTGTTCCTGTTCGAGAGTATCTCGAAGCTGCTGCAGAAGGAGTTGGTCTTGTTCGACCTTGGCCTGGAGCTCCTGGAGTTGTTCTAGGTCTGGGCGTTGATGTCGCGCAAGGGTGGGGGTCTCATTTCGTGCGGCCGGCAGGACAATGCGTGGAGGTGTGACAGCGCCTATACCTGGGCGAAGTGGGAAATGGCTACCTACCCCCTCATCCTCCTCGCCCGCTCTCGGCATCCCGAGCCCGACGTGAAAACACTTGTGAGTGGGGTCGTAGGTGCCTTCATCGTCGGAGTCGGAGTAGCCTAAGCAGTAGTCACTTGCGGCCAAGAACTGGCACGTAGCCCCAGGGTCGTGGAGTTTGGAGAAATCCACTCCGGGCCATGCCTCGTGCTCCTCCGAGGAGTCGGCGTGGGTGCTTAGGTCAAGAATGAAGCGCTGGCGGCATTCTGAGGGATCTTTGTGAGCGGCAGTGTAAGCGTAGGCGTAGGAGGCAGCGGCATTTCTCAACCCAAAGGGGTATGGGGATGGTGCCGTCACCCGAGTCTGCTCCACCGGGATCGGCTCCTCAGGGAGTGGTGGAGCGGATCTTGACGACTGAGCATCACCGCGTGCCACCGGCGATTTTCCTTTCTCCAAGCTCAGGCTAGATAGGTCCCCAGCCAGGGACCCTGTGCCAACAGCTGGTCGTAGGATATCGGCGGGGAGCGGCGTGCCGCCCTAGATTCGCGTAGCGTCGGGGTGGTCTTGCTCGCGTCGTGCCTAGCGAGCGCGGTGAGAGCGGCCGCCCAGGCACCACCAGCACCTAGGCTACCGGTGCGTGACTTCATCGTCGATTGGTGGGGCTCGAGGAGTGAGGAGTACCATGTCGTACTCATGCCCTAGGGACATGAACTCTAGGCTCCCAAACCAAACCACCGTGCCGAGACGCAATGGTCGTACAGGGTCTGCCATCTGGGACATGTTGGGATGACGAAACTGACACGCAGCGGCCCCTACCTGGCGCGCCAACTGTCGGTGTTTCGGACCGGGGGGTCCTCAACCAACTAGTGAATTTGAACTGCGTGCTCCTGATTCCAGATGGTGATGCAAAGAGACACAAGGTTTATACTGGTTCAGGCAATCGATGCCCTACGTCCAGTCTGAGAGATCGATCTTGTATTCCTCGCACCGAAGTGCTCGTAGTAGGGGGTTACAAGCTAAGGGAGAGAGGGAGCTAGTCCCAGGTCTCGGCAAGGTGTCGTATGGGCCGTCTGAGACGTTGCTCTCAGGCGGTTGTGATGTGTGCATGTGTTACAATGTGTTCCTCCTTCCTTCTAAGTGGCCCAAGTCCTCTCCTTTTATAGTTGAAGGGAAGACAAGGACAGTACATATGTTAACTATGCAACGTCGTGCCAATAGGGGCGGCATGTCCGAGCCCTGTGGCCTGTTCCTGTGGTAGCGTGGTCATCGGAGTGGTCCGTCCTTAGAGCACTGGGGTGGCGTGCCAGTCCCATCCGATCCTGTGCGTCGTGAGAGCCCTAGGACTGCCTCGGAGTGGGTGCGGCGGTGGACGTGCAAGCCGGTGTGGATGGACTGTGCGCGAGGCCGAGGCTTGGTCGGTGCCGAGGCTATACCGCAGTGGGGGGTCTCGGCGGGCGCAAACCTCGAGATAGCCGAGACCTTGGTGTACAGTGCCGAGGCCCCGAGTGGGCGGCTGACCTGGTGCGCCGGCTTGGAGGTGATGATAACCCAGGCCAAGTTGTCCATGTCGCATTGTTTTCGAGGCGGGGATCGCAGGGCACAGTGTAGTGTGGGTGCTGATCATGGGCACAACGTCAGGACACAGTGGTTGGTAATCCCCGCCGTGCCCTGTCCCAGCCGGTATGGCGTTGATGCGACCTCAGGTCCCGTCGGCCATTCTGTGGCATCGAGCCATCGTCCGGCTGAGATTACGGGAGTGGTTGAAGTATTAATGAGACATGACGTGCTGTCGGGAAGACCGGCCGAGGCGGGGGCGACGGACTATGGATAAGCTGGTCTCGCGCGATACGGGGAATGAGGCCTCGCGCGAGACGGAGAGCGGAGCCTCGCGCGGGACGGAGATCGGACTCCTTGCCAAGGCCTTTTGTGAGGAGCCTCGCGCGATACGGAGAAGGCACCCCCTGCCGAGGCCTTCCGTGGAGAGCCTCGCGCAAAGTGGAGATTGCGTTCCCTGCCGAGGCCTTCCGTGGAGAGCCTCGCGCGAGGCTTGAGGCGAGGTGGAGGGCTTGGTGGGCCCGGTCGTGGTGGGTGAGGGGCCCACGGCTTACCTTCTAGCTTTGTTTTCGATGGGACTTAAGCGACCCCTTTGATTGTTCGCTCAGGGTACCCTATTCTAAGGTACCCGACACTATCTCTCTAGTCCCCTGACTATTCATATAACCGATCGATTAGGCACTGGATGGTTTAGGAAGGCCATCTACCCACGTCTATCCAGATATTGCAAGATCTTCATCGTGTTCTTCACCAACTAGGAGCATCAAGCCCCAATCTGATGAAGACTAAGATCTATTTTATCTATATCAACTTCATCACATCTCCAGCGACACAGATGGTGTCCACAGGCTCTGGTTAGTATCTAAGATTAATTTTCACATTTAGATGAGTTAGTGATCATGTTTAGGCTAAGTTAATATTCTGTTAGTCTAAGTTCTAATTCAACCGGTACAACCTTGATGATAGGTTGATCGGGGGCTAGGGGTGCATAGGCACTTTAGCAGATCCAATGTCGACTCATCGCAAGGATGACTGGAGGACAACTTGAGGCCGGAGTCAGGGCCGTGGGCTGCATCACGAGAAAACAAGTCCACATGGAACAATGGTCAATGCGTGCTTGTGTCATGTCCAAGTCTAAAAAACAATGGTCCATGAGTAGCATAGATTTACTGCAGCATCATATTTGTTAATCATGGACTAATTAGGTTTAATAGATTCATCTCACGAATTAATCATGGCTTATACAATTAATTTTACAATAAGTTTATATTTAATAGTCATAATTAGTATCAAACATCTAGTCACATGTAGCAAACAGCCCCTAATTATAATTAACTTCCCATAGGCGTCCAGCGGGATAAAGAATCTCAAATGCGTACGGAGTACATACGAGTACACAGTAGTACAACAGTAGTGTCTCCCAAACGATAAGCCATCCATTGGCAGAGTGCAACTGTCTTGTGTTTGTAACCTTGGACAGCGACGCAACATCTGTTGATCTCGAGTGTACGACCAGACACCTATAGCTCACTAGCAGCACCAAGGCTCTGTTTAGTTACACCCTAAAATGCTAAATTTTTTAAGATTCCTCATCACATCGAATCTTTGGACACATGTATGAAGCATTAAATATAAATAAAAAATAAAACTAATTACATAGTTTAGACGAAATCCACGAGACGAATCTTTTAAGCTTAATTAGACTATGATTGGACACTAATTACTAAATAACAACAAAAACACTACAGTAACATTTTGCCAAAAATTTTGGTATCCAAACTGGCCCCAAGAGCCGACTGCTAAAGGCTGAAGCCAATCGCCAAGCCGCACCCGGGCTGAACGCCTAAACGGTCATCGGGCAAGCCACATTTTGAGCCCGTTTGGAGGGGCTTCTCCTGCATCCGGCTCTAGCACTGTAGCACTACTGTGGTGGAGTCAGAAGAAGCTCCAAATGTGCTGCTCCTCCAGCTCCTCTTCTTTCTAGTTCATTCTTGAAGGAGCCGGAGCCGTTTTTTTATCATGCTACAGTAAAAAAACAGTGTTGCACAGTGTCTTAGGAGTAGGAGCCGGAGCACCAAGAGCCGCACCAAACGGGCTCTTTCTATAGAGTATGTTAGCTCCAAAATTTTTATAATAAAACATATTTAGCAATTAGAGCACTTTAGCGTGTGACCTCGCCACGTTGTATGGGAGAGCGTCGCCCGGCCCCTCCCCTTTCTAAGGTCGTCGACTGTCAGGTACCATAAAACAGGGTACTCCGAGCGTATACCGAAAGAATCACTTAAACCCCATCAAAAACAAAGCCAAAAGGTAAACCATTGGTTAACCCCCGGCCTTGTCCGAGCCCACCGGCTCTCCGCCTCGCTCGAGGCCTCGCACGGGAGGCCTCGATGGCCTGCCAAATCTCCGCCTCACTCGAGGCCTCGACGGGGAACCAATTCTCCGTCTCGCCCGAGGCCCCACGCGTAAAGCATCGAACGAGACGATGATTCTTCGTATCGCTCGAGGCCGGCTCGGCAATAACCCATCGCTTCTGCCTCGACCGGTCTCCCCGACAGAGCATCATGTCCCATTAATGTGTCAACCACTCCCGCAATATCAGCCGGACGACGGCTCGACACTGTAGAGTGGCCGACGAGACGGGAAGTCGCATCAATGCCATACCGACCGAGATAGGACGGGGCAAGGATTACCAGCCACTGTGCTCTGGTGTTGTGCCCACGATCAGCGCTCGCACTACACTGTGCCACCTAACCCCTGCCCCAGGAACAACGCGGCGTGGGGAGTCAAGTCCGGGTCACCATAGCCTCGGAATCAGCGTACGAGACCAACTGCTCCCTCCAAGCCTCGGCAATCTACTTCAGGGTCTCGGTAACCTCAGGATTCATGTCTGTCGAGCCTCCCATGATGGCTTGGCCTCGGCACCAACTGAGCCTCGGCTTCTCACGCAGTCAACACACAGTGACCGGCACGTCGACCGCCACGCCCAGCTTCAAGATAACACTGGAGCTCCCACGACGCACAGGATCGGATGTGACCGGCGCGTTGCCCTTGTACTTCAAGAATGGGACCACTCCATCGACCACGCCGCCACAGTAACAGGCTACAGGGCTCGAACATGCCGCCTCCGTTCGCACGATGTCGTGTAGCTAGCGCATGTATCACCCTTGTCCCCCCCTCAACTATAAAAGGGAGGGACCAGGGCCGTTTCTAGGGGGATTGGACGTTTATGATTAGGCCTACGCCCACGCGACGAACTCATGCATAGACGCACGGACGAACACACAAGCTTCTTCACTGCTTAAGATCAACATCTCAAGCAATCCACGCCGCTCCACGCAGAGACCTGGGACTAGCTCCCTCTCTCGTCCCGTTTGTAACCCCCTACTACGAGCATTTTGGTGCAAGGAATATAAGATCGATCTCTTAGACTGGACATAGGACACCCATTGCCCGAACCAGTATAAACCTTGTGTCTCTTTGCATCACCATCCGGGATTCGGAACACGTAGTATAAATTTACTAGTTGGTTGAGGGCTCGCCGGTCCAAAACACCAACAGTTGGCGCGCTAGGTAGGGGCCTCTGCGTGCCAGCTTCGTCATCCCAACAAGTTCCGGATGGCAGACCCCGTACGACCGCTACATCTCAGCACGGTGATCTGGTTCGAGAGCCTAGAGTTCATGTCTCTAGGATCTGAGTACGACATGGTACTCCTCACACCCCGAGCCCCACCGACCGACAACAACATCACACACCAGCAGCCCAGGCACAGGCGGCGTTAGGGCCGCCACCGTCATCACGCCCACCAAGCGCGACGCGGACGGAACCACCCCGACACTGTGCAAACCTAGGGCGACGCGCCACGCCCCGCCGGTATCCCATGCCCAATTGTTGGCACAAGGTCTCTGGTTGGGGACCTGTCTAGCCTGAGCCTGGATAAGGGAAAAACGCCAGTGGCGTGCGGCGACACCCCGTCATCAAGCTCTGCCCCACCACCTCCTGAGGAGCTAACTCCGACGGAGCAGGACCCAGCGATGGCACCATCCCCGTACCCCATCGGGTTGAGAAATGCCGCCGCCTCCTACGCTTACGCCTACGCTTCCACTCACGCGGATCCCTCAGGACACCGCCAGCGCTTTGCCCTCGACTTCGACACCATCGCTTCGACCCACACCCACGCCGACTCCTCGGAGGAGGACGAGGCATGGGCTGGAGCGGATTTCTCCGGACTCCATGACCCTGAAGCCATGCGCCGCTTCTTGGCCGCAAGCGACTACTGCTTCAGCTACTCCAACTCTGACGATGAAGGCACTTACGACCCCACTCGCGAGTGTTTCCACATCGGGCTCGGGATGCCGAGGGCGGGCGAGGAGGACGAGGGGGCAGCGCAGAACGGTAACCTTGCCCCCACACAACCTCAATGCCTGGACCTAGAACAGCTCCGTGAGCTCTAGGCCAAGGTCGAACAATACTGACTCCTCCTATAGCAGCTTCAGGACACTCTCGAGCAGGAGCAGCGAGGTCGCGGCGATGACAGAGGAGCCCGATGGAGGGCCCGCGATGTCCACCACCGCATCAACGACGACGAAGGGAGTAAGCAACCCCCAATCTTCATCCGCGCTAGCCAGAACATCGCGGTTGCAGCGATGCTAGTCCGTACGATGCCCGAGCCCTCTACCATGGAGGGGCGACGGGTCCGCGGCGAGCTCCGGGATCTCCTCGAGACCGCCACGGTGCAGCAGGCTGAGAGCTCCGCCTCCCGACGGCGCGAGGGCGCCTCGGACCTTCCTACGGCACTGCCTCAGCAGGATAGGGAGGCCTCAGTTCGTCCTGAGCCCGCTGGAGCACTGACAATCAATAGGGTTCCCTTACTGCACGACCGCCTCCGCAACCAACGCGAGGCGCGGCGTGACCATGAGGTGGTCAGCAGGCAACGATGCCACAACAATGAGGGGCCTGCCCGTGGCTACCATCCACACCGAGGCGGCCGCTACGATAGTGGGGAGGACCGCAGCCCTTCCCCCGAACCGCCTAGCCCTCGAGTTTTTAGAAGGGCCATCCGCGACGCTCAGTTTCTAGCCCGGTTTCGCCAACCGGCCAACCTCACAAAATACAGTGGCGAAACCAACCCCGAGCTTTGGCTAGCTGATTACTGCCTAGCTTGTCAGCTAGGCGACGCGGATGACAACCTGCTCATCATCTGCAACCTCCCCTTGCTCTTGTCAGACTCGGCGTGAGCCTGGCTCGAACACCTTCCTCCCTCACAGATCCACGACTGGCACGACTTGGTCAGGGTCTTCATCGGGAATTTCCAGGGCACGTATGTGCGCCCCAAAAACTCCTAGGACCTTAAGAGCTGTCGCCAGAAACCGGATGAGTCTCTCTAAGACTTCATCCGGTGCTTCTCCAAACAGTGCACCGAGTTGCCCAGCGTCGGTGACTCAGAAATCGTCCAGGCTTTCCTCTCCGACACCACCTGCCGAGACTTGGTCCGAGAGTTAGGCCGGAACGTGCCGAGCTCAGCTGCCGTGCTCTTCGACATCGCCACCAACTTCACCTCGGGCGAAGAGGCTGTTGGGGCCATCTTCCCCGACAACGACGCTAAGGGGAAGCAGAGGGACGAAGCCGCCGAGGCCTCGGTTCCCCACCTCCCCAAGAAAAAGAAAAAGGATCGCTAGGGGAAGCAAGAGGTCCTCAAGGCCGATCTAGTCGCGGCCGCAGAGCGCAAGAACCCCCGAGGCCCCAGGGGCCCCGAGCTCTTGGACAACATGTTGAAGAAGCCCTGCCCTTACCACCAGGGCCCGGTGAGGCACGCCCTCAAGGATTGCACCATGCTCCGGTGTTACTACGCCAAGCTCGGGCTCCCCGATGACGATGCCAAGAAGAGGGGCGCTGGTGACCGGGACGACGACAAGGACGACGGGTTCCCCGAGGTACACAATGCCTTCATGATCTTTGGCGGACCCTCGGCGTGCCTTACGGCGCGCCAGCGAAAGAGGGAACATCAAGAAGTCTTCTCGGTTAAGGTGGCCACTCCCTGATACCTCGACTGGTCTCGGGAGGCGATCACCTTTGATCAGGATGACCACCTCGACCATGTCCTCAATCCCGGGCAGTACCCACTCGTTGTCGACCCGATCATCGGCAACACCCGACTCACCAAGGTGTTGATGGACGGAGGCAGCGGCCTCAACATCCTCAACGCCAACACCCTGAAGCTCCTAGAACTCGACCGGTCGCGGCTCTGGGGTGACGCCACGCCTTTCCATAGCATAGTGCCGGGGAAATGCACGCGACCCCTCGGGCGCATTGACCTGCCCGTTTGCTTTGGCACCCCCTCCAACTACCGCAAGGAGGTCCTTACCTTTGAGGTGGTTGGATTCAAGGGAACCTACCATGCCATCCTAGGGTGGCCGTGCTATGCCAAGTTCATGGCGGTACCCAACTACACCTACCTCAAGCTCAAGATGTTGGGTCCCAACGGCGTCATCACGATTGAGTCCACGTACGAGCATGCATACGACTACGACGCTGAGTGCATCGAGTACGCCAAGGCTCTTGTAGAGGCCGAGACCCTCATAACCGACCTCGACCGACTCGGTAGCCAGCTGCCTGAGCCCAAGCGTCGTGCTGGGACTTTCGACCCCGCAGAGGCCGTCAAACTCGTCTCGGTCGACCCCACCTGCCCCGACGACCGGGCGCTGAGGATCAGCGCCACCCTCGACATCAAATAGGAAGCCGTGCTCGTCGACTTTCTCCGCGCAAATACCGATATGTTCGCATGGAGTCCCTCAGACATGCCGGGCATACCGAGGGAGGTTGCCAAGCACGCCTTGGACATCTAGGCCAGCTCCAGACCGGTGAAGCAGCGCCTGCACCGATTCGACGAGGAAAAGCGCAGGACCATCGGCGAGGATGTGCAGAAACTTTTGGCAGCCGGATTCATCAAGGAAGTATCCCATCTAGAGTGGTTAGCTAACCCTGTGTTAGTCAAAAAGAAAAATGGGAAGTGGAGGATGTGTGTAGACTACACCGGTTTGAATAAAGCCTGTCCGAAAGTCCCTTTCCCATTACCTCGAATCGACCAAATCGTTGACTCCACTGCAGGGTGTGAAATCCTATCTTTCCTTAATGCGTATTCCGGTTACCATCAAATCAAGATGAAAGAGTCTTACCAGCTCGCAACTTCTTTTATCACACCATTCGGCATGTACTGCTATATGACTATGCCTTTCGGCCTTAGAAACGCCAGGGCCACATACCAGCGGTGCATGACCCAGGTCTTTGGTGAGCACATCGAGCGAACCATCAAGGCCTATGTGGACGACATCGTGGTCAAGTCCAGAAAGGCCGGGGATCTCGTCGACAACCTAGAGATAGCCTTCAAATGCCTTAGAAAGAAGGGCATCAAGCCAAACCCCAAGAAGTGTGTGTTCGGGGTCCCCCGAGGCATGCTCTTGGGATTCATAGTCTCAGAACGCGGCATTAAGGCCAACCCGGAGAAGGTCTCGGCCGTAACCAACATAGGACCGATCCGAGACCTCAAGGGAGTACAGAGGGTTATGGGATGCCTTGCGGCCCTGAGCCGCTTCATCTTGCATCTTGGCGAAAAAGGCTTTCCTCTGTACTGCCTCTTGAGGAAATCCAAATGCTTTTCTTGGACCACCGAGGCCGAAGAAGCCCTCGCCAAGCTCAAGGCGATGCTCACTGTGGGGGATAGACCCCCGGGTACCACAAGATGGTACATGGGCCGCACCATCCGAGGTGGCCCGGCCCGTGAGATCAAGACATTGTAATAGTACCAAATAGGATACTTTACTTGTAACCTTGTCCCTTCAGAGTATATAAGGAGGGGCAAGGGTCCCCTAGAGGACAGATCCAAATAGATCATACAGTATACATCTCAATATAATACACCAAAGACACAGGACGTAGGGTATTACGTCGACCAGACGGCCCGAACCTGTCTAAATCGCTGTCTCTGCGCCTTGTGTCACCATCTGGTTCCTGATCACACGCATCCTACCGATAATCTACCACCATGGGCACCCCCCTCGGTGGACTGCCGACCATATTTCGTCGACAGTGGCGCGCCAGGTAGGGGTCCCCTTTAGGGGTTGTGCGTGCTGATCTCTGGCGAACCAGATGGCGTAATTCAAGATCGACATCCTTCCACGGCAGCTCAGCTTCCTCGTGCTGATCCCCGCCGTTCTACACGGTCAACTCGTCGACAACATGAAGTCGACATCAACTCGCCGACTACATCGATCTAGATGCCTTTCATCATGAAGTTGGCCAATACCTCATCTAGATCGGTCCTACTCCGTTCAGCGCTGGATGCGGAGTGCCCGACCCCAAACGCGGCATCCGCACAGGATTCCGACTCCAGCAAGCCCAGCAACGAGCGCTACCACTGTAGATTGCAGCAAGCTAGCAACATGAGGCTTTCCCTGGAGCAAGTCAACCAAGTCGCCGCGATCTACACGAAGTCCGATCAGCAACGGACTCGTCAAATTCGGCACGCAATGATAGGCGATGCTGGCCATCTGCATGTCTGTATCAACACGAACAAGGATCCACAGTCGGACATGCAAGCCAACTACGAACAGCTAGGATACTTGCACGTGCATGTGCACGTATGTATCTATCGTGCATACATATACAGGAATACACTCCAAGCACGGCTAGCCGCTGAGCGAGCCATCAAGCAAGCCACGCCGAGCCATGGAGCGAGCCGCTGAGCGAGCCACGCCGAGCCGCTGAGCGAGCCACGCCGAGCAGCGGAGCGAGCCGCTGAGCGAGCCACGCCGAGCTCCGACCACGTCGACCGCGACCACGTCGACCTCGTCCCGAGCAGCTCCGCCGAGCTCCGACCACGTCGACCAAAGACCACGCCAATCACGTCCCGAGCAGCTCCGCCGAGCTCCGACCACGTCGACCATGGACCACGTCGACCACGTCTTGAGCGGCTCCGCCGAGCTCCGACCACATCGATCACCAGACCACGTCGCAATAATGATCGCCGCGAAGATCGGCGCTACGACAACCGCGATCATCATCGTGACGACAAGTCGGAAAGCTCGAGGACCGGACAACTTCATCGCCGTCTTGATGGATTTTTAGCAAAAGCAACAGTTTGTCATGTAGATCACCACGTCGACGGTGCCCTGTCTCCGCGAGACGGCGAGATCCGATCTAAAGCGCAAGTATCGTAATCAGAGCACAAGTCGGACTACAACGCCGTCTCCATCTCCAACACAGCAGTCAAGGTTTCGTCGACTAAGACTTTCCTCTTATTACGAGCAAACAGGAAGCAAGCAGGGCCAATGCATATATGGATATATGCATGCATCGTATACGTGTATATGCATGTGAACGTCATGGCCATGCAAGCAAACAAGGAGCCACCGTGCTATGTTACAGAACCATGCAACCAAGGAAGCATATATGTGGTACAGGGCCGTGCATCAATGGAATCGCTCTGTACAAACCATCGCATGGCAACAAGCCAGCGTGACGAAGGCGTGTCGTGGTCTATCAACAACGAACCAGGAGGCCTACGATCCAATCTGCAAGGCAATACGAGTTCATTATGGATAGTCATGATCTTTCAACTTGCATGCAAGCATGCACATACATGGGCCACATCCGCATATATAGAACACAAGCTAAGTCTTATTCCTTTCTTCAAATTAATATTGTATTACAAGTTTATATATCTCTGTGCATCTATATGTTGGTTTATGGTTATCCACAGCTGCGACTAGGCTCGCGCTTCTAGCCAATTGGTCAGTCCAAAGGCGATCCAACGAGCCATCAGCGAGCTGTCCGAGTCGACGAACAAGCCACGTCGAGGCAACCAAGCCATCTAGCGAGCCACGTCGAGCCAAGCGAGCCGCTGACCGAGCCGCATCGAACCATGAACAAGCCGTCCAAGCTGCGTTCATCCACTCAACCTCGTCCTGGGTTCGTCGACCACACCACGGACCACGTCAACCGCGTCCCGAGCAGCTCCGCCGAGCTCCGACCACAGACCACGTCGACCACGTCCTGAGCGGCTCTACCGAGCTCCGACCACATCGATCCCCAGACCACGTCGCGATGATGATCGCCGCGAAGAACGGCGCTACGACAACCGCGACCACCGTCATGACGACAGGTCGGAAAGCTCGAGGACCAGACAACTTCATTGCCATCGACCATATTTCTATTCAAAGATAAGTACATTTCTAATATTTATACTTAATGTAATTTTCATTACGACGTTTCTCCACAACGTCCTCGTCATGATTATTCTTCAAATAATGTTTGTCCATGTATACCATCTTAAAGATAATATACAACTATACTTAATGCAAATCCTCGACCAGTCATGTTGACGCTCGATGTCTCCAGAGACGGCCTTGTCTCCGGCTCCTCCCTACACGTGCACGAGCGTCTGCCCTCTGCGTTATGGGTGGTCGGCAGCGTCTCCTTAGCGACGCTTTGTTCTTCCTACACGTGCACGGGCTCTGCGCCCCGCGTTATGGTTAACGGGCTAGCTAGGGCTGGAGAATCAGCTACATACTAACTGGTCAGACGATTTATATTAAGTATAAACACAAACTTCGCATTAACACTGATGTTTACAAAGCACCAACTGCTTTATCACATCATGCTCATTTGCAAATGACTGCTGAGCGTCATACGCTATTTCTTCACAGCTGATTTTTCTCCATAATTTATTTTGTACATCATGTACTATCATTCTACATATTTATATTGCAGGAATTTCGAAGTCTATTGTTATTCTAACTCAACCAGTCAAAACCGACCACCATTCCTTCCCGGGTTTTTGGAGCAGGCCCTGTCTCTGGTTCCTCCCAACGCGTGCATGGGATCTGCTCTCTACGCTACGGGTGATCGGCAGGTCCTCTCTGGTTTGACTTGTGTGCGTCTACGTGTGCACAGGCTACGCACCTCACACTCCGACCATAGGGCAAACCAGGGCCATACAAACCTTTCAGGATGACGTGTCGACTAAACTGGTACAACTAAACAGAACGCTAACATGTTCTCACTTAGTTACACCAACATGATATTCAAGCTTAAATATGTTTTCTACAAAACAAACAAGCTTATGCAGATATACAGTTACGTTATTACAAGCTTGCCTGAAAGGGTCCAAGTTTACAATAACACAACTAAATCTTCTTCCACAGCTATAGCCTATACTATTGGCTGGTCGGGTCACGCGGCACCTGCTGTTCGCCATGCCTGACATCGTGCTCGGGTCTCGGGGACTCTGGCATTGATCGAGCTGAAGAAGATGGCCCCGCCGATGCCTGGCTGGTCGAGACCGCAGGCTTCGCCGGTTGGCTTGAAGATGACGGCGCTCCCAGCTGACTCGTGGATGGCATTCCTTGTACGGGTGCTGTCGCACCTCCACACAGACCTTGCTACAAGGCTCATACCTCGCCTTCTAGCAAGCTCGGGGACTACAACAACTGTCCGGCTACCTGCGATGGGACTTCGTCTCTCAAGCATCCAGCTCTGACTCGCCTGGATTTTGGCTGGGACCAACACCAGGAAGCAAGTCGGCGAGAAGCCAGGCGACCTCAGCTGCAGCAAATTTTATCAGATCCGGTCTTAAAACTAGCGACGAGATCGGAATCTATCCCACGTGCATCTTGTGTTGGCGAATACGAAGTCAAAGCTTCAGCCACGGCATGCATCAACGACGAGACTTGAAAGCAGCTGCGTTATGACGTCACGTCATGATCTACACCACCATGCAAGCTAATTATAGCTTCCATGTATGTCAGACAAGCAAGCAAGGTCACGCTCGATCAGGAGCCCACGGCCGCGATGCTCTCGCTCTCGCTCAACACTACGCCTCCGTCGGGTCACCTGGCTGTGCATGAGCGTGTGCAGCCCCATGGCAAGAAGGTCGTGTCCGAGGCCTACAGCGCCATTGTCGACATGGTAGCCCGGCTCGGGATTGCCGTAGGTGCACGGGATTGCGTGGTAGAGAGAGCCGGACTCTATCGGGCACCGGTAACACCTGCAAAAATCCTCGTGATTTGTTTCTAACATGGGATCGACTATGTGGGTACACCTACGACTCCGCGCACCTGTTCGACTGCGTCAAGCCGCTCGAGCCGCCGAGCGAGCCGCAGAAGGACGACGTCGCCTGGACTACTTACTCCGACTACTCGACGCGTCGCAATGATCACCACCGTCATGATGACAACTCTCCGACCATAGCTCGGGGACTTCACTGCTCGCCCCTCAACCTTGTGCTCGGGGACTCGCCAGACCACTCCGTGCTCTGGGACTTCTGGCCAGACCACTCCGTGCTTGGGGACTGCCTCGATCACTCTCCGACCACGGCTCGGGGACTTCGTCGCTCGCTCCTCGACCTGTGCTCGGGGACTGCCTCGATCACTCTCCGACCACAGCTCGGGGACTTCGTCGCTCGCTCCTCGACCTATGCTCGGGGACTGCCTCGACCACTCTCCGACCACGGCTCGGGGACTTTGCGTCTCGACTACATGCGACAGGCAACTCGCATACAGTTGGGGATATTCTTTCTCATTTAGACCTTGCTACAAGGCTCATACCTCGCCTTCCAGCAAGCTCGGGGACTACATCGGTACGATGCACCTACCGGTGCATCTTGTATCGCCTGTACGACGGTTGGATTCTCAACTTAACTAGGAATTCTTTTTAGACCCTGGCACCACGTGCCTACGTCACCTACTACCAGGCTCGGGGACTAAGTGGGCACACTTCACCTTGCGGTGAATGTGTTTGTTTTTCGACCTCTACGCCTCTGATGATCAAGGACGCTACGCTTCAGGACGCACTTACATTTCTTTTCAGAAATACAAGTGGGCACACTTCCCAGGACGGAAATCTTTTTCTTTCTTCTTAAGAGCACCATACATTCTTCGGACAACCTCCTTCTCCGGCGACAACGGTGGTCGGAGATGTCAAGAACTCAAGCCTCACTGTTCGGAGAAGGTTGAAATGGCGTGTCACATCAGAATACATGGCGCTCGGGGACTAGCTGTGGGGGATAGACCCCCGGGTACCACAAGATGGTACATGGGCCGCACCATCCGAGGTGGCCCGGCCCGTGAGATCAAGACATTGTAATAGTACCAAATAGGATACTTTACTTGTAACCTTGTCCCTTCAGAGTATATAAGGAGGGGCAAGGGTCCCCTAGAGGACAGATCCAAACAGATCATACAGTATACATCTCAATATAATACACCAAAGACACAGGACGTAGGGTATTACGTCGACCAGACGGCCCGAACCTGTCTAAATCGCTGTCTCTGCGCCTTGTGTCACCATCTGGTTCCTGATCACACGCATCCTACCGATAATCTACCACCATGGGCACCCCCCTCGGTGGACTGCCGACCATATTTCGTTGACACTCACCAATCCTCCTGTCCTGGTACCGCCAGCCAAGGATGAGGCCCTCCTGCTCTACGTCACAGGCAAAGACCCAAGTGGTTAGCGTGGCCGTGGTAGTGGACAAGCAGGAAGAAGGGCATGCTCTACCCATCCAATGACATGTTTACTTCATCAGCAAAGTGCTCTCCGAGACCAAAATACGCTACCCCCACATCCAGAAGCTGATCTACGCTGTAGTCTTGGCTCGGTGTAAGCTGCGTCACTACTTCGAGTCCCACCTAGTGACCGTGGTGTCGTCTTTCCCCTTAGGAGAGATAATCCATATCCGGGAGGCCTCGGGTAGGATAGCCAAGTAGGCCATCGAACTCATGGGGGAAGCCCTGACCTTTACGCCTCAAAAAGCAATAAAGTCTCTGGTCTTGGCCGATTTTGTGGCTGACTGGACCGACACCCGGCTGCCACCTGCTCAAGTCCAGGCGGAGTGCTGGACCATGTACTTCGACGGGTCCCTAATGAAGACTAGGGCAGGCGCGGGCCTGCTCTTCATCTCGCCCCTCGGAGTACACATGCACTATGTGGTTTGGCTCCACTTCGTCGCCTCCAACAATGCAGCCGAGTATGAAGCCCTCGTCAACGGCTTGTAGATCACCATCGAACATGGAGTATGGCATCTCGACATCCAGGGCGACTCGTAGCTCATCGTCGATCAAGTCATGAAGGAGTCAAACTACCTCGACCCTAAAATGGAGGCGTACTGCAAGTTGGTACGTCGCCTAGAAGACAAGTTCGACGGTCTCGAACTCAACCACATCGTGCGGAAATACAACGAGGCCGCGAACGAACTGGCAAAGATGGCGTCGGCACGGGCTTCGGTCCCCCCGAACGTCTTCGCCAGAGACCTCTAGAAGCCTTCCATCGACTACGCCTCAGCAGCGGAAGAGGGCCCACCAGCCGAACCCATCATAGGGCTCGACGCCCCCTCTGCCACTGAGACTCCTTCGGCCGAGCCCGAGGTCATGGAAGTCGACATGGAGCCTCCCGAGATTGACCAGGACACGGACTGGTGAGTCCCGTTCCTTGATTGGCTTGCTCGGGGAGAGCTTCCTACAGACAGGACCAAAGCCCGATGGCTTGCGCGACAAGCCAAAACTTACGTCCTCTGCAACGGTGAGTTATACAGGTGAAGTCCATCTGGCATCCTCCAACGATGTGTCACCACCGAGGCATGCCAAGCCCTACTTTGGGACTTGCACGCGGAGGCCTACGGCCATGCGGCGCCTCGGACGCTCATCGGAAACGCCTTCCGCCAAGGGTTCTACCGGCCGACGGCGGTTGCTAACGCCACCAAGTTAGTATGCTCCTATGAGGGATGCTAGTACTATGCGCGACAGACGCACCTCCCGGCCCAAGCCCTCCAAACCATCCCCATTACATGGACGTTTGCCGTGTGGGGGCACAACATGGTCGGGCCTCTACAGAAGGCCCCCCTGGGGCTACACCCATCTACTGGTAGCAATCAATAAGTTCTCCAAATGGATCGAGGCTAGTTTGATCAATCAAATCAAATCCAAGTAAGCGGTGCTATTCTTCACTGACATCATCCATAGGTTCGGGGTTCCGAACACCATCATCACCGACAACAGGACATAGTTCACCAACCAAAAATTCCTGACATTCTGCGATGACCACCACATCCGTGTGGCCTGGTCGGCCGTAGGACACCCAAGGATAAACGTCCAAGTAGAACGTGCCAACGGCATGATCCTACAAGGCCTCAAGCCAAGAATTTACAACCGGTTGAAGAAGTTTGGCAAGAAATGGCTCGCTGAACTCCCGTCGGTCATCTAGAGCCTGAGGAACACTCCAAGCCGAGCCACGGGATTCACACCTTTCTTCCTAGTCTATGGAGCCAAGGCTATCCTCCCCACTGACTTGGAATATGGTTCCCTAAGGCTACAGGCCTACAACGAGTAAAGCAACCGCACCACCCACGAGGACGCCCTCGACCAACTGGAGGAAGCCCGAGACGTTGCGCTGCTACATTCGGCCAAGTACCAGCAAGCCCACCGGCGCTATCAGGCCCGGTGCATTCGAAGCCGAGACCTGAAGGTAGGTGACCTGGTGTTGAGGCTGAGGCAGAGCAACAAGGGCCGCCATAAGCTGACCCCGCCGTGGGAAGGACCATACATCGTCACCCAAGTGCTGAAGCCTGGGACCTACAAGCTAGCCAACGAAAAGGGCGAAATCCTCACCAATGCTTGGAACATAGAACAACTATGTCGCTTTTACCCTTAAATTTCCAAGCATTGTATACATTGTTTCTCGAAATACAATTAAGAAGCGTTCTTTAGTTGTTCTAATTTTTCGAGAAACCCCCCGAGCCCATTGCGGGCCTCGGCATTACGATAACACCACAAGGGAGACACAGCTCTGCCTCTGCAGAATCGAGCCTCCCTCGGGGGCTAGATGGGGGACTCCCCCCTAAGTCCCACGCACCATTTTTTAGTCGTTTCTCAAAAAAATTCCTACGTCAAACTCTCTAGCACGCCCTGACAAATCGGTTGTGAAAAACCCAAGGACCGAAAGTCTGTCTCAGGGCCAGAAGGCCGGTAGAGTCACGAGATGGCCTATGCCTCCGGGCTATAGCACTCCCTCACCACCTTTCGCCCAAGGGGCGGCTTAGGCTCCAAGGAGGTTTTTTGCAAAGAAATCTGATCAGAGACAACAGAGGGCAGAGGCTCAGAAATACAAGAAAAACAATTAAGAAGCACGAGTACTTTAAAAAAAGGCCTTGACGGCCACAAGCGTTATGATACAAAGTTAATCCCTATTCTATTTACATGGCCTCTTGGGCCTAGGTCATCGCTCAGGGTCTCCAGCCCCGACGGATGGCGTGGAAGGGACCACCTCCTCTTCAAATAACTTGGCCAGCGACGTGTCGGGGCCCTCCGCCACCTCCATCAGCTTTGTGACTGCCTCGTCGGCCTCCTCATCATCGTCGGGCAGGACGTAGCCATCGTTGATGGCCTGGAGGTCAACGCCGATGTAGTACGAGGCGATGACGGCTAGGGCGCGCTTGACGCCCGTGTGCAGCGCTCCTCGGAGCTGCTCGCGCACTTGGCCGCTCAACGCGATCAGGCGGCTCCCAAGGGAGCTACCTGACTGGACCCCCTCGACCTCCAGGGCCTCACAGGTGGTACGGGCGGTGCTCTACAGCACGTTGTGCTCCCCGATCTTGGCATCGAGCACCGCCTACACCGCGATGGAGGCCTCAGCGACTCGGGAAACCTCCCTCTCCAACCCTACACCAAAACAAACGGAATGCGGTTGAGCGCAAAGGAAAACAAGCCAAATAGGGGTGGAGGCCTATGAGACTCACCCTCGGCTTTCTCCTCCCAGCGCCAGGCCTCGACCCGAGAGGCCTCGGCCTTCTCCTTCCAACGCTAGGCCTCGACCTGATAGGCCTCGGCTTTCTCCTTCCAGCCCTGGACCTCGACCTAAGAGGCCTCGGCCGCCCGGGAGACCTCCTTCTCTAGCTCTGCATCACACCAGGGAGTTAGGGGTCGAGCACGAGAGAAACAAGTAAAACAAGGGGAACATGACTCACCCTCGACCTTTCTCTTCTAGACCACAGCCTCAGTCCGGGAGGTCTCGGCTACCTAAGGGCCTCTGCCAGGGCGCCTTTCGCTAGCAAGTGCGCACTCTGCTCCACCCCCAGCTACCCAGCAAGAACCTTGCCCGAGGTCGTTGCTTCTTCAGCCCAAGACCTAAAGGCGTCCCGATCGCCAGCCACTCGGGCCAGCTCCTCCTCCAACTCCTTGACCCACACCGCCAAAGGGGCGACCTACTCCTGAGCCATGGCCGCCTCGGCCTTCGCATAGGCACGACGAAGGCGAAGGTCCTCCACCTCCGCGCTCCATGCCGATAGAAGCTCGTTGGCACCGGCAAGTAGGCCCTTCTGCCGCTGGAGCTGGTCCCAGATGTCCCTCTCCCACCGGAGAAAGACCGACTTCCCAAGAGACCGAGTCTCAAGCTCCTGGGTAAGTAGCACAGGAGTCATTCACTACAAGAAAACTCAAAAAAAGACGACACCACATGAGAAAAGAAGGCGCGAACCTGGGCGACCCTGGGCAGATCGTCGGCCACCACAGACAGCACCGTCCACAGTGACCGCTCCGCCAGCTGGCGGTTTTGCTTGAAGGTGTCCCAGCGCCCGCCCTTGACCATGTCCTCGAGGGTGAATAGAGGCTCCCCCTCAGGGTCGTCCCGACTCTGCCACATGACACGCGGGTGATCCTACTCGCGGGGCTCGGGTCGTACCCGCACGAGGGCCGAGCTTCCCTCGCCCGGGGTCAGAGCTGGCTGTTCTACGGCACCGGCCACCTCGGCGTCGACCACCTCCTGCGCCTAGGAAGTATCATCAGAGGAGATCGGATGGACCTCCGCCTCCCGGGCGCTCTCCCGTAACAGCGGCAGGCCTTGGACCAGGGGCGCCACCGAGGCCTCCGCCGCCTTCATCTCCACTTCTTGGGCCGACGGCTCCACCGCAATCACATCGGCCTCGGTGGCCCCAGGGGCTCCAGCCTCCGCCATCATGGCCTTGGTGGTCCTGGGGGCTCTGGCCCCCACCGCTGCGGCCTCGGTGGTCTTGGGCGCCACGGCCTTCTTCGCCTCGGCCTCAGAGGCCCGGGGGGCCTCGACCTCGGTAGCCTCAGCAACTGAGGGCGCCTCGGCCCCATCTGACTCACGAGCCTTGGCCTCGCAGGGTAGAGGTGCTCCCTCCCCCGTCTGTGTCGGGGTCGCCTCGGCAGCCCCTCCTTGGGTGGCCGACTCCTTCAGGTCGGCCCTCGCCGATGCCGCGCCATGTTGTATGGCGGCTTGCGCCTCTGCCACCCAGTAGGCGGTGGAGCTGGGGCTCACCTTGAGTGCCTTAAGGGGTGCCAAGGTGGGCACCTCCGCAGGTTGCTTCTGGCTAAAGACAAAATACTTACGGGGTCAGCATGAGACCGAAGAACGAACGGAAAATGCCGCGACTCTGCCGAAAATATGCTTACCTCGAGCGGGGCTGCAATCGCTTCAGCACGGTGACCCTCCTCTGCGAAGGTGGTGGCGGCGGTAGAGGCACGGCCTCTGTATCCACTGGCGCTGGCCAGTCCTCGATGGACCCCGGCGCCCCCTCGGTCCTCTGTGGGGGCAGTTGCGTCGCCCCCGCCGCCACCTGCTCCACCGCTGCCGTCGAGCCCACCGGGCTGACGGCGCGCTTTCCCAACGCCCGCGCCTCGGGCGTGTCAGCCTCGGCCCCGGGGCGGGCGATTGCCGGCCCCGAGGTAGCTCCTCCTCCTCCTCCTGGGAGCGTTGGGCTACTTGTCGACGCCCCGGGCACCGTCTCCCTGACGTTAGGGAGATGGTCCAGGGGACCCCGCCCCATCTCGCCCTCGTCATCTCCATCCGAAGCGTCCGTCGACAGCGACGGCGACGGGGATGCCTCCAATGGGAGACCGTCCTGCCTTTGCTGCCGGCGGCGCTTCTCCAGTTCCTCACGCGTGAGGATCTTCCTCGTGCGCTTCGCCACCTCGTTGTCCTTCCGCCTCTTCTGCGCCTCGGCATGCGCCCGGTTGACCGCTCGCCGAATTGCGTCCTTGGGAACGGGCGGCGGGGAGTCTCGCACATCCCTCATCCCCTACAAGAATGGCAAACACGGGTAAGGTTATAGGAAAACGGTGAGGAACGAGGAGGCCTCGGGGGCTGCAGTGGCGCGTGACTTACCAGCGAGAGGAACCCCCATGACGGGCGCATCGCAAAGGGGGTCAGGCCATCGCTCCTCAGCTTCGCCTCCACCATCTCCCTCACCCGGCGAAGAATTTCCTCATCGGAGAGGGCGGAGGTAGACATCCGAATGCCCTCGATCGGCTCATCCGGCCTCATCTCGAACAGGCGCTGCCGCCGAGCCATCAGCGGCAGCACCCTCCGGCGGTGGAAGGCGGCTACAACCACAGCTGTAGTAAGGCCGTGGCCCCATAGCCTCTCCAGCCCCTCCAGGAGCGGCTACAGCTTGGGCTGATCCTCCCTCGGGACGCCATACTTCCACTTCTCTGGACAGCTCTCCACGATCCGCCCCGTGTAAGGGGGGAGTCCGCCTTCGTCGTTGCGAAGGTAGAACCAACTGGTGTACCAACGGCGATTGCTTGACGTGAGCTAGGCCGGGATGTAAAGGTGCTGACAGTCCTAGCGCACTTAGAGAGTGTAGCCACCGGCCCTCACCGCCTTCCTCGTGCCCGACGTACCCGTCGGCTTGGTGGTATGCCCCGCCCGGAAGAGGTGGAGCCACAGCTCCCAATGGGGAGCAATCCCCAGATACCCCTCGTAGACGGCGATGAAGATGTCCGCCTGCGCGATGGAATTGGGGTTGAAGTTGTGGAGCTCCATGCCGTAGTAGTGCGGGAGCGCCCGCATGAACCGGTCTGCCGGAAGGCCGAGGCCGCGCTCGTGAAAAGACACGAAGCTCATGACGTAGCCTTCGCGGGGCCTCGGCTCCAGCTCACCCGACGGAGCAATCCACTCCGGCCTATTGGGGTTGGTAGCCGGACGGAGAAGACCGTCGTCGACGAGCGACTAGAGAATCTCCATGGATACGTCGGATGGACCCCAAGGGTCCGCCTCGATGACAACAATGTTGCCGGCCATGAGTGCGGGTACCATAAAACGGGGTACCCTAAGCGTATACCGAAAGAATCACTTAAACCCCATAAAAAACAAAGCCAAAAGGTAAACCATTGGTTAACCCCTGGCCTTGTCCGAGCCCACCGGCTCTTCGCCTCGCTCGAGGCCTCGCACGGGAGGCCTCGATGGGGAACCAATTCTCCGTCTCGCCCGAGGCCCCGCGCGTAAAGCCTCGAACGAGACGATGATTCTCCGTATCGCTCGAGGCCAGCTCGGCAATAACCCGTCACTTCTGCCTCGATCGGTCTCCCCGATAGAGCGTCACGTCCCATTAATGCATCAAACACTCCCGCAATATCAGCCGGACGACGGCTCGACATTGTAGAGTGGCCGACGAGACGGGAAGTCGCTTCAACGCCATACCGACCGGGACAGGACGGGGCGGGATTACCGGCCACTGTGCTCTGGTGCTGTGCCCACGATCAGCGCTCGCACTACACTGTGCCACCTAACCCCTGCCCCAGGAACAACGCGGCGTGGGGAGTCAAGTCCGGGTCACCATAGCCTCGGAATCAGCGTACGAGACCAACTGCTCCCTCCAAGCCTCAACAATCTACTTCAGGGTCTCGGCAACCTCGGGATTCACGTCTACCGAGCCTCCCACGATGGCTCGGCCTCGGCACCAACTGAGCCTCGGCTTCTCACGCAGTCAACACACAGTGACTGGCACGTCGACCGCCACGCCCCGCTTCAAGATAACACTGGAGCTCCCACGACGCACAGGATCGGATGTGACCGACACGTCGCCCCCGTACTTCAAGGACGGGACCACTCCATCGACCACGCCGCCACAGTAACAGGCTACAGGGCTCGGACATGCCGCCTCCGTTCGCACGACGCCATGTAGCTAGCGCATGTATCACCCTTGTCCCCCCTTCAACTATAAAAGGGAGGGACCAGGTCCGTTTCTAGGGGGATCAGACGTTTACGATTAGGCCTACGCCCACGCGACGAACTCACGCATAGACGCACGGACGAACACACAAGCTTCTTCACTGCTTAAGATCAACATCTCAAGCAATCCACGCCGCTCCACGCAGAGACCTGGGACTAGCTCCCTCTCTCGCCCTGCTTGTAACCCCCTACTACGAGCATTTCGGTGTAAGGAATACAAGATCGATCTCTCAGACTGGACGTAGGGCACCTATTGTCCGAACCAGTATAAACCTTATGTCTCTTTGCATCACCATCCGGGATTGAGAACACGCAGTACAAATTTACTAGTTGGTTGAGGGCTCGCCGGTCCAAAACACCGACACCGACGGAGCCCAAGCAAACCGAAGCCCTTAACTTGAAACCCTAACGTCGTCGAGCTCGTCTCCGACGACAATGGTGGAGGAGGAAAGCTCGGGCTGCGAGGTCGTGACGGGCTTAAGGGCTAGGGGGGCACGCACTCCAAATGACACACGATCAGTTGCTCAGGATTATTATATTTTGAAATGGAGAGAGAACAGGAGTATATTTTAGCCTGTTATTCAATATGCAAGTGCTAAATAATATAATAAATCTTCGATTCAACAATAAAGTTTACTTCTTGCATAACAAATCCTACAGACAAATAAAATACATAACTCATAGATAATCGACCAATGAATTTTTTATTTATATTGCCTACATCTACATACTACATCACTTGAACTAATTTGAGGATAAATGAATCTATTCACTACTTTCACAATAACTTTGGACTTGGGTCGTTGTTGGCTTGTTGCTGTTGTCTGGCGTTCTACCTCTGTAGCACACGGCTGCATTGCACTACTCCCTTTAATGTGAACAGGACACTACCCGACACTTGGAAGCCTCGCTACTACTAGCCCACTACTTGGAAGCAAGGATGAGGCACGGTGGACGCCAATTAGGATTTGGCCGGGGCACACGGCGGTCCTTGGCTCATGGGCTTGTCGGTCAAGGAGAGGGCGCTAACGCTAACAGCGGGTACAGTGCCTATTGCAGAAACGCAAGTCATGAACGAGTGATGACAAAGTCGACAGGCAGGCAATGTTTCTTCCTCCAAGGAATAATAACACCTTGTTTGGCTAGACCTAAGTATGCCACACCATCACCTTCCCACGCAGCGCACCAGACCATTGATTTTCTAGGCGCGCACTACCTGGGCTGTTACCCGAAATGCGATCCTTCCATTTCCATCTTGATGAACGGTTCAGATCAACTGCTTAGGTGCTTGAAGATGCATCATTGAACGAGTTGGAGCCGAGTTGCATAAGTTGCAGCGAGCGAGTTGAATTGGACCGTACGTACGTTGTGTGCACTGCACTCAAGCGGCCGCGTGGTTGATGTCAACTTGTCAAGTCCCGACATGCCTGCCGAGGACCGGGTCTTCGCCAATTGCCGCTCTCTCTCACTCAAATGGATGATGAATCGAATCATAAAACAAAAAAAAGGATGATGATACTATCAAGTGGTCACTATCAAGAACGGCCTGCAAAAGTGAGAGAAAAAAACAATATATGGCGAGCCAAAAAATAGCGTGTAATCTAGGTCAATGGGCTACAAGTATATTCAGGGCCTGTTTAGTTCCCGAAATTTTTCACCCCAAAGTGTCACATCGAATCTTGCGACACATACATAGAGTACTAAATGTAGACGAAAAAAACTAATTGCACAGTTGGGTGAGAAATCGCGAGACGAAACTTTCGAACCTAATTAGTCCATAATTAGACACTAATTGCTAAATACAAACGAACGTGCTACAGTAGCAAAATCCAAAAAAATTCGTCGTCTAAACGCGGCCTCATTGCATCTCTAAGAAAAGTCAGGCCTGCACCTTGTCTGAGAAATTTCACCCGGCTGGAGTGGATATAGTGGAGACCACCAGCTCGCACGCTCTTGTCGTGTGGAGTAACTGAATTCTATGGGTGGAACACTATATTGTAGTCGCATTGGTCAGGCCGCCAGAGGGATAAAAGGTTGAGCAGCCAGGGTCTGAAACAGATTCGTCCTCACAATCATCCTTTGAAACTTTTTTCAACACTGGAGATTCAGCGTCAAATTCTTTAGAGGCCAACATGGAAAACGTACCTGTAGTTTCACCGTCAAATTTAGTTCTCTGTCATCACCGAAAGTAAAGACGCCCTAAAATGAAAGGAAAAAGGTAAAGATAATAATCCAAAGTGAGCGCTGGAGACTGACCTCCACTTTTTACTTGTGAAACATCGAGGCACGCAATTAACCTGCTTCTCCGGTAACACGGCTCGTCGGGTACCCCCGGGCATCCATGCAAGTACAGGATCGGTGTTCACACGCGCACACTGGAAATGGAAACAATCAAAAGTTACCAGTAGAGAAAGGATGCGTCAATACAATAGCATGGGTAGGCACTGCCTTTCTACTGGTCATATAGCAATATAGCATAGCTTCACGAGGCAGCAGTGACTAGCGATGCTGTGCCAAGGAGGGCTAGCGAGCTGCGCCTGTGGATTTTTTTTTAATTTTAACGTTTTTTGGAAACTAATTTTAAATCTAACATGGTCGTTTTTTTTCATTCTAACACTTTTGGCCGCGTCTATTGTCCTGACGCGGTCAATGTCTGTGCCGCGCCATGCATGGTGGCGCGGCACAGGGCTGACGTGGCGGTAACCGGGTCCGCTGATCGCTGACGGGGCAGGTCCTGCCGCGCCACCGATCTTGGCCCGCCCGCCCGCTGCCTTGCTCGCCCGCCCGCCAGCAGCCGCCTCTGCCCCGCCGCCCCACCTCTTGACACACAACGCGCACATCCACTTTGGGAGACCAGGGAACGGCAGCCGGTCCATGCGGGTCCTCCACACGACTAGCACACCTTCGACGAGTACCTGCGCTGGCTTCACAGGTCTACGAGGACACATATCAAGCCCCTGTACACTGAGGAAGCGATTGACGAGAACTCGAAGGAAGATGTGATCAAAGATGTGTACGACGTTGCCACTAGAGAGGACATACAGCTACAGAGAGCCCCGCTACAAAGATACGTGGTAAGATACTTGAATGGTACAGTTTGTTATCCATTTGGTATTAAGTATGTATACTAAAACTGTTCAACCGCGTTTCTGTACCCAGACGACACAATTGTCGAGGTTGTCCAACGAAGCAGCGTACCGGCTTCACGAGTCTAGAGGGCTGGGGCCAGGCGTTCTCGTGGCTTTTGTGGAGGTAAACATAAACTTGTCCGTTCCAAAAATGTTTGTTCAGTGTATATGCATTTGAGAAATGCACTAACTTTAACGTCTATTTATGCAGAAGGTGAAGAAGAGCTGTAGGAAACTAGCTCAGAAGCTGAGCTGCATGGACACTCCTTATGAGGAACCGCCACTCCTGGCGTGGTCGGGTGCCACATCTTCAGCCTCTTTAAGGACACTAGCCGGCTCTTCTCAGCAGATGACAGGTGCCACTTCCGCAGTGCGTACACCACCACATCATAGCGCTGGCAAGGACCCTGCAACCGAAGACGAGGAGGACGACGATGACGACAACTAGTGGGAAGATTGGCCGCAGGATGGGATCGACATGTCTCAGCTAGGTGGTGCCCCGCTTGGTACCCAAAGAGCCTCACAGGTACTAACAAAGGTAGTTTCTTTAAATACGTAGGCTACATGAACTAACGATCATAAAGAATTCTAAGTAATCATGCATATCACATACTTGCAGGGTACGAGCCATACGCATCGGCAACGCGACCACACCGACGTTGGCTACACTCCCAATGTGTTGCCAACAAATCCAAAGAGACAAAGACGTCCGAGAGATCCTTACACTCATGGGTCTTAGTTTGTTAGGTCGAACTATTATTGACGTCCGAAACTTGCATGTTTAGTTGGTTATGTTATGTCGAACTTATGTCAAACCAATTAAAATGTTATATGGCAGCTTGTCAACTTATGTTATTTGCTTCATATCTGTTTCAATGCGTCGCGTTGCGAGATTAAGTAGCAACTAGTTTAGAAACCGGCAGTCCCGGGGTATCTCGACGTCGGTGGCCGGCGTCTTACGCGAGGGGTCGAGGAAGCCAGGGTCCATGGTCGCGTCACCGCCGATCCTACAATATGGGGCCAAAAATATCATTGGCTTATCAAATTCTCTAATCGGCCGTGAAATTTTTTTAACAAAATATAGAAATAAATTCATTATTGACTTTACGTTAAGCAATACTTATAATAACTCCCACTATCGGCGCGACGCGTTCCGGGATGGTGGCGGGCGCGGCGGCCAGGCTTGCTTGCTGCTCGGGCAGGCATGACTGACAGCGGGGTTTTATTTGGCGCAGCCGCGCCAAGATCGGTGGCGCAGCAGAACCTGCCCCGTCAGCGGTCAGCGGACCCGGTTACCGCCACGTCAGCCCTGTGCCGCGCCACCATTTGGCCGCGCCAGGGCAATAGACGCGGTCAAAAGTTTTAGTTTAAAAAAATGGCCACATTAAATTTAAAATTAGTTTTCAAAAAGTGTTAAAATTAAAAAAAAAATCCACCTATTCGCTTCCATTTCACAGAAAGAGACATGCATACATGAACGATCGATCGGTGGTGTGGAAGCATGCGTGAATTGGACGGTTCGTTTTTGGCTGGACTGGCTTATAAGCTAGGGACTAAAATACTGCTGACTGATTTGATGTGAGAAAAAAACATTATTAACTGACTGATAAGCCAAGGCACTTATAGGCAGTTATATGCTGCCGAACAGCCTGGTGTCTGCTGTGTAGGCGAGGTCCGGGCATGGCCAGATGGGGCGCGGGATGAAACACACCGGGAAAAAGCCGCTTTTCTTTTCTCAGTCATCAAATCAACAGCTTTTTCTTTTTTGATTTGAGAAAACCGCTCAGCTCAGCTTTGCCTTTTTCCCGGCTCGTGTCCCGCGCGGGGGGGGTTCACTTCACGTCGCTTGCAAGGCACATCTTCTCGGCTGCTGCTACGCGTTGCCCCAACAGCGCAGGCATCTCCAACGTTCTCTGTCAGCAAACATGTCAATCATGCCGGGCGGCCGGCTCCACTCAAGTTTGCCAAGAGAAGGAACCCCAAGAGTATACACAATGCCTGCCAGTGGCCGCGAGCCCAGACCGGTTGGCCCAGCTCAATCACTTGAACGGCCCAACAATTATCCGCGCTACAGAGATTATCACTTGAGCGGCCCAACAACTATATCAGTTAGGCTGGGCCAGAAATGCTCGACAGCGAATAACATCTGCTGCAAGCCTGCAGCCACTGTATAATCTCCTCCAGACCTACAGGGATTTCTTGTTGAGAATTTGAGCTGCTGGTCCTAGTTTTTTTCCCCTAACAAACAAAGAAAAACAGGATATTTAGCATGTTCGCTTGTTGGTTTCAGCCAACCCATATCAGTCAGCCAACAGTATTTTTCTCTTACAACAAACCAGCACCAGCCAGCCCAAAAACCAACCAGCGAACTGGCCGATTATCCAGAGTCCAGAAGACCAGAAACATGCGCGACTTCCTTCCAGTGCAACAACAAAGTGCCATATTGCTACCGACAAGCCGTGCGCCTGGACCTCCTCGCCGCTGAATTAACTAGACCGGCGTGCGCTTACCTCCATGCTCGCCTGCCGTAAAAAACACGGCGGTTCCGCCGGACCCGACCGGCCGGTAAGGTAAAACCACCCCCTCAGCCTCAAACACGGACGAACGAATCCACCCCACGGGATGCGGATGTTCCCTGTCCTTGCTCTCTCCACCTCGTCTCGGCAAGCATGATCGCCGGTGCCCAAATTATCCGTGCTGGACGGCTGGTCCCCCGGCGCCAGCTCGGTGGTTTTTGTCAGAGTGGCAGTGATGGATCACGAGAGCGCGTGCGTCGGCGGTTTATTGCGCTCCGTCTCAAGACCGTGCGTGTGTGTGTTGCGTTGCGTGGCCTGCCGCCTGTGGGCTGTCTGTGGGTCACATGGGTCTGCGGACTGCGGTGCAGCGTTGCAGGTTTGAATCCAGACATTTGTGGTGCTCGATCCGGAGACTTTCTCTCCTGGAAAGAAACTTCCGGCTTGTAGAAAATGTCGGAACAACTACTCCCACCTTTCCACTGGAGACTAGAGAGAGGGAGAAAAAACAAGATTTATGTTTGATCTTTGCCTTAAGAAGTTAAGAGAAGAAAAAAAATGTTAGGGGCTCGGTTGACTTCAATTTTCAAAGTCAAGAGGAGACAGGCCATACTCGACAGGCTAACAGTATAGGCCTAAAATATCCAGAGCAGAGCACGTACTACTGTACACAGCATGTTTTGAAACCGCGAGTTACGAAATAAGCATTCGTCCGTGGCTGAACTGCACTTTTAGTGCTGCCGGTGATAAAAATCATTTGAATTTGCTTACATTTTCCCTAGGCTAGCTTGTTCGCTTGAGGCTTATCAGTCAGAATCAGTTCTACTTTTCAGTCGTGGAACCGTGTTTTTCTCTTCCATAAATCAGCTGAAACGGTATTTTTCAGCCGTCGAAACTATCAGCCGAACAGGACTCGGAGGAATTTGGCAAACAGGCCCTCGAGTGGCTCTGTTCCTACGGTTTGGTAGTCCCCTGCCTTGGATCCCCTTATCGTACTAGTAGATCGCTACATTGAATCTGATTAGGAAGGCGTCTCTCCTTTACCGGCATCCAATGTTCTTGTACCGTTGTACGCATGGCGCATCGCGTTTTCAATTCCTCCAATTTCTTGTACGTATCTTCTGAGTCATTACCATGCATGCCACCGAATCAATTCCAAGGCAAGTCGTCCTCACACTTCGGAATAAGGACATACGTCACCGGTGGTAGCACATCGTTATCGTATTATTAAACTCCACCGTATGTACAACGCAGAATGCAAATGCCAAATCCAAATTTTGGACAAACGTGGATGAAATCATCGTGTGCTAGTCACATGTATCATCACGCGGAAGGATCATCATGTGCTTCTCTAATACACATCCTTCTCATCCCATCATCAATATTTGTTTCCTTCCTTGCACAAGTTTCGTTAGGAATGCAGCTAATGTTGGCAAGGATCTTTTTTCTTTTTCTTTTTTTTTTGTATCAGCACTACAAGATCAGAAGTGAAGGGTCCAGATTTTATTGGTGTTGTAAATTGTTTTTACAGCTAAATGTTGTACTATACCATAGAGGTAAATTTGATTTTTATCAATGGACGGCTTATATTGACCTTTTGTCTAGATATATAGCACCATGGCTCGGTGTCCAAGGTTTTTTTTTATTTCTTTGTTAGTAGAACTTTGCCTCACCGAGCAAGAAATCAAAGAAAACCAGTTATTTGGATCATGAACAAACTTACTTCGAGGTCTATGTCAGCAATGCTTTGCTTTAGTGCCTGAGTGAGAGGCAAATCAGACCACTCGACTTATGGTAGTCCTAATACTAGAAGAAACCTCAGATAATTCTTATACCTATTAAATTGTGTAGATATTACACGTATAATTTTTGTCAATTGGTAGTTTTTGCAAAATAAATTTTTGTTCAAATAAATATTTTTTCTATTATCTATCTATCACATGTCTTCATGTCTTGGTTGTTGTATAGACATAATTTCGCATTTAAAAGAAAGCTATTGTCTTTCTCTTCTTCTATATCTATTTAAAAGAAAGCTATTGTCTTTTCCTTCTTCTATATCTATATCTATACTCAATATTAAAGAGCCAAACTTTTTGCTATGGTTTTCGTCTGGCCCATCCTTGATTCCCTTCCCCTGCCTTGGATGGGCTCCTCGTGCTGCACACCGATTGCAGTTCGTTTTTAGTCCTCCTCCTGCGGTCCGCATCTGTCTCCGATTAACCCCGTCTGCAATAGAGACTCCTAACCTTCCCTTTTTCGAGAAAGAACATATAGTTTAGAGCAGGGAGATAGAGATGATAATTCGCATCGCATGAAAGAACTAGGGATGACGGATGGATGGACACAACCGGCTCTTGGCTCTTGAAACGATAACCTTATGGAACTTTTGTCTTTGAACCCATCTAAGTGTCAAAATCTACCACTATCTTCTTTATTTGTGCCTTTAAATCTTATAAATAACCCCTTATATTTTTTTTATAATGATTCAACTCAATATATATTTATGTCATCATGTACAGTATTATGGATGACAGTTTTTTTTGGGCAAAAAATACATGTGACATATAGGTTTCGTATATTTCGTACAAACCAAAACAACTAATAAGAACATATAATATATCCATGCTATGTGTATACAGGGTACTATATCTATATGTATATTTCTAAACCACATAAAATATTAAAGAAAAAAAAATCCTAACAAACCATTTTTAATCCCCCATAATAGCCTGACGCTTCTCATTGTTCCGTATATGATGTAGACTTGCAGTCTATGCTCGTACGAATAAGAACAACACATGCCCAATAACGTTACGTAGTTTGATTACAAGATGCATTAAGTGACGGTGACGGTACAAAGTTCAATTCTAAGATGTAATAAATAGATGATAATTGTTGACTAAATCTTTGAGCCACAAATCATCCAATGAACCGCACAACAACCTCACCCATTGCAACACACGTTCATGTTTACTAGTTAATTCTAATATCACATCCATATTTTACATAGTTGACATCTTAATTAGTGAATATAAAAGTCATTCTAACTTCTAGATTGGGGAATGCCTTAAGAGCAGCTCCAGTGTAGTCGGTAAATCGAACCCTGAAGAGAGAGAAAGAGAGTATGGTTAGATTCTCACATTGCAGCAATGGAACCCAGGAAAAAGATTCGCACCTCAAGTTGTTTTCAAGTTTGTACAGATTGATTAGTTTGCAAATGATATATTGTCCTCAACCACAACCCAATTTAGGGCATGTTTAGTTCCCAAAAAATTTTGTGCAGTACCCATCACATCGAATCTTGCGGCACATGCATGGAGTACTAAATGTAGACGAAAAAAAACTAATTGCACAGTTGGGTGAAAAATCGCGAGACGAAACTTTCGAACCTAATTAGTCCATAATTAGACACTAATTGCCAAATACAAACGAAAGTACTACAGTAGCAAAAACCCAAAAAAATTTCATCAAAACACGCCCTTACAAATTCTTGAAGCAAGCGAGGACAATAGGGCCGGCACGCAAAAACACCCACCGACTGCGGAATGGCGAAAAGCCAAAACAATTCTCGTCCGCAGGCGAAGCGGAAGGAAACAGTATCATCGCAACGGTCTCCTGGGTCTGGGGGCAACACAAAAAGGAAATAAAGGAGAAAAAAAAATCGGCACCGTCTCCTGCACTCCACAGTCGAAGACCCTCCCCAAGTCACCGAACAAGATCGCCGTGGGCAGCACTCGCCACTCGCCACTCGCTCTCGCAGGCGGTGAGGCGGCGCTATCAGAGCGGACTCCGCCCCCAACCCCCCCACGTCTCCCCACAGGTAGGCCTGCAACCATGGCCGCGGCTGCCGGGCTCAGACGCCGCTGCACCGTCCGCGGACAAGTCGACCTTTCGCCCTCCGAGAACAACCGTCTTCGTCCAGTCCTGGTAATCGCCTGCCCCTACCCCCTTGCTGGCTTGCTGTTGAGCGTCTCTGGTTTACCGGAGAGAGGTCGATATGTTTCCTGCTGCTTACTGATGCGATACTGGGCCAAATTGGTTGTTAGGTTTGGGGATTTGGTTTGCCTTTGCACGACACAGATCTGTTAACTAGGAATTCCCGGGTAGGCGGATGGTTTAGGAGCATCGCAATGACCAGCTGCGGGGTCCGGGTGGTGATAGATTTGGACTAATCGACGGTTCTCCGGTAGTGTCGACGTGCTAACCACCGCCCTAATTACGTTCGGAGTTGAGGGTCCACTGGAATTCATGCCTTGCCTTCTCCTCCACCACCTGCTGCCTGCTCCCTGCACAGCCTTGCCCTGCACTCAAACTCAAAGAAAACAGGACAGATTCGTGCGTTTCAGCTGTCTAGCTTCTCCTGGTTGCTCTTCGTCTGGGTTTTATATGCTTTGCTTGCTACTTGTGTCATGATGGCGCTATTTTGGCAGGCTGTTTGAAAGGAGAGGAAAGGTAGGAGGAGGAAAGGAGTTAGTGTTAAAACAATGGGGGCTATTGGAGGTGATGAGTCAGTGCAGTGGGATGAAGTGGCTGGACCTGATGCTGTTAATGGTGGCGGAGGAGGTGTGGGGAGGATGGACAGGATACAGGTGCTGGTCAGGCTGAGGCCGCTGAGCGAGAAGGAGGTTGCGAGGGGGGAGCCTGCTGAATGGGAGTGCATCAATGACACCACCGTCATGTTCCGGAGCACATTCCCTGATCGACCCACCGCTCCAACAGCATACACATTTGGTCAGTGCATCTTTGCCTCCACTTTTGATGCTACACCTGTGCACTTGATCATTCTTTTTGTGCTTTGTATGTTTTACTAATCTGTACTGTATTTCAGGAAATCTTTAATCCCTTTTACTGTAACCCAGTTGTTGTAGGAACAACGCCCAAAGCCTAATAATAAAAAAGTATAATTCCCTTCAAGAATCTTATGTGTTGTATTACATTTGAGGTCCTTAGAGCTGATGTTGGACTGTTGGTTACCACCAGATAACATGTATTAGACCACCGCTGCATTTTTATGCACTCAATTCTATGAGAATAACTTAGAGGCTCAGATGATTTATCGATGACTTTTGTAGCTCCAGTGGATTTAAGTTTTTAGTCAAATGTATAATATTATTAAAGTGGTGAAGACTTGTCTTCCCAAGCCATCCCGCGATATTATTGAATCATGACATTAACTGTATAAATTTCGTGTGGCGGCACCATCCTACACCTCAGATTCTTCCATTGGGGCTTCATCTAATCTGACTGCACCCCACCCAATCCTCACATGCACGTACTAGATTCTTACATCTTTTCTTCTTAACGGATAAGCTTTGCCTGACAACTATATATAATTTGACAGCACATTTCCCATTGCTTTTTACTCACATATATCACTGTTAACAGAAATGCTCTAATTGCAGATCGGGTTTTTCATTCTGACTGCAGTACGAAAGAAGTCTACGAGGAAGGGGTTAGGGAAGTTGCCCTCTCTGTAGTTAGCGGCATTAACTGTGAGCATAGGCCATTCAACAAGCATATTTCTATTTGTGAAATGACAAAGCGTTTTCCCTGAATTAGAGCCTTTTTTTCTCTGACAGCAAGTATATTTGCATATGGACAAACGAGTAGTGGAAAGACCTATACCATGACTGGAGTAACAGAATATACAGTAGCAGACATATATGATTACATTAATAAGGTATAAGCATCCATTCTCAGGTCCCATGGTTTTTTTTTTTCTTTGGTTGCGGCTATAACTAATCTAAAAAAACACTTCTTTTGGAAACACTGCCCAATAAGTGTGCCTTTTCTTTTTCAGCATGAAGAGAGAGCATTTGTTCTGAAGTTCTCAGCAATTGAAATATACAATGAAGTTTTAAGGGATCTTCTCAGTGCAGAAAATACTCCTCTTAGACTCTGGGATGATGCAGAGGTGAAAAATAAGGTTCCTAAGCACTGTAAACTGTAATTCTGCTAGATTTGCATCTGTTGATGGTCTGGTGTTATTCTTTATACAGAAGGGCACCTATGTGGAGAATCTTACAGAGGTTGTGTTAAGGGACTGGAACCACCTCAAGGGGCTTATTGCTGTATGTGAAGGTGCAATATTGATCTTGCGGTGTCTTACATTATTTGTCGCTGGTGCTGGTGCTGGTGCTTAAGATGTACTCTCATATTTGCACTATGTGATTGCAACAGCTCAAAGAAGGACAGGGGAGACCTTCTTAAATGAAAAAAGCTCCAGATCTCATCAGATACTAAGATTGGTTTGTCCTTACTTGTTTACATTAAGAAAATGCTTGGAAGTATGCTTTTTTCCTGAAATATTTTTTTGTTAATTAATGCAGACCGTTGAAAGTTCTGCACGGGAGTTCTTAGGGAAGGACAAGTCAACTACACTTGTTGCTAGTGCTGTAAGTACATCCAGCAAATATGTGTTGTGTTTTTCTGTATCTATACATATGGAAAAAATTGTAAGCTGTAATCTTCCCATGCAGAACTTCGTTGATCTAGCAGGAAGTGAACGTGCATCTCAGGCGTTGTCTGCTGGCACGAGGCTAAAAGAAGGCTGTCATATTAACAGAAGTTTGCTTGCCCTTGGCACTGTCATTAGAAAACTAAGGTTATTACCTTAACTCACAGTAAATTTATTCAATGCTAATAGGAAACACTTCTTTAATCTGGTATTAGATGCTTTGTTGGTTGATAAAACTTAAGTTTTATCGTTTTATTTATGCAGCATGGGGAGTAATGCACACATACCATACAGAGATTCAAAGCTCACACGCATATTACAACCATCTTTAGGAGGTAATGCAAGAACTGCCATTATCTGTACACTGAGCCCTGCCACTAGCCATATTGAGCAATCAAGAAATACTCTGTTATTTGGAAGTTGTGCAAAGGAAGTAGTTACAAATGCTCAGGTAAATGTGGTCATGTCTGATAAAGCACTAGTAAAGCATTTGCAAAAGGAAGTTGCTAGATTGGAGAGTGAATTGCGTCAGCCAGCTTCAAGTTCCAGTCTTGAAGCATTAGTAAAGGAAAAGGACAACCAAATTAGAAAGGTACATCTGCTTCCAACCTTTTGTCAACATATTTCTGCTCTTCTGTCACAATTGATGCATTGAAATTTACTTAAAACTGTTGTTTTTGTGCATGAGTTTTGTTTCTATTTTTATTGAGTCACTTTCTTTGCTTCTTTCCGTATCTATGACATATCCTTGCAGTCAGCATAGTTCCAATTTTTATGAATACCCACTTTCTTTCCATATAATGATATCTGTGTCCTTTAACTTGCAGATGGAGAAAGAAATTAAAGAACTCAAGTCACAGCGTGATTTGGCTCAGTCTAGGTTGCAGAATTTGTTGCAGACTGTTGGGGACCATGCGAAGCACTCAGTAAACTTGCTTCCTTGATTTCTACTTATTAGCGCTATTCATCTTCTTATTTCTTCATAGATACGTTTACTTTGGTTATGTACTTAGGGCTCAGGGAAGCGCTCAGCCCGCAGTCCTCCGTCAATTGGAATACCCCCAGGCACCAGCAGGGATGATAGTTATCAGATCTCACATGATGATTCAGATCTTTACAAGGAAGTGCGATGCATTGAGACCAGTGGAACAGGAAGAAATGAACAGTTGGACCTGTCAGCTGGTGAAAGCAGTAGCCCGCAAGGTTCAAACAGGAATTCTAGTTTGCATGGTAATGGTTCAAATGCATCGGTGAATTCTAGGCGTTCAAGGCTCCTTAGTGAATCTCCTATCATGTTGGAGCAGCATTTGGAGAATATCAGAAGGCCTTTTGTCAGTCTTGGCAGAGATCTAGGATCGTCAACACATAACTCATCGGGTTCCAGAATACTTGGTAGAAGCAGGAGTTGTAGATCACTTATGGGTTCTACCATGTTTGATGGCATGGAGATGGATGATGGCACCCCGCTGCATAGAAGTTTGGTTGGTTTCCCTGGAAGGCCTGAAGGGGATCATAGAAGGGGATCTGCACCGAACTACGATGCAGAAAGTGAAACTCTTTCAAGAGCAGGATCCATAGTTTCAACCAAGACAAATGGCGCATGTGATACAGAGTTTACTGGTATAGGTGAATTTGTTGCTGAACTGAAAGAGATGGCTCAGGTTCATTACCAGAAACAGTTAGGCAATCAGGTACAAACTGAGTATCATAGGACTTTTATGCTCGTCGCTGAAGCTCATTTAAAATAGAATGTGTATGGCAAACTTTTGTTGCATGCTAAGGTTTTCTTCAAATACTATGGCCAGTTAGTTGCCCATTAGGAGTAGGAAAAACTACATGTTACGCCAGTTTTGACCATGAGTTGCTTCTAGATGTCCTCTTTGAAAACTGTTTGCTTGTGTTTTCAACTATACTGTAAAGTTTAGAATAATTTAAAACTAGTAATAATCTGCTGATTTTTCTTCCTCTATCAACTCACCATATTAATAATTTGTTAATCCTTGTTTCAGGATACAAACGCCAGTTTTGACCATGAGTTGCTTCTAGATGTTCTCTTTGAAAACTGTTTGCTTGTGTTTTCAACTATACTGTAAAGTCTAGACTAATTTAAAACTAGTAATAATCTGCTGATTTTTCTTCCTCCATCAACTCACCATATTAATATGTTTCAGGATACAAATGGGGAATTTGGAGACTGCACCATAAAGAGCATTGGGTTGGACCCGATTGCTGATGCTTCACAATCACCTTCTCGCTGGCCATTAGAATTTGAGAAGAAACAGCAGGAGATCATTGGGCTTTGGCATGCATGCAGTATTTCCTTAGTCCACAGGACCTACTTTTTCTTCCTATTCAAGGGAGATCAAGCTGATTCAATCTACATGGAAGTGGAGCTCCGGAGATTATCATTCCTAAGAGATACCTATTCTCGGGGGAGCACCCCTAGCAATGCAGTAGTAGGCAGCTTGAACTCTTCCCCTGTTGCGAGGTAAGTGAATATACTATACAGTTTCCCGTATTAGAACTTGATGACCATGGTCTCAAAGCCTCTTCTTAGAATAAGAAGTGATTATCCAATGACCCGCTTCATGCAGCGCCAAGAAGCTGCAACGTGAACGGGAGATGCTTGCGAGGCAGATGCAGAAGCGGCTCACAGCAGAGGAAAGGGAGCACCTGTACACGAAATGGAGCATTTCACTGGACTCCAAGAAGAGGAAGCTCCAGGTTGCTCGCCGGCTCTGGACCAAGGAGGACCTGGAACATGTCAGGGAGAGCGCCTCCCTTGTTGCCAAGCTGATCGGGCTCCAGGAGCCAGGGCAAGTCCTTAGGGAGATGTTCGGGCTCAGCTTTGCGCCGCAGCAGCAGCCGCCCCCTCGCAGGCGATCCTCCAACGGCTGGAGATATGGGATCCCTTCGTTCGGCTGATCGGATGAACAACCACTTACAACAATGACACGGTGCGAGCCACTGACCAAAGAGACGTAACTACCCTTTTTTTTCTATCTTGGTGTGGTGTAGGTGTACCTTGATTCTGATTTCTGTAGGTTTTTAGGAAGATATATCCACCGGGCCATTTGTTTGTGCGGCTGGCTTCGTGCATGCTTTTCTGCCTAGCCGCTGCCGGTTAGGCCTTAATTGCTGAGGACATCGTCCTATCCTACGACCGTAATTGTAATTCCTGACTCTTTTGTTTTATCATTGACGTGTGCTGCAATAGTGCAATAGCAATATGATGTTCCATGCCATCAGGGAGAAAAAATCACTGGGACAGTCCCTATGGCTAATCATGGTCATCTACTGTGAAGTGTGAACTCATGATATGTGTCTATTTGAATATTGAATTATTTCATAAATTTAGAAGTAATAGTTGGAAACAATCTCTTTTATGAGTTTTTTTTTGAAACTGGGGTTTTGTTTTTATGAGTTGGATGTATGGGGATTCATGTTATAGGTTCTACAATTGTCTTATGACGGGAAAACTTTGGACCACGTCATTGTCGCACAAGCTGCAAATAAGAAAGATATATTAGAAAAAAAAAATATAGGAACTAGGTCACGCATTTTGATACTGTTTTTACCTATTTAGTACTTTTCAGTGCCTTTTCCTCTGTACCTTCTATTTTGTTACTATTCAATACCTCTGTCTATATTTGTCGCACCCTCCAGATGTATGGTCCATATTTATCGCATTCTCCTGATATATGGTCCATATTTATTGCACAAGCTGCAAATAAGAAACATATTAGAAAAAAAACATGGTTACTCATCCAACGCATTTTGATACTACCACTACCTATGTAGTATTTTTCAGCACCTTTTCCTCAGCACCTCCTATTTTCACTATTCGATCTCTATGGTCTATATTTTTCTTAACTGTAAAAATTCCCTCAGTACCTCATATTTTTTCACTATTCGATCGATCCCTCCCTATATATATAGTTTATGTTTGTCTCAACGAGTATAAAAAAACTTCTAACAAATTAGATCACATGGGACAATTGAGATGGAGGCAGATGGGGTGCATAGGGTGGGGCCCTCTAGAGTACGATCTAGGAACAATTTCGTTCCTTGTTCCGACAACAATCACATTTCTATAATAGTATAATAACATAAAAATAATAACTTTCTAAAAATACCATACCATACTACTCGTGTCTGTCGTTATAGGAAAGTGGCCGATAAGGGTTCACCAGTGACGAGTATGAATTGATGATACTGCTCACGAAATACGAGCACAAAGCCCTCTATGAGCGTCTCTGGTTATATTCAGAAATGATGAATGAAACATGGAACATTGTACGCACAATTATCGTATGTTATACATGAAAATTGAAGCATTCTGTTCCTAACACGGACACGCAATCGCAGAGCATGGCTCAGAGTCAGACCCCAAAAGCGGCAAGCCGGACGTCGTAGAAGCGGCACCGCGGGAAAACGTCGGCGGCCAGAGACGGAACAACTCCAGTGGCCTCCAGCCTCCACCAGGTCGAGGACGAGGAGGAGATGCACGCGCAGGAGCGGCAGGCCGGCAGCCGCTTTCCATCCCCGCCGGTGGCCAATGTGGTGCTGCCCGGGCCCATGGCCTCGAATCCCCTCCTGTCATCGGTTCGTTTGCTGGTCCCCCACGGCCGGCAGGCGGCAGCCATGAGCCCCGGCCGCCGCGGTGATAAGAGCTCACGCTGTCACGCCTTTGCTGCGCCTAAAGTTATTTAAAAGCCGCGTGCGGGTATGGCCATGCATTGCCAGTTCTCCACCGTCTGTGTGGCTATGCCGCTGTGCCTGCGCGTGCTCTCAAAGACTACAACATCTTAGTTCACGATTGGGGCAAAATTGCTACAGGAAATAGCTGCATGGGCAAGGACGTGGTCCCTGCGAAACCCGACTGGAAGATTTTTTTTCCTCATTCCATTCTATAGGTATTAACTCTTCCCTATCCCCGTTCTCCGGTGGGGAAATTTTCCGTGGTGAATTAGGGATCGGGTCTCTATTACCATCTCTCACCCATAGCTCAACCAAATACTCCCTCCGATTCTCTAAAATAAGTCGTTTTGAACATCGACACGGTCTTTAAGAAACGACTTTGACTATAACTTTTTGCTATAAAATATTTATAAAATATAGTCAATATATACTTTTATAAAACTATATTTCGAGATGAATCTACTTACATCATTTTTATATTTTCAAACTTAACCCAAAAGAAGTTATTTATAGTCAAAGTTTAAAATGTTTGACTTAAGACAACCTCAAAACGACTTGTTTTAGAGAACCGGAGAGAGTACACCCTAAATTCGTTGAACCTAGTCTGCTTTGCTACGTCGAACCATCCAACTTGCCTCGTTTTAACCATGACATATTCTCACTCCCGTTGTTGACCATCCTGCACCTTTTGGTCAACGACGTTATTGCTGTTGTTACCTACTACACGCCACCACCGTCGCCATTCCTCTTGTCCTTGTCCCCTAGTCCAAAGCCCGAAATCCATAATCACAAAATATAAACCCCAACCTTAATAGTTTGCTCGGGATCATTGCCCGCCTTGAGAGGATTGAGACCGTATTATCTCAGCGTGGGAGAGGAAGATGACCGAGGGAAATGAGGAGGGAGAGGACAATGTTGAGTTGCACAAGGAGGAAGTCCGATGTTTCTCTATTCATAGGAAATTAATTAATTTCAGTCATAGAATCGCTTTTTACAGAGAATCAGCTTCCACAAAGTATCTAAAGCCAAATTAGCTCTTAATAAATCTGTGTAAATTATGATTATTAGAATGGATTTTAATCTCAAGGATCCAACTTATGTTTTTCCTCTATTACACGGTGGGACTAGTACATGTGCATGGGACGGTAGTGGATGGATGCGTGTCGGCGAGGCCTAGCGCCTTCCCTCCAACATTTGATCATTTGATTGATGTTATATTACTTACTGTACTTAAGTTCAAGTTCGTTTGGCTGTGGCTTGTCGTAAACGATCATAAATTTCTAACCGAAATAGTATTTTTCTCTCACACAAATCAACCAACAATACTTTTTCACGAACCAGCAACGACACGAACGAACCAACCGAACAGCCTGCAAGTTCGTGACAAGGAGATCAGTCCGCCAATGTTGTCGCTAGGCGCACCAAACACTTGCGACTTTAAAGCCTACTAGGGAACTGCGCCAATGGGCCTGCCCTTCTCTTTTGATGCGTTCGATAAGGCGATGAGGATGAGGGGCCTAAAAGTTAGAGGAGCTGGAGACCTATTGGCCCATAGGACCTTCTCGGTGCAGGAGGCCGAAACATTGACCAGAGTTATCTACAGCCAGTGTGCTGGTTTAGTGAAGTGATGATGAAACCAGTAGGATTGTATATAGATCCTAGTAGGATCTTGCTGCTGCTACGAAACGTTCCAGGGCAGTTTTCTAAACCGGCGCGCCCAAGTGATTGCCAATTTGTCCTCGCCGTCTCGGCGCTGCTCAAACGACAGTATTGTGAAAGCAATGCTGCTTTCCTCACCGGCAAAGCCGCGGCGGCAAAGCTTCACAGTCGAGAGCCGTAGCATAACTACTGTGTGCGTGCATGCAGCATGCTCTGATTGAACAATACTCCTACACTTGTAGCCTTGTAGGGCAGCTGAGAAAGATAAAAACACGCCGGCATAAAAAGCCAAAGGAACAACTCCACTAGTAGGCGCTAGGCAAGCCGAGACAACGGCAGCCGCTCGCGATCGCAGTCGCGGGCATCAGTTGCCTTGTCACACTGCCTGCCTCCACACCACATCAGGCATCCATGGTGTTTGTTTTAATTATGGCCTAGTATGTATGTACTGTAAATGCAAATTGAATGGAATGGTGGAAGCTAGTAGTTCGCATGGAATTACGGCTCGATCATTTCTCTTCCACTGTCATGATTCATGTCAACCTGCGTCTCTTTGATTTGATTCTTACAATTCTTGCAATTTTTGGACTGGCGAATCCCTCGTCGCGTGGTCACGTAGGAATTGACTGCAAGTCTGAAACCATGCACGCTGGTCATCGCAGTGCTGTGCTCAACACTGACATTGCAGCACTGCATGCCATTGCCATTGCAGTGCAGCCGCTGCGGATTCCCTGGAGACAGGAGCGTGAGTGACGACGAAAGCGTGGAAAGATGACAAAAGCAGAGAATAGCCTACCGTCGTGTCGTGCCCGTAGGCTGCGGCTGCGGCCTGGCCTGCGGGAATATCGGTGGGCCACCCGCGCCAGAGTGTGGGCTTGCTTGGGTCCTGGCGCGGCAGGAAGCATCGGAGTCCGGCGGTGGTGTCGCAGTGGAGTCAGGCTTGGCCGCTTGGGGCAGGGGGCCCGCCGGTCCGGCCCCGGCGTAGCAGCAGCAGCTCGCATCGGGCGCGGCGCTTATCACTGGCGCCAAGCACCACCAGCCCATACGGTAGATTGGGCCATGAGCGCGTTATTTCGGTCCAATCGGTCCATGGACCAAACTCGACGGATTTGATTGAGGTGGGCTGGTGATAGAGGTGCAAAAACAAACGACTTTATAAAAGTTAAAGTGGGGAAAAAATACTAGTAGTTTTTATAGATAAAAGAAAAGTTAAAGGAACAAAAAAAAATAGTTTTCAAAATCAGAAGTGCAAGTCGTGTTTCATGCTCGCCGGGGCCTTGTCACAAGTTGGCCGCAAGTCATCATCGACCCGTCTAGGTTGCTATTACCACACGTCTACAGCTACGACGATGACAGTATCACCATAGCAGGATCGATCGATTGTTTACTTCCGTATAAACGTCTACGACAGACCAGGTGCTGTACAGGTTGAAAACACAGCGTCCGAGCTCTCCTCCCCGCGGTTTCGGTTCAACCAGCTAGCTGTCATGTCTCACGTGCATGTGATATCCCAAGGAATTTGACCACGCAAAAGGTTATGAAGAAGCAACAACAAAATGTAGCAATCGTTCGTTTAGAATATTTATCGCAAGACGACACGCGAAAGTTTATTAGAGGGGCATTAGTCGGCAATCTAGTGGTTGAAGCAACTGGCGGGCTAATGTAGAATCAGTCAACGATCAACACGTAGCTGAAGCAGAAAAGGGGAGTGCAAAAGAAAGACAAGTGTTGTCTGTCTACTAAAGCACGTCGGCTGACTTTCTTCATCCACACATTTTCTGTTCGTTTCGTTGTAAATGATCGTAGATTATTTACTACTAGTTGGTTTAGCTGGTTTGGCGTGAGAGAAAAATACTATCCTAACTTATAATCCACGATTGTATACGATCGCCCAGCTGAACAGGCTGTTAACAGCCGAGCGTTTTTTTAGGGATCATGAGGCGCACGTTTGTGTCGCATATGTCATCCTCCCATCCTATCTTTTCTATGAACGGTCCTCCTAATAACGATACCTAAATTTGCACGGCCGGTCAGTTTCCTCATCAGAGATCGATGCTCTGGAATTCTATAGGTATTCTACTTGTATAATGGAGCCGAGGGAAGACTTTGAACAGATGGGAATTCAAAGAACTTTTGGCAGAGTATACAATGGAGGAAATTGTGCCATTTCCAATTCCTGATAATGGCATGGAGATAAGGATTCTTTTTTTTTTTAAGAAAAGATAAGGATTCTGTTGAACCTCCCGTATAAGCTCTGTCTGGCACGGTTCGGACTCCGGCTCCGGCTCCAACAACAGCTTCTGCGAAGGAGCCACACCGAACACTTTAGGCGGATGAGTCATTTTTAGGCTAGGAGTCAGAGCTGCAAAAAGTGGTTCTTCCTTCTGAGGAGCTCTGTCAAACAGACCTTGTAGTCTCGTGATTGATTTTACCGTATCAAGAGGCCATAGTCTCCTGATTGATTTCACCGTAGGAAGAGATTTTGGTGTTGATATGCTCAATAGTTTCCTATAATACGTGTACAACAGTTGCAAATTGAAACCATTAGTGCTACTTATTTAGTTTGTCCTAAGCAAGCGCTAAGCAATGGTTCATATAATATGTGCTAAGCAAACGCTGGATAATAGGCAAAATATTGTTTAGTTTCGACCACCTAGCTTCTTGCAGAGTTACTTGCATCTTGATTGTAAGGGAATTGTTGGCGCCCGGACGGCTGATGGGATAGGATTCCATCAGACAGTACCGAACGGTCCAACAGAAACGCGCCGCACTCCCACCGTATCGCTGCAGTCCTTTCCTGTCTACCTCGTCCCGCCCCGCACGCGTACCCCGCCCCCCGTTCGCCTCGCCGCTTGTGGGGGTACGGCTCCTGGTATCCTCAAGACAAGACATGGGCCGCACCATCAGAGGTGGCCCGTCCCACAAGATCAAGGCGTGCACGGCGCTGCTCGGCGTGCACCGCAAGACATTGTATAGTACCAAATAGGATACTTACCTTATAACCCTACCCCTCCAGAGTATATAAGGAGAGGTAGGGGTCCCCTAGCGGACACGATCCATTTAGATCTATCTACTATATCTCAATACAATACACCAAAGACACAGGACGTAGGGTATTACGTCGATCAGACGGCCCGAACCTGTCTAAATCGCTGTCTCTGCGCCTTGTGTCACCATCTGGTTCCTGATCACGCGCATCCCCACCGACAAATCTACCATCGCGGGATGCCCCTCGGTGGACTGCCGACGATATTCTGTCGACAGTTGGCGCGCCAGGTAGGGGTGTGCGCTTGATCCATGGCGAGCCAGATGGACCTCAAATCAACAGCGCGATCTCGTCATCAATCTCATGGAGATCCATGCCGGTCGACGACGACCATTCATCGCTGGCAACACCAGCCCCCGCGACAGCAGATCTGATCTCAGAACCACCTCCGAGATCGCCTTCACCAACAACTCACCGCCCATCAGGTGCTCGCCATCAACGCTAACCAGATAACGCCTTACGTCGCCGACCAGACTTTCTGTCTAAAGCTAAGTCACGCTTTAATATTTTTTCTAAATATTCTCCAATCTTCGTATATCGCCATGATGTTTCTCCGAACTGTTTTATCCATGTTTTCTCTCCAAACGATTTTCTGAACCCCCGAACAGTCGCGTTGATGCTCGGACGCCTCCAGAGACGACCCTGTCTCCGGTTCCTCCCTACACGTGCTACGGGCTCTGCGCTCTGCGTTTTGGGTGGTCGGTAGCGGCTCCTTAGCGACGCTTGTTCCTCCTACACATGCACGGGCTTCGCGCTCGACGTTATGGACTATGGGCTAGCTAGGGCTAGAGACTTAGCTACACACTAACTGTTCGGGCGGTTTATATTAAATATAATTACATCTTCACACCAACTAATCGCTGAGCTACTTACGCTATTTTATCATCATTGCTGATTTTTCTCCAGAGTTCTTTTATTTTTACATCATGTACTACCCGTTCTACATGTTTGTATTGCAGGATCATCGTCCAGGTGATCGGATCACCTGGTGCTCGGACTTCTCCACCAATCAACTGGTCAGACCACTTGGTTCATGGACTCCATCGCCGACCAGTTGATCGGATTGTTCGTCGGTCGCTTCTACTCAATGCTCACTTCACCGCCGACCAGTTGACCAGACTGTTAGCCGCTCGTGCTTCATCGCCAGCTACGCCGGTTACTCCTCAGCGCTCGGATTCTTTGTGCTCGAGGACTAAGTGGGCACACTTCACCGCACGAACATCGCCAGCTACGCCGGGGACTCCTTGGTGCTCGAACATCGCCGCCTACGCCGAGGACTCCTCGGTGCTCGGTCATCGCCAGCGACGCCGGGGACTCCTCGCTCCTCGGTGCTCGGACATCGCCAGCGACACCGGGGACTCCTCGCTCCTCGGTGCTCGGTCATCACCAGCGACGCCGGGGACTCCTCGCTCCTCGATGCTCGGTCATCGTCAGCGACGCCGAGGACTCCTCGCTCCTCAGTGCTCGGTCATCGCCAGCGACGCCGGGGACTCCTCGCTCCTCGGTGCTCGGACATCACCAGCAATGTCGGGGACTCCTCGCTCCTCAGTGCTCGGTCATCGCCAGCGACACCGGGAACTCCTCGCTCCTCGGTACTCGGTCATCGCCAGCGACACCGGGGACTCCTCGCTCCCCAGTGCTCGGTCATCGCCAGCGACGCCGGGGACTCCTCGCTCCTAGGTGCTCGGTCATCGCCAGCGACACTAGGGACTCCTCGCTCCTCGGTGCTCGGTCATCGCCAGCGACGACGGGGACTCCTCGCTCCTCGGTGCTCGGTCATCGCCAGCGACGCCGGGGACTCCCCGCTCCTCGGTGCTCGGTCATCACCAACGACGCCGAAGACTCCTCGTTCCTCGGTGCTCAGTCATCGCCAGCGACGCCGGGGACTCCTCGCTCCGCGGTGCTCGGACATCGCCAGCTTCGCTGGGGACTCCTCGGTGCTCGGACATCGCCGCCTACGCTAGGGACTCCTCGGTGCTTGGTCATCGCCAGCGACGCTGGGGACTCCTCGCTCCTCGGTGCTCAGACATCACCAGCGACGCCGGGAACTCCTCGATGCTCGAATATCGTCAGCTACACCGAGAACTCCTCGCTGCTTGAACATCGCTAGCTACGCTGAGAACTCCTCGGTGCTCGGATATCACCGTCTACACCGAGGACTCCTCGGTGCTCGGTCATCGCCAGCGATGCCAGGGACTCCTCGCTCCTCGGTGCTCGATCATCGCCAGCGACGCCGCGGACTCCTCGCTCCTCGGTGCTCGGTCATTGCCAGTGACACCGGGGACTCCTCACTCCTCAGTGCTCGGACATCATCAGCGACGCCGGGAACTCCTCGGTGCTCGTATACCATTAGCTACGCCGGGAACTCCTCGCTGCTCGAACGTCGCCAGCTGCGCCAGGAACTCCTCGGTGCTCGGACATCACCGCCTACACCGGGGACTCCTCGGTGCTCAAAGATCGCCAGCGACGCTGGGGACTCCTCGCTCCTCGGTGCTCGGTCATCGCCAACGACGCCGGGGACTCCTCGCTCCTCGTTGCTCGGTCATCGCCAGCGACGCCGGGGACTCCTCGCTCCTCGGTGCTCAGTCATCGCTAGCGACGCCGGGGACTCTTCGCTCCTTGGTGCTCAGTCATCGCTAGCGACGCCGGGGACTCCTCTCTCCTCGGTGCTCGGTCATCGCCAGCGACGCCGGGGACTCCTCGCTCCTCGGTGCTCGGACATCGCCAGCGGCGCCGGGGACTCCTCGCTCCTCGGTGCTCGGTCATCGCTAGCGACGCCGGGGACTCCTCGCTCCTCGGTGCTCGGTCATCGCCAGCGACGTCAGGGACTCTTCGCTGCTCGGAGATCGCCAGCGACGCCGGGGACTCCTCGCTCCTCGGTGCTTGGACATCGCCAGCGACGCTAGGGACTCCTCGCTCCTTGGTGCTCAGACATCGCCGGTGGCACCAAGGACTCCTCACTCCTCGGATCTTGCTACGTCTCGTCGATGTGCTATCAAGCTGCTCCATGCTGTTCGGATCAGGGTGCTGATCTTGGGCAGCACGTCTGGGGTCTTGATACGCTCATGTCAGACGACGTCAGCAAGCTTTTAGACTTCTTTTTCTTTGACCCTACTACAAGATTCATTCTTCATCTTCAAGCAGGCTCGGGTACTAAGTGGGCACACTTCATCTTGCAGTGAATGTGCTTGTTCTCATCTCGAGGCTACACCCGGGAACTGGCTGCCTGCTCGGCTGGTCTCCTACTTTCTGACCCTGGCACCACGCGACTACGTCACCTACTATCAGGCTCGGAGACTAGCTGTGGGGGTATAGCCCCTGGTATCCTCAAGACAAGACATGGGCCACACCATCAGAGGTGGCCCGACCCACAAGATCAAGGCGTGCACGGCGCTGCTCGGTGTGCACCGCAAGACATTGTATAGTACCAAATAGGATACTTACCTTGTAACCCTACCCCTCTAGAGTATATAAGGAGAGGTATGGGTCCCCTAGCAGACACGATCCATCTAGATCTATCTACTATATCTCAATACAATACACCAAAGACACATGACGTAGGGTATTACATTGATCAGATAGCCCGAACCTATCTAAATCGCTATCTCTGCGCCTTATGTCACCTTCCGGTTCCTGATCACGCGCATCCCCACCGACAAATCTACCATCGCGGGATGCCCCTCGGTGGACTGCCGACGATATTCTATCGACACCGCTCCTTTCCCCTGACCCCTCTTCTCCCACCAAGTGGGAGGGACCTAGGAGCCGGGATGAGGACGAGCACGCCCTGTCCGCATGACCCTAGGCACGCTGCACGCCCCATCCGCCAGCCCCCGGCTCGCCGTGCCCCTTCCCATGGCGCTCAGGCCATGGCCCAATGTCTCTTTGAACATACCTTTGAAACATGAAGCACTTGCAACATGAAACACTTGAATGCAACATATGTCTAAAGCAGATGAAACATTTAAAATATACACTTGCAACTTGCAACATGAAAACACTTGTTCGATCGTAATATTAAACAGCTGAAACTTTTAGAACACTCTTAAAACATATGCAACATAGATAAAAAACGCTTGCAACATACGTCTGAAACAGATAAAATATTTTGAACAAACGCTTGCAATATGCCTATGAAAAACTTGCAACACGCCCTTGGAACACTTTGCAATATATACAACATCCCGATCTACTTATGCAACATCCATATGAAACACTTGCAATGTGCCTCTAGAAAATCTGAAACACTTGAAACATACACTTGCAACATGTTAGGCGTGACACTCTAGTGGGAGGCAGCCACCATGTTAGGCGCATTGAGGAACTTGATAACTGCCTCGATGGGCAGATCGAGGCTGAGAGGTGGCAGAGCGAAGAGCGCCACGGGCTTGGTTGCCGCGAGGTTCTTCCGCTTGGGGCACCGAGGTGTGCGGAGCCTCGATGCGAGCACGAAGTACGACATGGCTATGACGCCCTCATGGTATCCGGCCATAGGAGGAGGTGACAAGGAGGACACCGGCGCTGCCTCCGGCGATGAGGGTAGGGGCAGGTGGCAGGCGCGACTCCAGTGGCACAGTTTGGTGTTGCGGAGGCAAGCGAGGGCCCTAGGGCGGAGGAAGCAGAGGTGGTAGCCACTAGAGAAGGCAAGCAGCGGGCGAGTGATAGGGAAGGCCATGATGGCTGTGCTAGATGAGAATGTGATCATGTTTTTTATTTTGAGAAATAGTTAAAGAATGAAGGTAAAGGGAAACATGCCTATTGGGCTAGTAGTGCATAGGCCTAGAAAAGCGCGAGATCTGAATGGTCAGACGCCCGCACTATAGCCGTGATTGTAATGCCTCATATTAAGTAATGAAGCAAAGTTTCTAAAAAAAGAAACTACATTTGTATTGCTTGCAAGAGTTGGAACACAATAGAGAATTTGTGGTTACAAGTGTCAAAAGCCTGGCAATTGGTGCTAAGCCTGATTGCCAAAAGCTAAGGGTCCCTTTGGCTTAATGACATATCTAGTTATGCACATCGAATTAACCTTGAATGTGATCATTCCGACACATTACCCTCACCTGAAGGCCCTAAAACTAGTCCTAACTATGTAGCCAGTGGAGAAAATAGCTCTTTGAGCCCATGTTGATCTGGAAAGAAGCGACCAAGAGGGGTCAAGTCACCTAGTAAGAAGCCAACAAAGTCTAAGTGTCATTTTGCAGATGCCACTGAAGACATTAGCACAACTATGAAGGTCATTGCAAACACTCTTACTGAGCCACCTCCTCCACCACTAGTCCTAATTTCCGTGGATCCACATGCTGAATTGTGGAAGAGGTTAGAAGCTTTGCCTATCCATACAGATGATAAAATCGCTGCTAGTGTGTACTTGTCTTGAGCTGAAAATGAAGGTATGCGTGGTTGGCTCAATGGTCTAGTAACACAACTTCGGAGACTTGGGTGTACCGGTTCTTGTGTGACCAAGATGGTAAGCAATGATAGTCGTACTTTTACTGAAGGGTGTTTTGGTGAACTTCTTTTGCTTCTTTTGCACATGGAACTATGGAAGTGCTCATCATCTAAGCATACTGACCATTGAGGCTTCTGTAAATTATGTGCTAATGCTTTTGGATAGGGTAGACTCAAATGGTCCTCTGTGAAAGTGCATTTGCCCCCTATGTGTGTTTTGGTGTATTGATGACATCCAAATTAGGGACTAATGAGATCTTAATGAGATATATTGTAGCTTTAGTCCAATGAAAGTTTTAAAGAGTTGATCTAAGATGAAATGGTATCCCTCAATTCTTGAAGTTAAAAAGGTGGACGAACTCAAAGCGCTCTCCAAAGTTTTATATTTTGTTTTGACTTTAGGTTCCACCATACTATAAAGAGGGATGCAAGTTTAGGTGGTCTGAGGAAGATAGAGTGCTCAAGCATAAAAATAAAATCTAAACAGAGACACAAAATCACCTCACAAACACCTAGATATAGTTTGTGGACTTTTGGTAGCTGGAAGTCCCGGCAGTAGGAAGTCTTGACTCTCGCCAGAAGTCCCAACGCTCTTAGACCTAGTCACTAGGCTTGGATGTTTGTCGAAAGTCCCGGCGTGAGCCAGAAGTCCTGACTCCCGGCGAAAGTCCTGGTGCCTTGGGACTTAGTCGCCTGGCTCGTCTATCTGTCGGAAGTCCTGATGAAAGCCGAAAGTCTCGATAGCCGCCAGGAGTTCCGATGATAGTCGAGCAAGCCCAGTGGTATGCATGTTTGAATAGTGTTCTACAGTAGAGCTAGAAGTCCCGGCGATCTGTGTCGGAACTTTCGATGTAGATCTGAATGGTTGGATTTGCCTATGAGTATAAATAGCTCTCTCCTCTCTTCTAACCATTACCCACTCATTCATTACTCACCAACCTTCGTCCAAAATAGCTCCCAAGCATTCAAGGCACCCCTCTCCTCCCCCCTTTGCTCTAATCTTCGATTCCCCTAGGGTTTTGATTGAAAGGAGAGTGGATTGAGTGAGATAATCACTTTGGCAAGCTTGAGCACTTGATTTCTTCGTCAAGCCAGTTGGATTTGCATCTATTACTCTTGGAACTTTGCTCCTAGCTGGCTAGGCATCGCCTAAGAGTTTTCAGCTTGTGGAAAAGCCTTAGAAAGTTTGTATTACCCTTGATTTCTTATTGGAAAGCTCGAGTGACCTTTGTGGTTGCTTTGAGAGAGGCAAGGAGGTGGAAGAGACTCCGACCTTTATGGTCATCTCAACAACGAGGACATAGGAGCTCCTTTGTGGGGTTGCTGAACCTTAGGATAAATCCTTGTGTCCCGCATGCTTGTTGTTGTTGAGATTTGTGCTATCATATTTGTTCTTGTTGATTTCTCTTCCTCCCAACTCTATTCTTAGGGTTTGGACTCAATCTATGGAGTGGGAGTGTTTTGGCGTCAAGGGAGTGATCCTACATGTCTACCTAACCACTTGAAAGTGGGGTTGTAAGATATCTCACACTCAAAGTTCATTTTAGCACTTGTAGTGAAATTCCCGTAGGTACCGGAACTCCCGACTGTTTGTGTTGGAACTTCTGGCTGCCAGAAGTTCCAGTCTAAACTGTTGGGACTTCCCATTGTTACTGATATTTGACTTTGAGATTACATAGAAATTTTTAGATACGCCTATTCACCCCCCTCTAGGCATTGTTTAGATCCTTTTAATTGGTATCAGAGCTTGGTCTTCTTTTAGCGCTTCACTGCGTGAGAAGAAATAATGTCAGAGTCCAACAAGATGCAAGCCGATGCCACCGAGATGGCCATTAAAATAGCTGAAGAGTTGATGGCTACTCAAGTCAAGTTTTTCCAAGATGAAATGAAGAAAATGCAAGATGAGATGAGCAAGATGAAGGAAGAACTAAGCAAGAAGATTGAAGATGCTATGAGTGGCAAGAATGATGCAACCAAAGATACCGCAAGTGATATTGGAGCAGGCGAGCATGCTCATGGAAAGGGAATGTATTCAAACATGGGCTTCAACTATGGACAACTCATCAAAGGTCCACCTCAACATTCTCCTTCCATCAACCTTGGCAAGCCACCTCACTTTGATGGAATAAAATACACCGATTGGGCTTACAAGATGAAGATGCACCTCATCGCCATAAGACTTTGGGAAGTTATGGATGTTGGTGTGATGATTCCTACCGATGAATGTAAAGAGATAACTCCGGAAGAAGCATTCAACCTCCATCAAAATGCACAAGCCATGTCCTTGCTTGTCTCAAGTTTGGGTCCAAATGAGTTCAACAAAGTGAATGGAATGGAAAGTGCTAAGCAAATTTGGGAAGCTTTGAGAACATCATTTGAAGGGGACAAGAGCGTGAGAAAATTCAACATTGAGCTACTTCATGGTGAATTGGAAAGATTTGTGTTCTTGCAAGGTGAAACAACTCAAGCAATGTTTGATAGGATTGTGGCATTAGTCAACCGCATAAGAGCTCTTAGAAGCACCGAATGGGATGACAACAAGGTTGCTAGGAAGATGTTGAGAACTTATAGAGCCAAGAACAACATGCTAGCATCCGTGATCATAGAAAGGCTTGGTTATGATGAAATGACACCCCAAGAAGATGAAGATGCAATCAATGCTCACAATCAAAATCCTAATGCAATGGGATACAACAAGAGTGCAGCCCTTAAAGCAACTCAACAACATAAAGTTAAAGGTTCAAGTCAAGTGAAGAAGAAGAAATTGAAGGATGATTCCTCATGTGGAGAAGAAGATTTCGATGAAGAGGTTGCATTTGTGATTAGAAATCTTAGAAAGTTTAGGAAGAAGAAGAGCAACCACAAGACCTATGGTGATGGAAAGAAGAGGTACCAGAAGAGGTTTTGCTATAGATGTGGTCAAATCGGTCACTTCATAGCCGATTATCCTAATGAGAAGAAGAAGTACAAGCACGATAGGGATGAAGACAAGAAGAACAAATGCAAGAAGAGAGGTGAAGCTCATCTTAGTGAAGAGTGGGAGTCAAATGATAGTGACTCAAGTGATGATGAGAAGAAGAAGAGAGCCACAAACATCACCATCCCCCACTCTTCATCACCGACCATGATCTTCCCTGACTTGACTTCACCACCAAAACTCTTTCCCAACCTATCTTCATCACTGAGGCTCTTCTCCAACCTCATCGACAATGAATACTATACTCCAACTTGCCTCATGGCTAAGGGGAAGAAGGAATATGACTCAACTAATCTTTCTAGTGATGAGTATGATAGTTGTGATGAGAACATAGAAGAAATTGAAGCAACCATGATAAAGAAATTTAGTAAAAAGGCTTTCACTAAAATAAAAATGCTAATGAAGAAATTAGAGAAGAGGGATAGATGCTTAGAGATACAAGGAGATATAATCACTCAAGAGAGAGAGAGAGAGAAACCTTACGCTTGAAGCATCTATCGTTGAGGAAAAGATAAAGGTTGAGAAGTTAACCGTAGAATTGTCTTTAGCCAATGACTCAATTGGAAAATTGACTAAGGAACATTCCTTGGTTAATGACACAATAGCTAGCCTCAAGAATGAGAAAAGTATAGCTAAAGAAAGCCTTACACGCTTGGAAGAAAAATACCGTAATCTTGAGTTAAGCTATAACACTCTTTGGGCTAGCACTTCAACTTCTCCTAAGGCAACCAAAGACTCTAATGTCTCCACTGGTAATGGTTGTTAAAGATGCTATAAAATTGATGTAAATGCATATGCAACTAACCTTGTTGAGCTAGAGAAGAAAGACAAGGAGATACATAGGTTGAAGATGATCTTGAATAATGGGTGCAAATGTCAAGAGCAATCCAACAAGACCATATACAAGTCATCAAGGCATCCATCAATCAATGAAGGCATTGGCTATAATAGGTATTATTGAAAGGCCAATGGAAGGAACATGGTCAACGGTGTGCCTTGTGCGAAGTTCAACAAAGGTGTTGCTCTTGATGAGCTCATATGCAAGGCAAACAACAAGGTCTACATTCCCAAGAAAGCACCTACAAGTGACAAGTCAATCAAGACGAAGCAAGTTGAGCCCCCCAAGCCACAAGCACCACTCTCATGATGCTATGCTAGTGATTACATGTGTTGTTGGAGCAAGGATGGCAAGATCGTGGTGAAGTATATTGGTGCCCAAAAGAGGAAGGAGATCATGAGGAGTGTTTGGGTGCCTAAGTTTTATGTGACTAACTCCCTAGGACCCAAATCTTTTTGGGTACCTAAAATCAAAGCTTGATTTGTCTTTGTAGGAATACTCCTCTGGTGGAACAAGTTAGGTGTTGGATAGTGGATGCACCAATCATATGACCGGATAGAAGGACATGTTCACATCATTCCAACCTAGTCATGACCAAAGTGGAAACATTATATTTGGTGATAATGGAAAATGAGAAGTTCTCGGTTTGGGTAAAATTGCTATCTCAAATGATAATTCCATTTTTAATGTTTTACTTGTGAATTCATTGAGATACAATTTGTTGTTCGTTTCACAACTTTATGAAATGGGTTACAATTATCTCTTTACGGATAAGGGCGAGAAAGTCTATAGAAGGGAGGATTCCTCTATTACATTTATGGGTCATTTAAAAGGGAAACTGTATCTAGTTGATTTCACATCAAATAGAGTAAATCTTGAGACTTGTTTAATGACAAAATCTAGCATGGGTTGGTTATGACATCGCCGACTTGCTCATAATGGGATGAGGAACTTGGTCAAACTTCAAAAAGGCAAACATGTGGTAGAACTACCTAATCTAATGCCTCCCAGGAGTGCTCGTCTTCCATTAGACACTAAGCACCCAAAGGAGAACACTGAATTACTTGGTTCCATCGGGCACACCCCAGGGGAGAACCCAAAAATCCACATTTTTCATTAGGATCACAAATGAGAGAATAAAGCTTACATCATTCTTAACCATTTCTTACATCACTTTTAATACAACATTAGAGTATAATATTTATTATTATAACAACAGAATGTAATCATATTATCAGAGTTATGAACTATTTAAGTTACAGCGGAATATAAACATGTTATCAGAATTACAGCGGAAATAAATATCTATTCACGACATGATGAAGCAATGATATGTAAACTATGACAATAGATTATAAAACTTTCCTTTATAAGACATTTGTTGAAAGTTATAAATAAAAACTACGATCACAGCATAAGGAAATCCTCTCTGAGACCACCAGGAGGAATCCACATACAAGGGTCAGCTCTAGCATCCACTTGTGACCTGCAACAGGGGGAATAAAACATGAGTACTCAATTGTACTCAGCAAGACTTACCCGATAGGAGAAAAGAAAAGACTCCAAGGATATGTAAGGCTATCTGGCTTGTGGGTTTATTGCATCTGTAGGAGCATTACTAAAAGTGTGTCCTTATATTCGATTTTTATTAGCAGAGCGTTAGTTCATTATCTAACCATTCTATATAAGCACATGTGCTACTTTCAAGCAGGTGGTAAGCAATCAGATTTCCTTTTTCCATCTTCCATCTTTCAGTTCTTACTATGATGCTAGGCACAAAACAAGCCGTACCGGATTGCCCGGCGATTCGTGAATCATTGCCCCCAGCTGGGTACCCCAAAAACACACACCCCGCTTATACCCAAGGCACAAGCAAGACCAACCAATCACCCTCCTGTCTTGGGAGTCTAGGTCCCCGTCCAAACTAGGACTCCAAGCCCTCGCCCCTGAGTCCCGGACTCAGTCCGGTGCAAGGACCTCCTAACAAAAAAAAACCACCAAGACAGTCAGTCTAGAAAGAGCTAGATCTACAACAAGAGAGCAACAAGTCTTCCAAGTGCCCATACCCAAGTATGTGCTCGGGATAATATGTCTGTGACTTGCCTTAGAGTCTTATGCAATGGCCGGTCCTTAACCAACGCAGACAGGGAAAGCGGTGTAACCAAGCTATGTCTCGCGTCCGCGGTGACACAACCTCTTACACCCACCAATACCCAAACCATATCCCTGCCCGGTCACCATTTTCCTTTCCACCATTTTTTATACATTCCAAGTGATAATAATCCAATAATATATTTCTTATCTCTCGTGAGTGACAGCCATCACTCGACTTCTACCGGAGTCCTGTAGCATAGCAATCTATATGATCCTATCATACTAGTAAGACTCATAGGATAAAGATATATATGTAAGTGGATTTCATTCAACTCCTAAAAACTTAATGCACAAAGATAATTTAAAGTGTAGAAAAGTAGGGGTTATGCACCGGGGCTTGCCTGGGTAAAATATAATCAGAAGTTAGCTTTCCATCATGGCGACATGATCTCCAAAAGCACTATTTTTCCAGCAACTCCCGATGACTCCATGATCCATCGACGTCCCTATTATGATATGCAATGCGATGCAAATGCATAGACGTAATTAATCAACTGCAACTGTGATTCATAAAATACGATTTATGCCTCTCAAGCTAACAAGCTAGTTTAACGACGATCGTACTTAGGCTACGTATCGATGTTGTCGAATAAGGCATTATTTTCCAACAATTGTTTTAGTTATAAAATCACAAGTTGTTTCTTTATTTCATTCTATCGATTTAATCCTTATTCGCGAGAGGACATCATTATCTATTTAGCAAACTAATTATTCCGGAGCTACAAAAATTACAGCGAGTGTCTAATATTGTTAGGAGCCTACTATAAAATTTTTAGATCCAACACTATTACCAATTTATTACAACAATTCCTACAAATTCATACTTTTACAATATTAGGTATCTCAATTTAATTATATAGCTTCCAAGGATATTATCAAACTATGTGAGCCAAGGAGGCCCCCGGAAGCCTGCCCGCGTGAGCCAAGGAGGCGAGCACTCTGGCCGCGGCAGGGGAGGCGGTAACGGTGGCATGGTGGAGGGGCTGGCTCGGTGGCGTGGAGCAGATGAGCAGCGCTCTTGAGGACTGCGGTCCCAGCGGGGAAGGAAAAGCAGCACCGGTGGGCGCACTGTGACACGTGACCATGATAGGGCGCAGTGACACCGGCACAAGGGAGGCTCGAGGTGAATGGGAGGTGCAGTGTGGTGTGACCATGGGCGCCTCGGGGTGGCTGCGAGGCAGCAGAGAGCTTTGTAGGGCTTGACTTCTGGGTCGGCCAACGGTGGGTGCAGCCATGGCAGGTACATGCGCAAGACAGCAGCGCAGGGCCATGGGGGCTCGGTTGCGCCTACGAGCGTTGTGGCCAAGCAGCAGGGAAGGAAGGGACATCGCTACGGCATGGACGTGCTGAGGAGCAGTAGGCCCAGCATAGGGTCGGGGGCACATGCGTGGGAGGGAAAATAGCGTGGAAGGGGGTGTCGCTGGGGTGTCGGTGGGCGCGGCCATAGCGATGATGCAGGTGCATGGGAGGGACAGCATGGGGAAGCTGTAGGTCTAGTGTAGCCAAGGGCATGGGCGTGCTAGCTCACGGGGACGGGCTAGCACCGGTGGGGTGAGGCAGCTCGGCGCACAGTGGAGCTGCGAAGGAGCAGCGCAGTGGCGAGGGAGCGGGATGGAGATGTGCGCTCACGGGGGAGGAAGAGTAGGGAACGATGGCGCGTGGGGGAATCGGAGGAGGTGCTCGAAAGGACAGAGCAAGTAGCAGCAGACCAAATGGCTAGACCAGAGCTGGGGCGCCTCCTCCATGGCAGTAGAAAAGAAAGGAGCGGGAAGCAGCACGAGGGGGTACACGTCGTACACACGCCAGAGCACCAGCATGAAGGTAGGATGGGATGGCATAGCGTGGCCATCAGCTGTGCGACTATGCACACATAGAACGTGAAAGGACATGGCGAGGGAAGGGGGTAGAACCATGTGCTCCAATTAAAAATTCGGACTAGACCACCAGCTTCGCAAGCAAGAGAGGAGCAGTCGGTCAACTTGTATAGTCTTGTGCAGAGACAACAGACAGGGACATGTTTCCACTGCACTTAGCGCCACTGTTACACGTAGGAGTATGTTTTAAATAAAAAATCTGAGAAACTCGTTCCAAAAATTTTTACTTAGGCCTAAATCATGGTGCTAAACGAGCTCGTAACACCAAAGGTGTTACAACCTATTTACACCAAAATTTGGAGAGAAGAACGCGGGAATTCGAAGGCTTCAAAAATCGTGCCCATCAAGGAATCGATTGATGAGGATCGATATCAGCTGATTTAGATATGACTCTAGGATCGGATCTCATTGGATGATGTCAGCAGATAGCGATGATGAACTACGGTTGGTGCTAGGAAACTACATATCGGACTCTACAAAAAGGGAACGATTAGGGTCCAAGTTATCTTAAATTAGGAATGTTTTCTTCTATGCCAAAGATTTTAATGAGTCATACTCGAGTAGGATTTATGTTTAGGCTCCAGGTATAAATATCAAACCCTGGCTATTGTAAACGACATAATCAATCCAATACAAGTTATTTACTTTTTTCGGCTCCGGCCACCCCTTAGGAGTAGGAGTAGAGTAGATCTTGGTGAGTTCTTCAGCAAGTATGGCTATATTAATCCGATCGACCTCCACTGCTTGCCTGTAAGTACCATCATGGCTTATACCTCTGTTCGTACGATTGCATCGATCCAATCGTCCTCCACTGCGACTCTGGTATAAGTTAGTTATTGATTCTTGTCTAGTTCAAGTAAGGCTGTATCGATCCGATCGACCTCCACTGCTCGAACTAGATTAAGGTCAAGTTATCGGCTCTATCTAAGGGTGGTGTTCCTTCGGATAGATTCATTAAGTTACCGATATTGCTTATTGCTTCCATTGCTTATTTAATTACAACAATATCACTTCGCCCGATTCGGATTGATCTAGATCGGCCTTATATCTTGTTTAAACCATCGCTTGTTAATCTAAACTGATATAATCTACACTTTAAATGATGAGTTATGTTTTTTATCGGCTATTTTATATCAATCTTGATCGTGCATAGCGTGCGGTTAAGGCATGTCTGATCTTGAGTAGATCTATTGGCTAGCAAAAACCGTTTCATGGTCCGTTATCACGGCATGTGTGATTCTGCCTCACACTCCACTGTTAGCATCATGGAGTGGAGATCGTTATTTGATAGATCTGTTCTTGAGAGGGCATAACCTTAACTGTGCGCTATGCCTAAATCGACTGTTTTAGCCGATATCAAGCGATTTCACGAATAGTTCACATCACGAGACCGTTGAAGTAGAGATAGGTTGAAAGATGTGTTAGTCCCATGATCTTATTATTGTATTACGGCCTGCATGATTCTGCCTCATGCCCCACTGATATTAGTAATAAGTTAGGGTCATCGAATCTATTGTTGTTTCTACGACCTGCATGATTCTGCCTCATGCCCCATTGGTCATAGCGATAGATGAGATCTAATATGTTCACTAGATTTATCTTTATTAAATAGTTAAATAATGATGAGCTATTTCATTTATACAAAAGGGGTTCGGTTACTTGCAATCATTGGCTTAGCATGAACTAATTATTATTGACATCTTATTGCCATTGACTAATATTTGTCTAAATAATGATATTTAAACTGAACGATAACCGATTCCTCTTACACAACCTCATGAGTTTTAACTGATTTATTCTTATGAATATGCTGGAATAGACTATTTAGTCGATCTCCTTTCATATCGGCTCTCAGAGCCGCACATTCGGGACTGTCTGGCAACATCGGCATGTTCCGTCCTAAATTACTGATAAACTTTCTCTCCTTATCAATTGTAGGGTAAAATTGACTGGCACGTCTTAGGAGGAGTGCGTAGGATCGATCACCCCTACGCTAAAGCTAGGCGGATCTCCAGCTCCATCGAGCGAACCCTTCTGGCTTGCTCATGTGCCCTCGGCATGGGACAAAATTCTGTGTTGACACAACAAACCCCCCTTAAAAAGAATCTCGTCCCAAGATTCGAAGCAAGAACCAGAAGAGGGAAAAATGTGATTACATTCTGTAGATCAGGGATTACACGACTTCGAATACTAAACCACACAGGGATCTAGGGATACATGGTTAAGAGCAATCTAGTACAACCAAGACTTAATCCAGAAGTCAAGATAGATGAGGACAATGGAGAAACAATAGGAAGATGATTATCCAAATCATGGCGTAGGTCCAACAGATCCAAAAACAGTCAACTGAGAAGTCAAACATCATGGACTCTAAAACTAAACTATCCAAAGGAAACTTGAACTTCTTTGAAAACTAGATCCTTCTTCTTAGATCGCACCATCACCTCAGGCTGACGAACCTAACTTCACAATGTCGACTGGACTTCGTAGCTCTGCTCCAAATGCGAGGGGATGGAGATGAAGAGAAAGAGCAAGGACCAAAGGTATTTTATAGAGGCAAACGGAGGTGGGGTGCAACACACCAGAAATGGAGGCAACATGAATGGGATACATAGACGGTTCATGTTGTGGAGATAAACATGGCCATGGTGCGCTCACTGCACAAGCGAGCGTATGGGATTTAAAGGAGAGGAGATAAGAGGGGGTCTGCTCAATGAGGCAGGCGTGTGGGCGGTCGTGTCCTCAAAAGGAGAAAGAAGAGAGGGGAAGGGGGTCCGGTATGGAGGACGAGGCATGGGAGTCAAGAGCCGATTGGATGCTAGGTTAAAGGAAAAGTGCATAGTGCACAAGGATGGCGAGTGCGACATGAGGCCACAGCCACGTGAGAATGGACCCGACACCGACGGCATTCGCAAGGCACACAACGAATAACCCGACATGTGTAGCGCGGTCAACTAAACACATGATTGAGACATGACATCCACTTAGGCTTTTACAATCACTCCCAACTACCCGATGCTAACTTTCTTTACTACTCTTCTTTTCTTCCCTTCCTTGACCACATCCATCTTTCATATAAACTAAAACCATGCCATACGTTCTTCCTCCAAAACCACCTCCTGTTGCTCACTTTGAGAGAACACTCTTTCATCAATGCTAACTTTCTTTACTACTCTTCTTTTCTTCCCTTCCTTGACCACATCCGTCTTTCATATAAACTAAAACCATGCCATACGTTCTTCCTCCAAAACCACCTCCTGTTGCTCACTTTGAGAGAACACTCTTTCATCAATCCGTTGTTGATTTCCTGTTTAAACACCTGAATATTTCCAAGGAAATTATTTGTAGCAAAAGTGGTATGGCGGTGTAACTTGGTAATGGTACTTGGTCAACAACCTCGATACCAACGCATGCCGAGCAGCGTCACCATGTGGCAGCTATTCCACAGGGAGCCCTTGGTTTCATCGCGGCACCATAAGCTATTAACCAGTCAACTACTACCAACTTACATGCCATGAGGGCGGTGGGGTTATAGACCATAGAATAATGGGAGTATTGCAAGGGAAGATTCAAACAACAAGGGTTCCCTTCACAACAAGGGACAAGGAATTCAAATCCAATAATGGATTTGATTTAAAGAGATTCAAGTGTTCTGCTGGGACATCCACAATTAGTCAACACAGTGTCCTATGTCCTCTAATCAACATAGTAACTTTTCTTGTAACCCTCATAATATCGCCCTTGAAAACTTTAAGCACGTCTAACAAAACTTAAGCTAGATGAACGCAATAAACGTAGCAAAATAACAAAATGCATATTCTAAACTGTCTTATATGGGTACATCATACAGGCATTCAGGCTCCCATTCACGACACAGCATTCACCTACGGTCGGACGATCTCAACAACTACGGACGAACAACAATGGCAAGAGTACAATACCAGAGGACAGCGATGAAAAGCACCACTACTATGGGTACAACATCCCAACGCAACTAATCTACTCTGGGCCACGCATCTTCTTTCCCAGCCTCCGTGGATTTCTTCTACCGCCCATGCTATGGATCTACATCTTCTCTTGGTGATGGCTGAGTGAGAGGAACCAAGGGCTCTACTTCTGACACTTCCGAAGGTGGAGGTGCTGGCAGCACTACAACACTGGTTCTCCTTCTTTCTGGTGGGTGGATAGGGATCCCTTCCAAGATCGGGACATCCTGCCATTCAGCAGCCAGCATCCTCCGCTTGGCCCTGGTGACAAGATAGGCTTCATGCAGCTGATGGACATGTTGATCTTCAGCCTCCTTCAAGGCTTCAGACATGGCAGTCTCCTAGCTCTCAGTAGCTGCAGCACTGGCATGCGCTTCGACAAGTTGCACCTAGAGCATCCGAGTGAAGATCACAGCTTCCTCGACTCGACAGAGATAGATCCTCAGTTCCAAGGCTTGTCGGTCATACTGCTCATCCAGAGCAAGCAGGTACGTGGTCAAGTGCACCACGGTAGGACTGTCCTCTTGCGCATCCCGCCCTTGCAAAGCCTCCATGCGAGCCCTCCATGCCCGCTGATTCTTGTCTAAAGGTGGAAAGCACCTCATGGGGGTATGGGCGATGGTCTCTTCATAGATCTAGCAAAGGTACCACAAGGCTTTATGGGCCACAACCTGGTAGGTGTCGATGAAGCTAAACCCGGTTGCAGTCACACTCTAGGCTTCAGTGAGGTCGGGGAACTCTTCACTCTTCCTAATGTAGACAGTAACCTCACACCGCTTGGTGCCATGCTCATACTCACAGCCCTCATGCTTAGGATGATCTTTGACTCTGAGCTTTTGCAGGGTGGCATGCAGGATTCTGGGAAAACCCCAACATTTAGGCAGTAACTACTAACCTAGGCTCCTACCATCTTTAGCGGGGGTCATGAGGAAGGCTGAGCGAAAAGCTAGCTCAAAGGAAAAGCTAAGTGAGCTAAGGTGCGCCGAGTGGTGATACCAATGGCTAAGCCAGACTCTGCTTATAAAGGCAGAGCACTACGAACGAATCGACCAAAATTCTACGCGTTCAAGGCGAGCGATGTGCGATGCCATTACTGACTAGTACGATTGCAGGGCAAGGATCTGACAAGAGCGCTGAAAAGAGAATGGAGAGACGTGGGTCATGACAGGCGTGAACCATGGGTGAACGCGGAGCATGAAGCCATAGTGTAGGCCTAACTCTGGAACAGGAATGAGTCAGTCATGCACAATACGACACGCGTGACACCTATGGATGGCGTATCTGCTAGCAATTCGACACAATAATGTACAAACAGGATATGCATGAATGCATGTCCTATATGCCCTTTTACTGTTGCCAACATATAGGGCAACCGTTCTCAAAATTTTGGCACATCGTTCTCTCCCTGTAACTAGTCGATACTATCAGACTATGCTCGAGTCAGTGTACCTGCAGAAAAATTGATTAAGCCTATCTAAGTCAGCAGAGTGCCATCTATCCTGGATACATAAGCATAGTAATAGGGCTATGTATATAAGTTCGTAGTTGAACACCCTAACTTTTTGAAAAGAATTTGTTGCTAAATTTTTAGTTTAGAAAAGGTTTTCGAAGCTTTATTTCCTCATTTATGCTCTGATACCACCTGTGGCAGAACCGCCTAATCTAATGCCTCCCAGGAGTGCTCGTCTTCCATTAGACACTAAGCGCCTAAAGGAGAACACTAAATTACTTGGTTCCGTCGGGCACACCCCAGGGGAGAACCAAAAAATCCATATTTTCATCAGGGTCACAAATAAGAGAATAAAGCTTACATCATTCTTAACCATTTCTTACATTACTTTTAATACAACATCAGAGTATAATATTTATTATTATAACAACATAATGTAATCATATTATCAGAGTTATGAACAATTTAAGTTACAGCGGAATATAAACATGTTATCAGAATTATAGCAGAAATAAATATCTATTCATGACATGATGAAGCATTGATATGTAAACTATGACAATAGATTATAAAACTTTCCTTTATAAGACATTTGGTGAGAGTTATAAACAAAAACTACGATCGCAGCATAAGGAAATCCTCTCTGAGCCCACCAGGAGGAATCCACACACAAGGGTTAGCTCTAGCATCCACCTGTCACCTGCAACAGGGGGAATAAAACCCTGAGTACCCAATTGTACTCAACAAGACTTATCTGATAGGAGGAAAGAAAAGACACCAAGGATATGTAAGGCTATCTGGCTTATGGGTTTATTGCATCTACAGGAGCATTACTAAAAGTGCGTCCATATTCGATTTTTTATTAGCAGTGCATTAGTTCATTATCTAACCATTCTATATAAGCACCTACGCTACTTTCAAGAAGTTGGTAAGCAATCAGATTTCCTTTTTCCATCTTCCATCTTTCAGTTCTTACTACGGTGCTAGGCACAAAACAAGCCGTACCGAATTGCCCGGCGATTCGCGAATCAATGCCCCTAGCTGGGTACCCAAAAACACACGCCCCGCTTGTACCCAAGGCACAAGTAGGACCAACCCATTGCCCTACTGTCCTGGGTGTCTAGGTCCCCATCCAAACTAGGACTCCAAGCCCCCGCCCCTAAGTCTCAGACTCAGTGCGGTGCAAGGACCTCCTAACCCAAAAAAACAACCAAGATAGTCGGTATGGAAATAGCCAGATCCACGATAAGAGAGCAACAAGTCTTCCAAGCGTCTATACCCAAGTATGTGCTCGGAATAATAAGTCTGTGACTTGCCTTAGAGTCTTATGCAATGGCCAGTCCTTAACCGACACAGACAGGGAAAACGGTGTAACCAAGCTATGCCCCGCGTCTACGGCGACACAACCTCTTACACCCACTAATACCCAAACCATATCCCTGCCCGGTCACCATTTTCCTTTCCTCCATTTTTTATACATTCCAAGTGATAATAATCCAATAATATATTTCTTATCTCTCACGAGTGACAGCCATCACTCAACTTCTACCGGAGTCCTGTAGCATAGCAATTTACATGATCCTGTCATACTAGTAATACTCATAGGATAAAGGTATATATATGCAAGTGGATTTCATTCAACTCCTGAAAACTTAATGCACAAAGATAATTTAAAGTGCCGAAAAGTAGGGGTTATGCACCGGGGCTTGCCTGGGTAAAATATAATCAGAAGTTAGCTTTCCATCATGGCGACATGATCTCCAAAAGCACCATTGCTCTAGCAACTCCTGATGACTCTGTGATCCATCGACGTCCCTATTATGATATGCAATGCGATGCAAATGCATAGACATAGTTAATCAACTGTAACCGTGATTCGTAAAAGACGATTTACGCCTCTCAAGCTAACGAGCTAGTTCTAACGACGATCGTACTTAGGCTACGTATCTATGTTGTTGAATAAGGCATTATTTTCCAACAATTGTTTTAGTTATAAAATCCCAAGTTGTTTCTTTATTTCATTCTATCGATTTAATCCTTATTCACGAGAGGACATCATTATCTATTTAGCAAACTAATTATTCTGGAGCTACAAAAATTATAGTGAGTGCCTAATATTGCTAGGAGCCTATTGTAAAATTTCTAGATCCAACACTATTACCAATTTATTACAACAATTCCTACAAATTCATACTTTTACAATATTAAGTATCTCAATTTAATTATATAGCTTCCAAGAATATTATTAAACTATGTGAACAAAGTATACTAGCAGGTAGATCATGATTTTAGGAGACTAACAAAATTGGTTTCATAATTTTTGGACCACTACACAAATTTATATTGATTTTACAAGTTAAATTAGAAACATGTATTAGAAAAAAGCGTTTAGAAATAGAAAGGACTGGCAGCCACCAAAACAGCCCACACGGATGCGCGACCCAAGCGCTAGCAATGGCCTAGCCAGATGGCACAAGACTGGCCTAGGCGACGTGAGCACATCCTTATGTGGCTCGGTGGCCCAACAGTCCCTAAGCGGCCGCGCGGTAGGCCGATAATGCGAGCAGGCCGGCCCATGAATGGGCGAGCACGGCGAGAGGCCTAGGCGGGGATGGGTGTGAGCAGCCCAGCCATGGTGGCCTCAGGTCCGCCTAGCGCACGGGAGCATGCTGGCCCAGGCGGGAAGGCAGCCCAACACGGCGTGGCGGTGGCCCATTTTGCAAAAATGACCCTGCGTTTACCTCTATTCAACTCGAGATCCACAGGCACTATTTAATTGAGTCACGTATTTGACACTGAGGACCCCGTGCAAAAATATACTTGGATTCTTACCCTTCTTGTCCTCCACAAAAGCCGAGCACAGCACAGAGGCGCTGGCCGGCGGCGGCGGCAATGGCACGGTGGGCCGAAAAGGCACAGCGGCGGGGGTCCACCCACCGATGAGCTGCATGGGGACCCGCGCGGCCTCAGGCTGGCCACGGCAAGAGCCGAGCTAGCCCCTGAAAGCCTACCCATGCGAGCCAAGGAGGTGGGCACTCCGGCCATGGTAGGGGAGGCGGTAACGGCGGCGCTGGTGGAGGGGCTGGCTTGGCGGCGTGGAGTGGATGAGCAGCGCTCTCGAGGACTGTGATCCTAGTGGGGAAGGAAAAGCAACACCGGTGGGTGCACTATGGCGAGTGACCATGGTGGGGCACAGCGACATAGGTGCAAGGGAGGCTCAAGGCGAATGGGAGGCACAACATGGCGTGACCATGGGCACCTCGAGATGGCTATGAGGTAGGAGGGAGCTTCGTAGGGCTCGACGTCTGGGTCAGGCAACAGTGGGCGTAGCCATGGTGGGTACGTGTGCAAGACAGCAGTGCAGGGCCATGGGGGCTCGGTTGTGCCAGCGAGCACGGTGGCCGAGCAGTGGGGAAGGAAGGGACGGCGCTGCAGCACGGATGCACTGAGGAGTAGCAGGCCCATCGTAGGGCCGAGGGCATACGCGCGGGAGGGAAAATAGCGCGGAAGGGGCGGCGCTAGGGCGTCGGTGGGTGCGGCCACAACGATGGTGCGGGCGCATGAGAGGGACAACATGTGGAAGCTATAGGTCCAGTGCGGCTGAGGGGCATAGGCGCGCTCGCTCACGGGGATGGGCCAGCACCGGTGGGTTGAGGTGGCTCGGCGCGCAGTGGAGCTATGGAGGAGTAGCACAGCGGCGAGGGAGCAGGATGGAGACGCGTGCTCATGAGGTAGGAAGAGGAGGGAATGACGGCATGTGGGGGAATAGGAGGAGTTGCTCAGAAGGACAGAGCAAGTAGCAGCAGACTGAAGGGCCAGACTAGAGCTGGGGCGTCTCCTCCATGGTAGTAGAAAAGGAAGGAGCAGGAAGCCGCATGAGGGGGTACACGTTGTACACACGCCAGAGCATCAACGCGGAGGTAGGATGGGATGGTGTAGCATGGCCATCAGCTGCACGACTACGCACACACGGAACAAGAAAGGACATGACGAGGGAAGGGGGTAGAACCACATGCTCCAATAAAAATTCGGACTAGACCACCAGCTTTGCAAGCAAGAGAGGAGCAATCGGTCAACTTGTACAGTCTTGTGCAGAGACGACAGATAGGGACATGTTACCACTGCACTTAGCGCCACTGTTATACATAGGAGTATGTTTTAAATAAAAAATTCAAGAAACTCGTTCCAAAATTTTTTACTTAGGCCTAAATCGCGGTGCTAAACGAGCTCATAACACCAGAGGTGTTACGAAACACATCCTTGGACTAACACATGTTTCTTTTTGAGAAAGATAAAATTTGTAGTGCATGCCAAGCCAAAAAGCAAGTTGGAGCCAAACATCCCATCAAGAATATTGTGACAATCGAAAGGCCATTGAAATTGCTACACATGGACATAATTGGAACCATCTCTTATATAAACATTGGTGGTAACAAATATGGTTTTGTAATTGTTGATGATTATTCTTGTTTCACTTGGGTCTTCTTTTTGCGTGATAAGAGTGAAGTACAAGGCATCTTTAAGAAGTTTGCAAGAAGGTCCCAAAATGAGTTTGGTTTCAAGATCAAGCAAGTTAGAAGTGATAATGGGACTGTGGGGGTATGGCCCACGGTATCCACAAGAAAAGATATAGCCGCACCATCAGAGGTGGCCTAGCCCATAAGATCATGGCGTGCACGACACTGGTCGACGTGCACCGCAAGATATTGTATAGTATCAAATAGGATACTTTCCTTGTAACCCTACCCCTCCAGACTATATAAGGAGAGGCAGGGGTCCCCTGGTCGATATAGATCTACATACATCTTATATACAATACAATACAATACACCAAAGACACATGATGTAGGGTATTACATCGATCAGACGGCCCAAACCTATCTAAATCGCTGTCTCTACGCCATGTGTCACCATCTAGTTCCTGATTATGCGCACCTCCGCCGATCAATCTACCATCGCGGGATACCCCTCGGTGGACTGTCGAGCATCTTTTATGAACAGTTGGCACGCCAGGTAGGGGCTTGCGTGTTGTTTCCTTGTCGAACAAGATGGCCTTTTCCGTAGGCTCTTCATCCCTCCCGTAGCCTGGCCAGATCTTCACGATTGGATCCATCTCATGGGTCATCAACGCTGATGGAGTCAGAGAGCTCCTCGAGCCGATGCAGATCGATTCTGCACCGATCACCCCAACACCTGCGACTGCAGATCCAATCTCGGAACCATCTTCAAGGTTGCCTTCACCAACAACTCACCACTGCCAGGTGCTCGCCATCAACGCCGACCAGATAACGCCATACGCCACTGACCAAACATTCTGTCTAAAGCTAAGTCATGCTTCAATATTTTTCTAAATATTCTCCAATCCTCGTTAATTGCCATAATGTTTCTCTGAGCTATTTTCTCCACGTTTGCTCTCTAAATGATTTTCTAAACCCCTGAACAGTCATGTTGATGCTCGGACGCCTCCAGAGATAGCCCTGTCTCAGGCTCCTCTCTACATGTGCACGAGCGTCTGCCCTCTACGTTATGGGTGGTCGGCAGCGACTCCTTAGCGACGCTTTGTTCTTCCTACATGCACACGGGCTCCGTGCTCCACGTTATGGTTAACAGGCTAGCTAGGGCTGGAGACTTAGCTACACACTAACTGTTCGAGTGGTTTATATTAGATATAAATACATCTTCACACCAACTGATCGTTAAGCTACTTACGCTATTTCATCGTTATTACTGATTTTTCTCTAAAGTTCATATATTTTTACATCATGTACTATCCGTTCTACATATTTATATTGTAGGATCATCGTCCAAGTGGTCGGACCACCTGGCCTTCAGACTTCTCCATCGATCAACTAGTCGAACCGCTAGGTTCATGGACTTCGTCGCTGACCAGTTGATTGGACTGTTCGTCGGTCGCTTCTACTCAATGCTCACTTCGCTGTTGACCAGTTGACCAGACTATTCATCGCTCGTGCTTCATCGCTAGCTACGCTAGTTACTCCTCGACGCTCGGTTTCTTCATGCTCGAGGACTAAGTGGGCACACAGTCACCTTGCGGACATCGCTAGCGACGTCAGGGACTCCTCGGTGCTCGAACATCACTAGCGACACCGGGGATTCCTCGGTGCTTGGACATCGCTAGCGACGCTGGGAACTCCTTGGCGGTCGGACATCGCCATCTATGCCGGGGACTCCATGGTGCTCGGACGTTGCCAGCAATGCCGGAGACTCCTCGATGCTCGAACGGCGCCAGCGACATCGGGGACTCCTTGGTGCTCGGACATCGCCAGCTATGCCGGGGACTCCTCGGTGCTCGGACATCGCCAGCTACGTCAGGAACTCCTCAGCGCTCGGACATCGCTAGCTACACTAGGGACTCCTCGGTGCTTGGACATAGCTAGCTACGTCGGGGACTCCTTGGTGCTTGGACATCACTAGCTTTGTTGGGAACTCCTCGACGCTCGGACATTGCCAGCTACGTCGAGGACTCCTCGGTGCTCGGACATCGCTAGCTACGCCGGGGACTCCTCGGTGCTTGGACATCACCAGCGACATCGAGGACTCCTCGGTGCTCAGATATCGCCAGCTACGTCGAAGACTCCTTGGCGCTCGAACATCACCAGCTACGCTGGGAACTCCTCAGCGCTTAGACATAGCCAGCTACACCGGGGACTCCTCGGTGCTTGGACATCGCCAGCTATGTCGGGGACTCCTCGATGGTCGGACATCGCTAGCTACGCCGAGGACTCCTCGATGCTTAGACTTCGCCAGCTACACCGAGGACTCCTTGGTGCTCGGACATCGCCAGCTACGCTGGGGACACCTTTGGTGGTCGGATCTTGCTATGTCTCATTGGTGTGCTATCAAGTTGTTCCATGCTATTCGGATCAGGGTGCTGATCTTGGGCAGTACGTCTGGGGTCTTGATATGCTCATGTCAGACGATGTCGGTAAGCTTTCAGATTTCTTTTTCTTTGACCCTGCTACAAGATTCATTCTTCATCTTCCAGCAGGCTTAGGGACTAAGTGGGCACACTTCACCTTGCGGTGAATGTGCGCTTTTCTCATCTTGAGGCTACGCCCGGGGACTGGCTGCCTGCTCGGCTGGTCTTCTACTTTCTGACCCTGGCACCACGTGACTACGTCACCTGCTATTAGGCTTGGGGACTAGCTGTGGGGGTATGGCCCCCGGTATCCACAAGACAAGATATGGGCCACACCATCAGAGGTGGCCCAACCCACAAGATCAAGGCATGCACGACATTGGTCGACGTGCATCGCAAGATATTGTATAGTACCAAATAGGATACTTTCCTTGTAACCCTACCCCTCCAGACTATATAAGGAGAGGCAGGGATCCCCTAGTCGATATAGATCTATATACACCTCATATACAATATAATACACCAAAGACACAGGACATAGGGTATTACGTCGATCAGACGGCCCGAACCTATCTAAATCGCTATCTACGCCTTGTGTCACCATCCGGTTCCTGATTACGCGCACCTTTGCTAATCAATCTACCATCGCGGGATACCCCTCGGTGGACTACCGAGCATCTTTTGTCGATAGGGACAGAGTTCAAGAACACCAACATTGAAGAGTTCCTTGATGAAGAAGAAATCAAGCATGAGTTTTTGGTTCCATATACTCCACAATAAAATGGAGTTGTGGAGAGGAAGAACCGAACGCTCATAGAAGCCGCAAGAGCAATATTGGATGAGTACAAGACTTCAACCAACTATTGGGTGGAAGCCGTCAACATGGCATGCCATGCTATTAACCGCTTATATCTTCACAAGAAAAGAGAAAAGACTGCCTATGAACTTCTAACCGGTAAAATGCCAAAGGTGCACTACTTTAGAGTTTTTGGATCCAAGTGTTTCATACTTAACAAGAAATCCAAAAGCTCAAAGTTTGCACCAAAGGTTGATGCAGGTTTCATGCTTGGTTATGGTACTAACGAACATGGATATCATGTTTTCAATAAAACCACCGGTTTAATTGAAGTCACGGTAGACGTGACTTTTGATGAAACCGACAGCTCTCAAAAGGAGCAAGTCAATGTTGAGATTGTAGGTAATGAAGAAGCTCCGCATAAAGCTATCAAGAAGCTTGCCATTGGTGAAGTAAAGCCCATTGAAGTACAAGATGAAGATGAAGACACCGTTGTGCATGTTGATCACGATCCTACCATTCATCATGCTTCATCCAATGAACATGGTTGTAAGGAAAATGGACCCTAGGCCCATTTACTTTGGATTTTGGTGTTTGATGATCAACACAACCAAATTGGACTAATGTGATTGCTAGTGTTTATTTTATAGTTCAATAGGATGCAACGCGGACTTGGATCAACTTTAGAACATGAAGAAATTGATCAACACTCAAAAGAAGACATTGGAGGAGGTGCTAATAGCCCAGAAGAGAAGCAAGGATTTCAAGACATGAAGATGTCAAAGCCCAAACGAAGCCACATGAACAAACGAAGCAAACGGTGGCTGAGTGGGCACCACCCTAGGGGTGGCGGTGCCATCACCCTAGGGGTGGCGGTGCCACCAGAGATGGGCTACTACTGCTGGAAAAGAAGCGAGCACCGGACAACACCATGTGCATTGCCCTTGTCCCCGCCATAGGGTGGTGGTGCACCGAACAGGGAATGGCGGTGCCACTGCCCTAATTATCCAGAGAGCTACAAGTTGGGACTTGGGCACCACCCCAGTCACCGCCCTAGTGAACAGTGCCCCCAATGGTTGGTTGTTAGTGACCAATGGCTAGCTAACGTGGCTAGCACCGCCCTATCTGATGCCTAGCACCGCGATGTCCGATGCCCATGCAAAAATGTGGAGCTCGGCCCCAACAGCTATATCTCCACTTATGGCCTATATATATGACTCCAACCGACCATTTCGTGGGAGAGAGGGCTGAGGGAAGATAGGAGGGTGTTGCTACACCTGATTTGTGCTCTCCACTTGCATAGAGCTTAAAGATCACTTGGTGATTAGCATAGGTGCTTTACGAAGTGCTTAGGTTAGTTAGACCATGATCATATGCGCTTGCTCTAGGCTTAGGTCTAGTTGCTAGTGAGGTTTGCATACCTCTAAACCCAAGTTCCTTGCATGCACCGTGTTTGTACTCGATGGGGCTTGTAGTCTTGCGAGACCACACCAACCGCGTTTGTGGTGTGGCCGCCACCATGTACCAAAGGGAATAAGGCCCGCGGCATTTCGGTCGGAAGCTTGATAGTGAAGACGGCTGGGAGCGGTCTAGGAGAGGCTTACTGGAAGGCATACTGGAGACCCACTTGTGCTTGGGGAAGGTCCAAGGCTATCCACAGGGCTACCTGACCAGGAGCTTAGCCCTTGCGAGGGATTCCTTGCGAGGGGCTCCAACGAGGACTAGGGAGAATCTTGAGCGCTTCTCGATACCTCGGTAAAAATACTAGAGTCATCGATGGGAATTTGCATCTCTATCTCATCTTTACCTTTCGTATTTATATTGCTACCTTAGTTATGTGCTTTACTTCCTAGCTTAGTTGATAGGCTAGTCGAAAGGATTGGAACCTAGGTTGCATAACTCTTTTGCGGTAGAGATAGCAACACACCTAGCAAAACTATAGTTGCACACTTAGATAGATTACTTTCTTGCATAGGTTTTGACTAGGTGGATTTATAGGCCTTAGTTAGAAGTAGAATTTTAAGTTGTCTAATTCACCCCCCTCTTAGGCATCATGGTTCCTTACAATGGTGAAGCTTCCGCATCAAGAAATATACAATATGGAAGATCGAATGATGCACATGGTCATTCACATGAATATGGTGATGAGCAAGCACGACCTCAACCCAACAATCAAGAAAGAAGTGAAGACAATCCTCTACAAGACCATGGTTTTGATCCTTAAATCAATCAAGACCATGATGATGAAGATGATGGCAACATCCAAAGATCAACTCAAGTGCCACATCCAAGAGTTCATCATTCCATTCAACGGGATCGTCCTGTTGATAACATATTGGGGAACATTCAATGAGGGGTAACAACATGTTCTTGTTTAGCAAGTTTTTGTGAACATTACTCGTTTGTTTCTCCTTTGGAACCTCATAGGGTGGAAGAGGCACTTGATGATCCGGATTGGATGATAGCCATGAAAGAGGAGCTGAACAACTTCACTTGGAATGAAGTCTAGTCCTTGGTGGAAAGGCCCAAGTAAAATATGATTGGAACCAAGTGGGTCTTCCGCAACAAGCAAGATGAGCATGGCATGGAGATAAGGAACAAGGCAAGATTGGTGGCTCAAGGATTCACTAAAATTGAAGGCTTGGATTTTGGAGAGACCTATGCACTGGTGGCAAGGCTAGAATCAATTAGTATTCTACATGCCTATGTCGCACATCATGATTTCAAGCTATATCAAATGGATGTGAAGAGTGCATTTCTCAATGCCCCCCTATCCGAGTTAGTGTATGTAGAGCAATGACCGGTTTTGAAGATCCCAAGTATCCCAACCACATCTACAAGCTTGACAAGGCGCTCTATAGGCTCAAACAAGCCCCTAGAGCTTGGTATGATTGCTTGAAGGATTTCCTACTCAAACAAGGGTTTGAGATAGGAAAGGCCGATGCTACTTTATTTACTTGTAAAGTCAACAATGATATCTTTGTTTGCCAAATATATGTCGATGACATAATATTTGGTAGTACTAATGTGGCTTTTTGTGAGGAATTTAGTAGGATTATGACAAATAGGTTAGAGATGTCCATGATGGGTGAGTTGAAGTTCTTGGATTTTAAATCAAGCAACTCAAGGATGGCATGTTCATAAGTCAAACCAAGTACACCAATGACATGTTGAAAAAGTTTGACATGGACAAGGCCAAGCCTATCAAGACACCTATGCCAACCAATGGACATCTTGACCTTGATGAAGGAGGAAAGGCCGTCAATCAAAAGGTATATTGCACCATGATTGGATCCCTCCTTTACCTTTGTGCATCTAGGCCAGATATCATGCTTAGTGTGTGCATGCGTGTAAGATTTCAAGCTAATCCGAAAGAATGCCATTTGATGGCTAATAAGAGAATTTTTTGGTATTTAGTGCACACTTCTAATCTTGGCTTGTGGTATCCAAAGGGCTCCACTTTTGAATTACTAGGCTATTCCGATTTGGATTATGCCAGTTGCAAAGTAAACCGAAAGAGTACTATCGGGACTTGCCAATTCGTTGGTAGGTCTTTGGTGTCTTGGAGCTCTAAGAAGCAAAACTCCGTTGCTTTGTCCACCGCTGAAGCCGAGTATGTGGCGGCTGGTGCATGCTGTGCCCAACTACTTTGGATGAACCAAACTCTCAAATACTTGGTTGTGAGCTAACCAAGATTCCTCTCTTGTGTGACAATGAGAGTGCCATTAAGTTGGCAAACAACCTCATAAACCACTCTCGAACAAAGCACATAGACATCTGGCATCACTTTTTGAGAGACCACGAAGCCAAAGGAGATACCACAATTCATCAGTGAGAACCGACAAGCAACTAGCCGATATCTTCACAAAGCCCCTAGATGAGTCAAGATTTTGTGCTTTGAGGAGTGAGCTAAATATCATTGATTCTCGTAACATGGCTTGATGTCTTGCACATTTGAATGATCTATATAGGAGAAAAGTTTTGTGAAAATGTTGTGTGACACCTTCAAAATCAATCTTATAATTTTCATGTGTGACTATAGCTATGTAATGTTTGTTTGAAATCTAGTCACATGTGAAAATGTTAGTGTCCATCATATTTTTACCCCACATGGTATTATGAGTTCAAGTTAGGGAGTTTTTCAGTCTTCCTACGTCAGAAGTCTCGGTGTCAGCTGGGAGTCCTGATAGCCGAAAGTCTTGGCTCCGTGTCGGAACTCCTAACTACCGAAAGTCCCGGCTCAGCCCGAAACTCTCAATGTACATCTGAGTCGGCCACTTTGACTAAGTTTTGACCACATCCATTTGACCTAGGGTAATACCTTTTCACCATGGCCCAACCCAATTACCACTCCACTCTTTCTCTCCCACCTGCCTGACTCTGACTCTGCAGCCCCTGTCTTCGCATCACCGCCGCCGTCGCCGTCGTTGCGTCGTGCCCCTACCGGTGGCTCTGGATGGTTCTCTTTGCCAGGAGCGCTGACTCCTCCTCCCCATAGTTCCGACGTCGCTATCCCTCTACTCCTCCTTCATCCCTATGTTCTTCATCCACCCTCCTCGGATTAAAGGCCTGCGCGTGGTGTGGTGGCCGTGAATTTGTTCTAGGACGTCGCCCTCGCTATGGATTTGAAGCCTCTCCATCTCTTCTTTCATCTCAAGGTACTAGCCATGTAGCCATAACCCTTACTTCCAATGTACCTTGGATTTTGCCTCTTTTCTTCTTTCCTCTCTACTCCTCTACCTTCCTTGTGTGAAGGTGTGTCTTGATCTGGAGCCCCATGAATGGGCTAGCCACCGTGGGTGTCGAAAGTCTTGGCTCCTGGCTGGACCTCTCGACTATCGGAAGTCCTAGCTCCGGCCAGAACTCCCGCCCCTCGGTTGCTACTCCATTCCTGTTTCTCCACTTCTAGGCCGTCGTTCACCCCTCTTTGCCTTGGTTCTCAGTTTCGCCTTGCTCTTTCTCATAGCCATGGCGTCTGGTGATGACAACAGCCCTCTGCAACATCAAGAGAAGCGGTCCAAGAAGAACAATGACCCCACCGGTTCCTCCAATCCATTAGGCCATACCAAGGCAACATGCTCTCATGATGTTTCTGGTGCTCATGGCTGTGGTCGGTCAGCCTAGGCCCATGCCCCTCCTACTTTGGTAGCCCCTCCTCCTCCACTAGTGGGTGCCACGACATGGGAGTTTGTCCCTAGCATTGGAGATGTGCTAGTTGTTGATCCTGCTGAAGAAGCCCTCGATCAAGCTGGTAGGACCATCATTGATGATGTGTGCACCATGACCCCGCCTTCTGGTCCAGGGTACTTTGGCGTTAGCCGGTTGGTTCTATTTCAAGGTCCTACTCCATCCATCTAGGAGCCTCAGCGCACACCCAATCCTACTGGTGGTTACACGCCTCATGTGATGGTGGATTATCGTCGTCATGTGTCTGTGATTCATCAGCAGCGTGCCCAACCTCTCTATGATGAGCCCAAGGACTTGAGGATTGAGTATAGGTTCTAGGAACCATTTCACTTTGACTTCTATCACCATTTGGTCTATCTCCGCTACATCAACAAGCAAGAGGCTCCAATGGTTCAGATGAAGTCCATTGACACCTATGAACTTGGTAAGTTGCCTAGTTTGAAGTTTAACCAGATGATCCTTGACTTGAAGAGGATGGGGTTAGAGCAGCTGATGGAGTTTCGCAAGCTATGGAACAACAAGATTATTTGTTAGTTCTATGCTTCCTATCATTTGGACACTCATGAAGATACTCATGTCATTCATTGGACCATTGAAGGAAAGCACTACAAGGTTGACTTTCCTACCTTTGCTCGCCTTCTTGGTTTGGATCGTTGGGATCGCCGCTCAACAACTATTGCTGAGATTTCTCCTCTTGCTATGGATGAGTATCAGTACATGTATTTGGATGGTCATCGTGCTAATGTGCAGATAGTTTGGTTGAAGCCCTACTACTATGTGCTCAACGACATTCTTTGCCAGATCTTGTATCCCAAATACGGTGACTCTACTCATCTTCGTGATGACTCCTAGGTTATTCTTGACTGTTTTGGCAATGAGTTCACCAAGTTCTCTATTAGCCATCACATTTGGACAAAAATTTTTGATGCTAGTGAGGATGTGGTGAAGCACTACCCCTATGCTCCCTATATCATGCATACCATTGAGCATGTGTTAGGCATTCACTTCCCTATAGATAATCCTTGCAAAAAGCTCAAACTTTCCAACACGCTCTCCCTTTTGGCAAAGAGGGAGTTAGAGAAGGCTGCTAAGGGAAAAGGAAAAGGCAAAGGTGCCTCAGGTTCCTCCTCACGTGCTTCACCACCTCGTGGCTCTAGCGCTCGCCGTTCTCATAGTGGGGAGCCTTAGTCCTCCTCTGGTGGTAAGCCCCCCCAGCAAGTTCAAGTTCTTCATGAAGTATATGTTTGGGGCTTGTTGTGCAAGCGCGGAGAGTGAGCAAGAGTTGCTTGTGAGGATGCATCGGATTGAGCAGAAGTTGGACATTCACTCCGCACCGCTTCATGACTTGGAGCCACTTCATGATCCCTTCAAGCTTTATGATGAGGCTTGCAAAGAATTCTATGGTGAGTCATCCAATCAGCCCTGTCACCACGGCAAGCAACAAGCAGGCGCCGAGGATGAGGAGTACATTGAGGATGATGATGACAATGATGATGGTGATGATGGTGGTGATCATGATGATGATGAGGACTACAAGGACGAGTAGTCATTTCTTTCATGTGGCCTACCCCTTTTGGCACTTGTTGACAAAGGGGGAGTGTTAGGCTTTGATCTATCTATGTAATAAGTTAGTTGGCTTGTGAGACTTTAAAACTTTTAGCTTGTATGAACTATGTCATGTGGTGGCACTATGTGATGGACAACTATATTTGCGTGTGTGATGGATGATTGTAGGACAAGTTATGTTTGTCTACCTATCTATTAGTTATCTTGCTTGTCTCTACTTGTGAGTGGTGAATGTTATTTTGGATGGCCATATGTTGCTTCAAGTTTTTACTTTGAGATCTGGCAATCACATTCTCTTTTACTTGTTGTGTGAATATGACATGTCATAATTGCATACTCTTTTTCATGGATATATATTTGTTCACACACACTTGTTGCACCCAATGGATTGCAAAATTTATGGGGAGCTTTTATCTTGATGTATGCAAGTGATATATAGATAATCATCATTGAAATTCAATGTCATGCATACATTAAGGGGGAGCTCCTCACAAATTTTGGGGTTTAAAAGCTTTAAATTCTTTCATTCTTATAAAAGCCTAAGTTGGTTGTCATCAATTACCAAAAAGGGAGAGATTGAAAGTGCATTTGCCCCCTATGTAGGTTTTGGTGTATTGATGACATCCAAATTAGGAACTAATGAGATCTTAATGAGATATATTATAACTTTAGTCCCATGAAAGTTTTAAAGAGTTGATCTAAGATGAAACGGTATCCCTCAATTCTTAAAGTTGAAAAGGCGGACGAACTCAAAGCGCTCTCCATAGTTTTATCTTTTGTTTTGAGTTTAGGTTCCACCGTACTATAAAGGGGATGCAAGTTTAGGTGGTCTGAGGAAGATAGAGTGCTCAAGCATACAAATAAAATCTAAAAAGAGACACAAAATCACCTCGTGAACACCTAGATATAGTTTGTGGGTAGCCGGAAGTCCCGACAGTCAGAAGTCCTGACTCTCACCACAAGTCCCGGTGCTCTTGGACTTAGTCACCAGGCTCGAATGTCTGTCGGAAGTCCCGACAGTCGAAAGTCCCAACTCCCACAGGAAGTTCTAGCACCTTGGGACTTAGTCGCTTGGCTCGCCTATGTGTCAAAAGTCCCGATGGAAGCCAAAAGTCCCAGCAGCCACCGGGAGTTCCAACGATAGTCGAGCAAGCCTAGTGGTCTGCATGTTTGAACAATGTTCTACAGTAGAGCTGGAAGTCCTAGCGATCTGTGTTGGAACTTCTGACGTAGATCTGAATGGTTGGATTTGCCTATGAGTATAAATAGCTCTCTCTCCTCTCTTCTAACCATTACCCACTCATTCATTGCTCACCAACCTTCGTCCAAAATTGCTCCCAAGCATTCAAGGCGCCCCTTTTCTCTCCTCTTTGCTCTAATCTTCAATTCCCCTAGGATTTTGAGTGAAAGGAGAGTGGATTGAATGAGAGAATCACTTTGGCAATCTTGAGCACTTGATTTCTTCATCAAGCCGGTTGGATTTGCATCTATTACTCTTGGAGCTTTGCTCCTAGCCAGCTAGGCGTCGCTCAAGAGCTTCCAGCTTGTGGAAGAGCCTTAGGAAGTTTGTATTACCCTTGATTTCTTAGTGGAAAGCTCGAGTGACCTTTGTGGTTGCTTTGAGAGAGGCAAGGAGGTGGAAGAGACTCTGACATTTGTGGTCACCTCAACAATGAGGACCTTTGTGGGGTTGCCGAACCTCAGGATAAATCCTTGTGTCCCACGTGCTTGTTGTTATTGAGATTTGTGCTATCATATTTGTTCTTGTTGATTTCTCTTCCTCCCCAACTCTCTTCTTAGGGTTTGGACTTGATCTACGGAGTGGGAGCATTTCGGCATCAACGGAGTGATCCTACATGTCTACTTAACCACTAGAAGTGGGGTTGTAAGATATCTCACACTCAAAGTTCATTTTAGCACTTATAGTGAAATTCCCATAGGTGCCAGAACTCTCGGCTGTTTGTGTTGTAACTTCCAGCTGCCGGAAGTTCCAGCCCAAACTGTCGGGACTTCTGACTGTTACTGGTATTTGACTTTGAGATTACACAAAAAAATTTAGATACGCCTATTCACCCCCCTCTAGGCATTGTTTAGATCCTTTCAATTGATATAAGAGCTTGGTCTTCTTTTAGCGCTTCACCGCGTGAGAAGAAACAATGTTAGAGTCCAACAAGATGCAAGCCGATGCCACCGAGATGACCATAAAAATAGCGGAAGAGTTGATGGCTGCTCAAGTCAAGTTTTTTCAAGATGAAATGAAGAAAATGCAAGATGAGATGAGCAAGATGAAGGAAGAACTAAGCAAGAAGATTGAAGATGTTGTGAGTGGCAAGAATGATGCAACCAAAGACACCGCAAGTGATGTTGGAGCAGGCAAGCATGCTCATGGAAAGGGAATGTATTCAAACATGGGCTTCGACTATGAACAACTCATCAAAGGTCCACCTCAACATTCTCCTTCCATCAACCTTGGCAAGCCACCTCACTTTGATGGAATAAGATACAACGATTGGGCTTACAAGATAAAGATGCACCTCATCGCCACAAGACTTTGGGAAGTTGTGGATGTTGGTGTGATGATTCCTACCGATGAAGATAAAGAGATAACTCTGGAAGGAGCATTCAACCTCCATCAAAATACATAAGCCGTGTCCTTGCTTGTCTCAAGTTTGGGTCCAAGTGAGTTCAACAAAGTGAATGGAATGGAAAGTGCTAAGCAAATTTGGGATGCTTTGAGAACATCATTTGAAGGGGACAAGAGCTTGAGAAAAGGCAACATTGAGCTCACCTCTTCCTAGAATAAGGTAATTGTAATAAACTTTGGTTGTGAACCAAACACCTGCCACATACATTTGCCAAACTTGTGGCAGCTCATATGGCTATGAACCAAACAGTTGCCGGAGTTAAATCTGCCACATCTAAAGTTAGGCATGGTAGTGAACCAAACACCTTATTTTTGCCGCAATGTTGGCATGCCACTACTCTGGCATATGCTTAACCTTAGTTACGGCAAACTCTAGCTGTGAACCAAACAGGCCCTAAATAAAGCACTATCACCTTCTTCCTCTGTCCTTTATCAAACTTCCTAAAATTTTATCAAATTTATAACAAAATAGTATTAATATCTACTCCCTCCGTCCCAAAAAGAATGTAATCATGGGTTTTAAATCTTGTCTAAAAAAGAATGTAAATGTAGATTTGAAATCAACTTTTTCAATAGGACCCACCCATTAAAAATACCACAACATGTCTAAAAACTATCATATTCTACCCATCCATAAGAAGAACATTCCGGAATGTAATCATTGTTTTTTATTTCTAGAATAATAGAGTAGGGGTAAATGCGTGATTTGACACCTACACTAATCTTACATCGAAAAGTGAGATTTACATTTTTTTGGGACAGAGGGAGCACAACATAGATAAAAAGTATATACAAAATATATCTCATGACCAATCTAACGACACTTATTTAGTATCATAAGTATTGATATTTTATAAATTCAATCAAATTTAAAAATACTTGACTCTGTGATATGCTAAAACTATATTCCTTTCTAGGCGACACCCAAGGATGAAAGGATGGAAGAACTATAACAAATTGGTACTCAAACACCAAGGTGTCCGCCCCTAGTCCATGCGCCCTTTACCAACTCTCACCCCTACAAGGTTGCAAAAACATGGTATAAATCATGTCTTCTTTCTAATTTATTTTGTATGTTTATCTTGTCCGTTCCGTATCTGCTAAAAAATACAATGCAATGTGAAGAGAAGCAAGAAGAGGTGTTTTATGTCCACTTTTATGAGATCCCACTTTTAAAAGGGATAAATCCATATTTGCAAATCCGAATTAAGTTTGATCAATCGTTATTCTATCAACATTTTCACAATGAATAATTAGGTTTTTCTTTTTCTTTTTGGTGAATTACACAAGTACAGACGCAGACGCTCAACATGCACGCACACTCACTCGTATGAATACACGTAGGCAAATCCTATCCCTATGAGCACCTCCGAAAGACTATGCCGGCACAGATGATGTCACCACAGGCGTCTCGCTGTCGACCGGAACGTCACCTACCACTAAAAGCACAATGCTGGATAAATCCATATTTGCAAATCCGAAACGTTTTCAAAATGGCGCCCGTCGATGGGAACGTCGCCTACCATTGAAAGCAGATCGCCGTTAAATCCTAAAATAAATCCAGAAAAATATGATCACCCGTGCTAAGTCGAGGACTTGAACCCGGGTGGACAGGTTCCACCACAAAAAAACTAACCAACTGAGCTAGTCTCAATTCAAACATTAGTTTAATAAAGAGCAAAGGGATTCTTTCTTCTGTCTTTTTTACTTCCTAAAGTGTTTTCGCGCCTTTTGTGTCTCGTATCTAATCTAGACTTATGATCCATGCTCATACAAGTTAAATCAACTCACGTCCAATAATGGTATAGAGTTCAATTCTAAGATATATTGGGTTTCGTTACAATGTACAGGCACATTTGCTAGTAATTTGTGCAGTTAGCCTTAAGAATGCTCGTCAGACATTTTAACAAAAAATCTAACATGCCATGTAGACGCACTAGGCATTATCCTCATCCCAGTTTAAGTTTCTTACCCCTGTTCCTTTTTTTAAATATTTGTACTCCTGTATATATCGTTTCTATTTTGGTTCTCAACTATCATGGTTCTAGTCCCGTTGCCAATGTAGAACAGAAATAGTTAAGGCTGTGTTGATGTAAATATTTAGGAACATGGAATTAAATTAGGTTCAATACCAATCGGCCTTGGTATTGAATTGGCTACAATTTAAATTCTGTTTGTTTGGATGCCTATTAAATTGGCTTTAGAACCCTAGAAAGGAGCCTTGTCTTACGGACCACTTGTCACAGGGAAGAAGAGAACGGGCGCATAATGATAACTACTCCCTCTTGATCCTGAATAAATAGATTCCTAGAGTTGTCTTAAGTTAAATTTTTTTAACTTTGACCGAATTTTTAGAAAAAAATATTAAGATTTATGGTTTCAAATTAGTATCATTAGACTTACCATAGAATATATTTTCATAAGGTGCTCATTTTATGACATAGGTGTTGTTACTCTTTTCTCTAAAGTTAATCAAACTTAAAAAAGTTTGACTGACACAGACTCTAGGAATTGATTTATTTAGGGACGGATGGAGTACATCGTGGGTAGCGACGGTGGATGTGATGACGACGTATTGGGACTAGAGGCGCATCGGGTGATAGAGCATTGGTGGACGATTCATCGAGGGCAGTGGCACATTGGGTGGTGGCGTGTTGGGGGCGACGTGAAAGGGCTGGTGAATGCAAAGCAATACAAAAGAGCATGGTTGGTATTGAAGATGAAGAGGATGCAAGTATAGTGAATAGAAGCTGATATTAGAGTCAAATTAAAATTTTGAATTCTTAATCGTTCAAATAGTCCCATTTGAAGCTAGCCGATACTAATTCCAAATAGTGACGCCCAATGTTTACCTCTATGGAATTGCGGGCACCCGAACATCCGATGGCATAGGATTCCATTGGACGATACCGAACAGCCCAGCAGAAACGCGCAACACTCCTACTGTGTCGCTGCAGTGCTTTCCCATCTACCTCGTTCCGCCACGCACGTGAACCCTATGTAACACCCCAGGTGTTTGTCACTAATTAAGCAATGGGTTTAAGCACAACCTTGACATGTTAAGTGGTGATGGAGATGTTAGGTCAAACATATGAAAATGAGCCACCACTTAAACTTGGACCATGCACCATTGCTTACATGTTGCCTTTTCTAAAAAGTATGCTTGAGTAATGCTGGATGTACTTGTTTCATATGTCTCGCATCAATATCCATCTATATTGATCCATGGAAAAGTTTCATGAAGTTTGGAATCAAAAAGTCACATGAAATGATAAGTCATATCTTTGCATGAATTGCTTTATCAAGTGGATGGAAACCTATGAAGCTAACCAAACCTTGGTACCTTGCTCAAACAACTCTACTTGCACTCATGACCAAAAGTTATGAAGGGTTCATGTTGAGCAGGTGGCCAGAAAATGCTCCAATAGATTAAAAAGGGTGATTTAAGCTTTATAGTGATGCTACTTTGATTTGGTTTGAACTGCAGCTTAGATTGTTTGCATGGCAGTGGAACCTAAATAAAAGTTGGAGTCCATGTTATGTACAACAAACTTTATGTTTGGACCAAGAGCTAGATCAGCGTGTAAGCAAGTCAAACAGAGGCTCAAAGTTGCAATCCGCTGCTGTTTTTGGACTTCGCAAATTTGGCTAAGTGTTGGAGCTGATTTCAGTTTCATGTACCCATATTTGGTGAATTTTAGTTTGCAAACCATTTTGAATCTAGCCAAACTCCTTTAATAAAAGTTGGAGTAATCTTGTATCTGTACACAACGGTGTAATCGGTGGAACAAATCATCTATCGGTTTAGGAGATACGATGGGAGGAAAAATGGAGCTTCAGTCGCATTTTTGAGGTGGTATTTCAATCCTTCAGACTTTGAAATCGAACCAGCAGGGGGATGCCGTGGCGGACCGACTTTGGGCACCGCAGGCCACGTGGCTCGTCTGTGCTGGCCTCCCTTGTCGCATGAGCGCCACCTCACCTCGCTCTCCTCGTCTTGGACAGCAGAGCATCCTCCATCCTCCCTCCTGCCCTCTCCATTTTCCTCCTCTACTCTGCTGCCAGGGACATGGCGGGCGCGCCCATGGCTGCCGCAGCAAGGCCCTGCCCCATCCTCTCTCGCTGCTCGTCACCTCCAACCCTCTGAGCACCCAGTTCCATGCCCCTCCTCGCGCCATCCCCCAGCCAGCCTAGCCGGAAAGTATCACCGCCGAGGCTATGCCCGTCAGCCGCCGCGTCCTGCCGCTGCCGAGCGGCTGCTGGCTGCAGCCGGCCAAGGCTAGAGCCAAGAGTGGCCATGGCTGGCCACGGCCCAAGTCAGCCATCTCTTTCCTCGTCACTGCCGGCCGTCAGCTGCCCGGAGCCCGACCTCCCCGGCGCCTCTTCCCTGCTCTGCTCCATTGCTGTGATGTATAGAGAGAGCCAAGGATTGCGCGCATGAATTAGAAGAAGTTGGAGGGTCTAAATGTGAAGCTATGACTCTGTTGAACAGTGCCGAAAAGGATCCATTTGTTGGGGTTTAATTTGACAAAACTACAGGGTCCCCGATGCAAGATTTATATTCCTTTTCTTTTGATTTTGGCAGATTTGGATTATCAACTTTGAAAATTCATAGTAATTAGTAGGAATATCGTAAAATAGTAAATGAGTACTTTTTGGAATCCTTGCAAAATTTTCTATGCCGTAGATCTATAATATTACATGTTTTAGTTTAAAGTTATTGCTGCAAAAATAGATTTGTGCAGTAGGGTTTTAATGCTAGTTGTATTTGTCCTTTTTCATAACTACAGATGTAGGGCTCCAAATGAAGTGAAAATTTTGTGACATGCTACTCATGTGATAGTTGTTGTGTGGTAAAAATTTCATGAGTATTGGATGAAGTATGAGTGAGTTATTGGTTTATCTTGCTCTCACATGATTTCTTGCTTTAGCAACTTGTCTTTTTCATAGAGGTTGCTATACATATGCAAATGGAGTGAAATTTGTACAGTAGACTAATGAGAGGATATGTGAGCCACTGTAATTTTTGTAGAATTTATTGTATACTTTTGGTATATGTTCATTAAGTCACCTTGTTATCTAAAATAAATTAAGAAATACATTAAAAGAATTTATTTGGTCATGGACACTAGGTTTTCTGGTGTTCTTTAGTCATGTGTGAAATGTTGTAACAAATGATATATTATGTTGAATCACTACGGTCTTGGTTTGTATATCGAGAGTTGGTTGAAATCATTCGTGGTTTCCAGACTACCGGGATTATGGGAGCTTAAGTACAGGAATTTGATCGCTGCGGTGATTGTTTTTGTACTTACGTTCTTATGATTTGGTCAGTTCTGTTACAGCTGGCATCAAAGCAAGATTGGACACTAAACATGTCATTTGTGTATTTAAAACAAAAGTATTTGTGAAAATCCTAAATTAATTACTAAGTGTTGCCAGTGGTCATATCCTTTATGCCCAAATAAGGACTCTTAGGTGGCTTATTAAAGTACAAACTTGGGGGTTCCTACTTGTTTCCGTTTCGTTGTCCATATGGCGTGCTATTGTATGGATGTCATCCGCTTGGGTGGTAATGTATGGCTCAAAATACCTCTACGCTCTGGTAAGTGGGAGTTATGAGAGCATGACCGTCCAACTGTCGGTCTAGGGGAGAGTTAGCTGTGGTTACTGAAATATTTACATATCACACACATGTATATATGAATGTACTTAATTGCGGGTATATTTATCGGGTAGCTATGGATATCGAAGTATATACATTTGGGGATGTATATATGCAGAGTATCTTAGTTTACTGCTTTCATTGTGTGCTTATTTATCTCTTGTGGGGATGGACTGCAATGAATTTGCCTGCAGGTACGCTAACCACAAATGCGTAGATTGAAAATAGCTTACGACTAGCTATATATCGAGAGAGTACGTGTTATGCCACCGACATAGAACGTGATTGCCACCTTAGGCTAGCAATTTCGTGAGGACGAATAGGACAAGCATGCATCATGATTGTGCTTGTGCATAAATATGCTTCCCTCACCTTGTTCTAATACTAAGTAACTTGTGATCGATGTGATGTTACTATCTTCCCTGTGTGAAGCTAGACAAAATGCCTTGTCCCATGCTGCTTGAATAGCTATGCTTGAAGGTAGTGTGTGATTAGTTTTGTCTTGTATGTTTGCTTCCAAAGGAAATAGATGACAAGTTATTAATTGACAAAAACTCACCCCTTCGAAAACTAAATTGCTAAATGTAAGTAAAACTTGTTTTGTAGAGATATCCACCTACTCAGTAAAAAGGGAAATAAAAGATAACAGTGCCTTACCACCATGTTTTGCCTGATATGTGTAGTGGTGTTGTTGTAGGTGACTGCTTGTTATGTACGAGCTTTGTGCTTCGTAATAGCCATTTAAGCTAATTGGATTGAGTGTTTCGAAATGCTCGCTTAAGACCATGATGTAGGCGTGGATGCTCGTTATCTAGGTAGTGTCGTAGTTGTCACCCTTTTGTCCTCGGTAAGCATATGAGTGTGGAAGAGTGCTATCCTAGAGCAGCGTCTAAGTTTTGGTAATTTCAGGGTTGTCGTCTATAATTAAGTTCTCTCTTAGGAACCTGAGCCTATACACATGGTTGCTAGACTTGAACATTGTGCTACGAAGACTTTATCTATGCCTTTGCTTGACCTTAGGTCCAAGCTTAGTTCCCTTGAATGCTTGCATGTTTCGTGGTTGTCCCGCTCCTGTGTGGGAGGACCCTACTCAAAAATCCTTGTTGGACCTTATTGCTCTTTCTCCTACGGATAAGCTAGTGCAACGCTAATCGCTATCTGCCCTGGCTTTGGAACCTTTTCCTCGCAGATCATGTCATTGCTTTATCAACTAAGTCCCTAGTCAGTGCAATGGCTCTGTCCCTCGAATCTCGTGTATTTTGTCTCCAACTCTTTTAAGTCTCTGGATGTTTATCAGTCTTGATCTCATGTTGCTGCTCGACAAGACCAAATCTCATGTTAATCTTTATCTGGTAATCACTTTGGTGGACACGAGGCGTTTATGGAAATTAAGCAAGAGTCTCCTGCTTAGTTGCCTTCGACAATTAGGCTATGTTCTTTTGTGCTGTGTTTTGATCTTCTGATCGCCTCCTTGTTGATTCCTAACCTTGTGACTATCCTTGTTTGCTATCCCTCTTTTGCACAATGCTTGTTCTTACAATCTAATTGGTGCCACTAGAAGTTTCACTTTGGTTGTATGTTCAGTAATGGTGCCACGATTAGCGATCTACGGTGCCACGACGGAACCTAGGGCCTCCTTGTGGGCGGCCGACGCATGGTTGTGCTGCTGGGTGTGCGCTGGTATCGAGGTTTCTAGTCATGATCCATTGCCGAACTGCACCGATGTGTTATTTTCACGTGAGCTCTTCCTTGATTATCTCTCTATATCTTATCGAAGATCCATATATCAGACCGAAAGTAGTAGAGCTTCCTTTTGAAGTCACAAAAAGGATACCCTTTGAAGAACTGGTCACTGACATAAACATTAACAGACTATAAGAGGTGGTAGACAAGTGACTCCACTTGGTTGACCCAGTATTGACGTCCGTCACCTAGTGAACAACTTATGTCATCCATGTTGGATCAGAATGGTACCCAACACTTAATGTTGGACAAGTTATCAATCTAATGATAATGTATGGCGATATCATGTGGTGTAACAGGTCACCGGGTGCTCATGAACCTCCCATTCAAGTTCTTGATCTGTAGGTGCATGATGGTCATATAGTTGAAATCAACCATCTCTAGTGTGACTCCTTATCTGCAGACTTCGTTGGCGACCATCTGTTTGTGCCTCTATTGCAATTATTGTTGTGGTCAAGAGTAAGAATTTGGAACTTTGAGTGTTGAGAGACAAGTGATTAGTTACCCATAGTAAGGTTAATCTCCAGCTAGGTAGCGACTTATTGGTAGCTATGAAGGCTATGTTCTCACAGGACGATGTTAAGCAAAGAAACAACAAGGACGTTTAGCAATGCAACTATTGCTTTGTTTTCCAAAACCTGTGCTATCACGTCAATTCCATCTTGGACAACCACGTCAATAGTACAAGACGTTGTATCGGCTATGTAAGGAGCTAGCTAAAGCATGTGCCTAATTTCGATCAGCATCATTGTGCCCCTAGGTATCACAAACGGATTTGTTCAAGGTTCTATTGGACCAAGTGCCAGAGAATATTCAAAAAATGGTTCCTTGTCTCTGTAGGAATGCCCTACATGTGGAATAATGCTTTGTGCCCTACGAAAACAGCCCACAAGTTCAATGCTTGTGCATCATCAAGTTGGTGTCTAAATCAAACGATTTAAGTTGTTTACTGATAACCACATATGGAAAACCTTAGTCTACATCCTCAGAGAAAAGAGCTGCTACTGCTGCTATACAAAGAGATTAGGAGTATAGAACACACACCACAACGTGTGAAGCAAAGAAAGAGAAGAACGAGAAATCTGTCTAGATTTTAAGGTACAGGACCGAACATCTTCAAGCCAACGATTAGTGACTCAAACGAAGTTGGATTGACCCCAAACTTGGTGATCTCATTCCTTGCTTAGGACCCTTCAATGTCTTAAGTTGGTTTGAGTATTGGTTGATTAAAACATCGGATTTGAGAGATATCTTGTCGGCTTGGTTTGCTGCCATTTCAGAACACAACAGTTTTGGTAGATGAATTGTTTGGATGGTCAAACGGTGTCCGGTCGAGTTCAATTTTGGTGAGTAGTTAGAAGACCCATGGATCTACATGCCCACCAAAATTTGTGCATATTGGAGCAGTAGTTTGTGAGATATGAATAGAAAACAAAAGGGTACAGAATCTGCAATTTCGCTGTGACTACGATCATCCTTTGCATTAGACGGTTGTGTTTGTAATTCATGCCAAGAAATTACAACTTGTAGGTGTATTGCTGTTAGGCAACCCTCCATACCCTTGAAGAGACTAATTGCACCCCTATGTGCCTTGCTTTTGCCCTCTTAGATCAGCAATGCGTGAGCAGTCAAAGTGTTCTAGAAGTCAAATTGTGCCCTTGCAATTCGAAAGTAATTAGAAAGGTGTCAAACCATAGATTTTTGGATTATGGTTTTTGAGATATTGATTGGCCTAAGAATGGAAGCCTCAACGGCAAATATAGTTTAAGAAAGCTGGTTTTGCTACGATGCAAGTAAACCCAACTTGCTGTGCAACTGCACCACGAAGGCAAATCGTACTTAACCTACTTGGTAGTGAACTAGTCCCTAGTTTTGTGATTACTTGCAACTTGTGTTGCCCCCAAGCCTCGCTAACATCCTTCTGCATCAATGGTTCTCTAATGCTGACATGCCTAAGGTGTCTTCCATGTGTTTTACCCAAGGGGTTGCCTCAGATACAACTCAGATAACTGTTGCCGTTTGGATACGAGAATTCCCTTAAATAATGGTCGTCAAAAACGCTGAGTCAACAGAGTCAGCTATCACATTCACCGCTCACTCAACTGACTTAGGTAATATAGTATTGTTATCAGAGAAAGAGCACTGCACACATGGAACATTATGTAGCTTTCCATCAGTTGACATATGAGTGAGTGCACCGCTACAACCAGTTTGGATATTGATTAACTAGCTTCTCATACCCTCAAAGGATGTTTACCCTGTCTATGATCACCTCCTTTGCGAAAGGTTGTGCTCAAGCCACTTTTGTAGAGAACTGCTTTTCAAACCTTGGAAACAAATATAGCACCGTTGCAAGGAATATCCGTCAACGGACTGCGGTCTAGTGCAAAGTCCATAAGATCCGTGCTATATCCACTAGGGAAGTAGATGTTACAAGTATTTAGTATACACTTGTATCACTCTTTGTACATCGAGGACGAAGTACGTAGGACAGTGCTATCTTGGATTCCTTCCAATGTAATAATGCTTTATGGACGCAAACGAAGGAAATTCTTCAGACAACAGCATACGACGAAGAGCAAGTATCAGAAAGTGTCATGACCAAATTAGCCTCTCTGATACTTCAAAGTTAAGTAGCCTAATGCTATCCCTGATGTTGGAAACTGGATGACAAGTTTCTCTTCCCTTAAAAGTCTTTCGCACCGAATCTCGGGACGCGATTCCTTTAAGGGGGGAGGGCTATAACACCCTAGGTGTTTGTCACCAATTAAGCAATGGGTTTAAGCTCAACCTTGACATGTTAAGTGGTGATGGAGATATTAGGTCAAACATATGAAAATGAGCCACCACTTAAACTTGGACCATGCACCATTGCTTACATGTTGCCTTTTCTAAAAAGTATGCTTGAGTAATGCTGGATGTACTTGTTTCATGTGTCTCGCATCAATATCCATCTATATTGATCCATGGAAAAGTTTCATAAAGTTTGGAATCAAAAAGTCACATGAAATGATAAGTCATATCTTTGCATGAATTGCTTTATCAAGTGGATGGAAACCTATGAAACCAACCAAACCTTGGTACCTTGCTCAAACAACTCTACTTGCACTCATGAACAAAAGTTACGAAGGGTTCATGTTGAGCAGGTGGCCAGAAAATGCTCCAATAGATTAAAAAGGGTGATTTAAGCTTTATAGTGATGCTACTTTGATTTGGTTTGAACTGCAGCTTAGAGTGTTTGCATGGCAGTAGAACCTAAATAAAAGTTGGAGTCCATGTTATGTACAACAAACTTTATGTTTGGACCAAGAGCTAGATCAGCGTGTAAGCAAGTCAAACAAAGGCTCAAAGTTGCAATCCGCTGCTGTTTTTGGACTTCGCAAATTTGGCTAAGTGTTGGAGCTGATTTCAGTTTCATGTACCCATATTTGGTGAATTTTTGTTTGCAAACCATTTTGAATCTGGCCAAACTCCTTTAATAAAAGTTGGAGTAATCTTGTATCTGTACACAACGGTGTAATCGGTGGAATAAATCATCTATCGGTTTAGGAGATACGATGGGAGGAAAAATGGAGCTTCAGTCGCATTTTTGAGGTGGTATTTCAATCCTTCACACTTTGAAATCGAACCAGCAGGGGGATGCCGTGGCCGACCGACTTCAGGCACCGCAGGCCGCGTGGCTCGTCTGTGCTGGCCTCCCTTGTCGCATGAGGGCCACCTCGCCTCGCTTTCCTCGTCTTGGACAGCAGAGCATCCTCCATCCTCCCTCCTGCCCTCTCCATTTTCCTCCTCCGCTCTGCTGCCAGGGACATGGCGGGCGCGCCCATGGCTGCCGCAGCAAGGCCCTGCCCCATCCTCTCTCACTGCTCATCACCTCCAACCCTCTGAGCACCTAGTTCCATGCCCCTCCTCGCGCCGTCCCTCAGCCAGCCTAGCCGGAAAGTATCGTCGCCGAGGCTATGCCCGTCAGCCGCCGTGTCCTACCGCTGCCGAGCGGCTGCTGGCTGTAGCCGGCCAAGGCTAGAGCCAAGAGTGGCCACGGCTGGCCACGACCCAAGTCAGCCATCTCTTTCCTCGTCACTGCCGGCCGTCAGCTGCCCGGAGCCCGACCTTCCCGGCGCCTCTTCCCTGCTCTGCTCCATTGCTGTGATGTATAGAGAGAGCCAAGGATTGCGCACATGAATTAGGAAGTTGGAGGGTCTAAATGTGAAGCTGTGACTCTGTTGAACAGTGCCGAAAAGGATCCATTTGTTGGGGTTTAATTTGACAAAACTGCAGGGTCCTCGATGCAAGATTTATATTCCTTTTCTTTTCATTTTGGCAGATTTGGATTATCAACTTTGAAAATTCATAGTAATTAGTAGGAATATCGTAAAATAGTAAATGAGTACTTTTTGGAATCCTTGCAAAATTTTCTATGCCGTAGATCTATAATATTACATGTTTTAGTTTAAAGTTATTGCTGCAAAAATAGATTTGTACAGTAGGGTTTTAATGCTAGTTGTATTTGTCCTTTTTCATAACTATAGATGTAGGGCTCCAAATGAAGTGAAAATTTTGTGTCATGCTATTCATGTGATAGTTGATGTGTGGTAAAAATTTCATGAGTATTGGATGAAGTATGAGTGAGTTATTGGTTTATCTTGCTCTCACATGATTTCTTGCTTTAGCAACTTGTCTTTTTCATAGAGGTTGCTATACATATGCAAATGGAGTGAAATTTGTATAGTAGACTAATGAGAGGATATGTGAGCCACTGTAATATTTGTAGAATTTATTGCATACTTTTGATATATGTTCATTAAGTCACTTTGTTATCTAAAATAAATTAAGAAATGCATTAAAAGAATTTATTTGGTCATGGTCACTAGGTTTTCTGGTGTTCTTTAGTCATGTGTGAAATGTTAGTAAAGTTGGTTTTGCCTAATTATGTGTTTGCAACATAAGTTAATATTTATTTTCTTGCAAATGTGGTTTATGGATAGATCTGGGAACCTAGCAAAGTTCTTTATGATAATGTGCTTTGTTGTGAAACTTGTTTATACAAAAGTTGTAGATAATTCATGTATCTAGCTGCTGTTAAAATTTGGTGGTATTTGGCATTGTAGTTTGTGAGTTATGCCTGTTTAAAGTTGGGTTTCAGAAATAGCTGCTCTCTGTCAATTGTGGACCAGCTTCTATAAATGGGTATATTTGACTTAGTTAAATTGAGAATCATGCTAAGATGATTATAGATGAAATGTAGATAATTTCATAGGCTTTCCAAAATGTCTTCTTGAAAGTCATTTGGATTTGTGTAACTCTAGTTATAGCTAAAACTTGTAGCTGCTGTTTGCATATCCAGAAATTGGCAGATTCCAATTATAGTGTTTGCTTGTATATTGTTAAGTGTGACTTATGCCTTGAATGATGACTGAGTTAGAGCACCTGAGATCTTGGGAAACTTGTGTCATGCTTGGTGTTGTCGTCTTCTTTGCCATCTTAGCATGATAGATTGTATGATATTTAAGTTAAGCATGGCAAAGTACTTAAGTGTGTTAGTGTAAACTATGCTTGTCTTGCTTGCTATTTTGTGATACATCTCATGGTACTATTCTTCATATTTATGCACTTGCATATTGTATCTCATCTAGGTACGCTAGATGCACCACGTGAAGGATGGGATGTTGGAGCCAAACCCGAAGACAGCGTTTGATGGATCTATCCCGAAGATAGAAGGACTAAGCAAGTGCTAGGACCTGAGATATCACCAGGACGGTGTAACCTAACTAAACTGACTTGTGTCGGATCCCAGGCAAGCCCTGGAGCATATTAAGCCTCCTAATTTTTGAAATGCAGTTACAGTATTATTGTTACATATATATATTGTTGCATTAAGTTTAGGTGTTGGATGCAAATACTTGCTGCATGGGTTATCCAATCCTTGTCCAGATATTAATACCCTAAATCCTATGTAGCTCAGGCTCGTGTAGTGCTTAGCCCTGCTTAAACACGGTAGAAGTCAGGTGATTTCCTGTCACCTGCGAGATATAGGAAGATACATATGGCACGGTTGGCTATATTTGCTATCATGGAAAAGAACCAGTCTTAATTTAAAATGAAGACCGGACGGAGGCTTGCTGGTTTGCAGTGACTCTGTCTGTGTCGCTCAAGGACTGAATCTTGGAGCATTTCCTGTTCATGTTGAACGTATGCCTCTCTCTTAGTTTGCCATGTCCGAAGACCGACCGCGAAGCCGAGTAGCTCACCTCAGGCCGGGAGTCGATAAGTATAAAGTGCGCCTCGGAAGGGAGCCATAGGCGTGAGTCCAAGGGTAGGTGATTTAAAAGTCCTGATCGTCCTGGCAGAAGGGTAATCCCTGAGAGTGATGGCGCTGATCGAACCCGCGAAGTTGGTTCCTGAGTTGTCCCAAAGGTGACCCACGGCTACCCTTGCAAAGTATGCCAGGGTGAGAGTTAGGAATACCCCCTCAGCTGAGTTGTAATTCAATTCGAGTCGCCGTCTCTCCCGGTTAGTGAGAACTTGACGGGCTTATCTCCAAAGTAGATACACTAAATAACATAATGGTTCAGAAATAATGATATGATGATGACAGCCTTATTATACCTGCTATGGTTAATATTGTTTGCTCCTAATAAGTGAGTGCTCTAGTACAGGTGCTAATCTAGTGGACAGGTAAATGATGATAAGCTTGATGCTAAGTTTAAATTGGTCACTATATTCATAAGCTCTTTTATGCAACTATGTCCAGCAAGCCTACCTCATAAGCCTTGCATGATCTTTGGTGTCTTTTATTTCTGGTTTTGTCGGGTAAGTCTAGCTGAGTACCTTCTCGTACTCAGGGTTTATCTCCCACCTATTGCAGATGACCAGTTCTACTTTGGTTGCTGTAAGTATTGCCTTCTCCCAGCTGGGGATGAAGACTAGACCGTTGGGTGCGGTCCCTACTAGTTCTCGTTCCTGATGATGCTTTTGTGGGACATGACTCAGATCTGACAATGTATTTGAAACTATGAAGTTATGTACTAAACTATGTTGCTTCCGCAAATTCGAACTTGGTTTGTAATATTTTTATTCGAACTCTGATGGATGTAATCTGAATGCTATTTGTGAAATGTTGTAACGAATGATATGTTGTGTTGAATCACTACGGTCTTGGTTCGTATGTCGAGAGTTGGTTGAAATCCTTCGTGGTTTCCGGACTACCGGGATTATGGGAGCTTAAGTACAGGAATTTGATCGCTGCGGTGATTGTTTTTGTACTTACGTTCTTATGATTTGGTCGATTCTGTTACACCCTACCCCCATCAGTCTCGTCCCGCCCTACGCACGCCGCTCCTTCCCCCTGACCTCTCTCTTCATGCGGGCGGGACCCTAGAGGCGGGATGAGGATGCGCACGCCCCGTCTACAAGACCCCAGGTGCGCCACGCGACCCATCTGTCGGCCCCCGGCTCGCCGCGCCCCTTCCCCGGCGCCCGGGCCGTGCCCCCATGACTCTCTGAACATACCTCTGAAACACAAACACTTGCAACATGAAAGACTTGAAAGCAACATACATCTGAGCAGATGAAACAATTGGGACATATACTTGCAACATGTGTGTAAAACATATACAACATTCAGATAAAACATTTGCAACTTGCAACATGAAAACACTTATTCCAACATAAGACTGAGACAGCTAAAACATTTCGAACATACTCTTGCAACATATGTGTGAAACATATGCAACATCTAAATAAACACACTTACAACATACGTCTGAAAAAGTAGATGAAACATTTGGAACGAACGCTTGCAACATACGTGTACATCCATTGCAACATGTGCAACATCATGATCTATTTTTGTAACATCTATATGAAACACTTGCAACATATCCATATGAAACACTTGCAACATATCTCTGAAACATCTGAACCAATTGAAACATACTTTTACAACATGCGCTTTCAACGCAACATCTCCTTGCTGCTCGGCAGAATGGAGGCTCGTCGGTGTGTTGTGTTCACAGGAGGCAACGGCCCTACGGTGCTTGTAGGTGGCAAGCCGGTGGTAGTGGCTACACGTCGCGAAAGGGAGGCATCGGCTGCACGAGCGGCCGTGGCCGCGTGACTTGGAGATGGTAGGAGCGTGCCGCGCCTGGCAGGTCGGCAGCCGAGCGCCGCGCCTCGGAGGCGGCCGCACGCCGTGCCTGGCAAGGCCAACGGCCGAGCGGTGCGCCTCGAAGGGCCAGCAACTGTGCACTCGGAGGTGGCAGGCGAGCGGATTAGAGCGATAGGAAAAGGAATGAGCGGATAGGAATAAGTGGATGAGTAGTTTTTTTTAGAACAAAGTAGCATATGTTGTTGGACTGATGTTGTGGCCTAACAATGAAGTGTCCGGGCGGACGAACATCCGGTTCAAAGCATTATCCTTATCTCTAAACATTTGCAGTAGGCATATTCCGACCGTCCGTCCGTTTCATCCTTGCCGACCTGCGCCCCAGACCCTAGTCCATGCCAATTGCCAAAAGTCCAAGGCTAGTACACTGTGCACTGTACAGACAAGCAAGCACTTCCGCCGTCTTGCGATTCTTCACACGCCAAAGCAAGCGCAGCCGCCAGCCGCGGATAACGAGCGAATCGACGATGGTGCACTCCCTTGAAGCATCCTTCCTCCCATCCCATCCCATCCCGGCAAAACCAAGTCCAAGATCACAAACAAACGTACTACGTGCACGACAGTGCATCCACAGGCGCCGATCAACATTATTTGCATCCTCCGGTGACCTACATTTTTTAGGTTCGATCGAAGCCCCGTTGCAATTTCACCAACCCCAAACCGAAACGTTCTCAAATCGGAGAAGCCACGTGCAAACCCGCGCCGCGATCGCAGCGGTTGTTGGGTCCGCGACAGCGAAGGCGAAGCTACAAATCCCTCGCCACTCGTAGCAAGACACCAAATCATTAGAACGCCCCAGATAATAAAATCCGTGCTGCCGTGACGGCACCAACAGCGACCCGTTAGCCGGATTTGAAAACCGGAGAGGAATCCATCCCCAATTCCCATCGTCGCAGGCCTTTGCGCGAAGCCAACTCCTCCCGTCGTCTCACAGATCTGTTTCTCTTTCCCGAACAATTCGAATTCGATCGCTCCCCGGTCACCCGCGCCGGCCAGATTTATGCAGCCATGCAGAGCGGCGGGTCTCGGTACAGTTTGACTACTGCTGCCGCCGCTGCTACGGGGCTGAGGAGGGATCGGTTTCGGGATCCGCAATGGCGAGCCTGTCGGACTCGGCGGGCGCAGGAGGCGGCGGCGGCGGCGGCCGCGCCGGCGCGGAGCTGATGGTGCCACAGTTCCTACTCAAGGCGCTGCACGCCATCCTCGCCGTGCGGTCGCCGCGCCCGCACGCGCCCCCGCCCCCGGCGGCGTCGGCGGCGTTCCGGAGGCGGGACCGCTGGTTCCACCTGCCGCTCCACGCGCCGCCGCCGCCGCCCGCGGCGGAGCACCTGCCGGAGCCGTCCCCCAGGGAGCCGCTCGTGGTGGACGTGTACCTGGCCCCGTCGGGCGGCGGCGGACCAGAGGAGGTGCTCGAGAGGTGGACCGTGGCGTGCGAGCCATGGCCCTCGCCCGCCGCGGCCGCCGCCGTCGGGGAGGGGCTGGCGGTCAACAGGGCGTACAAGCGCTGCATCACGCTGCTCAGGTCACTCTACGCCGCGCTCCGCTTCCTCCCGGCGTACCGCGCCTTTCGCACGCTCTGCGCGTCCGGCCAGGTGTACAACTACGAGATGGGCCACCGCGTCGGCTCCTTCGCCACGCCCTTCTCCCGCGCCGAGGAGGCGGCCATGCGCACCAAACGCCTCGCCCCCGTCGAGACCCAGCTCGGCCGCCTCGTCGTCTCGGTCCAGTACATCCCCAGCCTCGCCGCCTTCAATTTCGAGGTCACTTCCCTCGCGTCAGCCGCGATCATCACGGATTATGTCGGCAGCCCGGCGGCCGAGCGTATGCGTGCCTTCCCAGCTTCGCTCACGGAGGCCGCCGGCCCGCCCTTTCCGCAGCCCTCGCGACGCCCCAACAGCTGGGCGTCGCCAGCGCCCTGGCCGCACACGTTGGGGCAACCGGCGAAATTCTCGCCTCCGCCGGCCCATTACGCATCGCCCACGCCCTCGCCGCCGACGTTTGGCTATCTGCACTCACGGTTTAGCGGTGAGACTGCACCAATGAGCATACCACAGACGGGCGGTGGCAGGGGCACTGTGCACCATCGGAACATGTCGGAACCCAGTAGGGCCTTCATGTTTCCTCCACCTTCGCCAAAGAATGTGCGAGGGGAAGCAGGGATGCAGGAGTCACCTACAGAGACCAGTCGGTCATTCAAGAGGGCGGATGGCATCCGCATGGGAGATCTCTATGCAAACTTGCCGTCTGGTTCTAAGGTGATTTTACTTCCTTTTGCCCTTATTAAAACTAGGTGATGATGTCTGTGTGCTCAGATGAAAGCATAGGGCTATGCAGAAGTATCATATCATATCCGAACAACTTAGTAAGACCTTCTAGCAGTTTATTATATATGATAGTGCATTGAGTAGTGAAGGATGACTGTTTTTTGTCCTCAATGAAAGGCTCGTGGATAAAATACTTGTGTTAAACAAGCTGGCAGACTGTTCATTTTGTTCTCTCTATCAGCTTGTTTGGGAATTATGAACCTTCAGATTTAGTTAGTGTGTTCATCCATTGGAGCTTCAATTTAAGGGCAGGTACTTTTTGTTGGAAGCTAATATTTCATTATTTTTCTTTACCTGGAAAGGTTGATAGGGATTTCCGATTCGTTTAGATGAAGAAAAGAATTCAATAGTCAGTGCTAATTTTGGAAATGAAAGAGACAAGCCCACCACAACAACAGAGAAACAGCTGAGGCTGACTATTGTTGCCAAAACGGCAATAGGTCAAAGATAGTCATCTAAACTTGTAGCAGCATCTAGGTGCCTAACAACTAACTATAACAGCATAAGCCTTTGTTGTCTTATCTTATCTTCTTGGAATTGATTTTGTGATTTCAAGGATATACTCAGTGCCTCATTATGGAAAATCGTTTTATTTCTTCCTTTCCAAATGTTCCACCAAGTGTAGATGATAGCCCCACCAAATTCTTGCAATCCTTTTTTTTTAGATATTTATCCACCATGAACTAGCAGTCTTTGAGCCTGTAAAACTCTGAGAGGATGGCTAATATGCTTGAAACCAAGCTAATTTCCTGTAAAGTTCAAATTTGTGTTGTTACTTGTCAACACAGTATACAGGATAATTTGGCCATCATCCCTTGGTTATGAGACTGTCCGAAGTTACTGTCCTGTTAGCTGTTATGCAGTTTGATCCATGCAAGGGTTTGTTCAAATAAACCCATCCCCATGGGGATTGGATGGTGTTCTCCCCCCTAGAGTTCACCATATTCTCCTTCCACAGATTTGTAGTATTTGCATTAGTGTAGTAGGATAACCTAGATACACCAATCTTACTATGTACTGGCTACTCCCTGTCTGTCTACCTCCACCAAATTTGCTCTTTTTTTGATTTACACTACCTGTCTAACTTATCTTCAGCATGTATAACATATATACTATATATAGCCATGAATTTCTAAGATGATGTGGCCACACATTGTGCATTTTTTTTCTTAACATGTTGTGATTGCATCTTATTATCACGCACTGCAGCTTGGTCTGTCATCATGAATAACTTGAGCACTGTATTCTTTAAATGTCTAGTGAAACTATCTTTTAAAATAAGTGCCAATCGTTTTGAAGTTTAGCTGGCAATTTGGTGTGTTGACCATTTATTATGATATTCATGTCTCATACTTGAAGCCAACTCACTATCAGTTTCTCCATCAAGCTCATGATTCATAATTAAGTCCCCCCTGTCATGGTTATAATCGATTGCTTGGACCATTAACATGTGTTGTGTTGGCTAGCGCAGTGGTGTTGTTTTCCTTTTAAGGTCTCTCTTTTTGTCTCTTGTAAATGGGCTGCAGTTTGTTTTTCTCTAGCTGATGGTGTGGTTAAAGAATTAGTGGCATGTTTCAGACACACCCAGGAGTAAAATGTCAGTGTTGAAATCAACTATTAATGTGAATTCAGTAAGTTTGTTATCTATGTATTTTATTTAGGAATATCTTAAACTCAATAGACAGCTATGGAGAAGATGTATTTGCATAATTTGAGTGCTTAGCCAGGCTTCCCTTTGGCTTGTAAGGTCTGGAGACTGGAGAGACAATGAATTTGAACTGACAAATTTGATAAAGTGGCAGTATTCTTTTGCCATTGGGTGTTTCATTTGCCATGTACTTTGCTACTCCCTTTGACTTCAAATAAAAGTCCATTTGTACTCATGGACAGGAATTATAATGTTGTACATAGTATTGCCTAATCAATCAACATCACGAGAATAGGTGATTTGCATGTTAGCCTATGGGTCAGGTGAAGGGAATAATAGGAAACATTACAAAAGACACTGAAATTAGTTTGGTGGGCTTGTATTCGGGTATAGTGATTACAAAGATGCACTGATATCAGAAACGGCTTGAAATTGTTGCCAAACTAAGTTGATGCTATCCTTCACAGATGTGCCACACTAAAGAAACAATAGGTTGATTGTGTGTCTTTCTCTCCATAACCTTTGCTTTTGCATATATTTGTCTTTCCTTGGTAGTTTGGTACCTGAATACCTTTTGTGACTGGTTGTCAAATTTGCATCCTAAAAATACCTTGCGATTATCATAATAACACTTCTGAAAGGTTCTAGAAACCTTGATGATTTGTAGTGTGGGGATGTCGTCATCGAAAAGAGACTAGTGACGCCAGGGGGAGTGTAACAGGAGTCTGAGTGCTCTAGTTGATCCACACTGAAGTTTCCCGAATCTATGAATCAATTGGGAGTGGTCGGAAGGGCATAAAAGGAAGAACTCTATGAGGAAGGGTGAGGAATTGATAGGCTTGGGTAAATGAAAAACATCCTGGATTCTTTCCTTCCACACAAACAGAGGAAGCTTGAAGCAACAAAAACCTATATATAGGGATTATAAAAGGGAAAGGTCCCTGACGCCATGGGAGCCAACCAAGGAAAGCTCTCCCATTAAATGAACGTCCCTGTGTACTCTTCAATTATTGCGGGAAGTGTGGGAATAAATGAATTTGACTGCCTCCTGTTTTTTCTTGCGTGCTTCACAACCTGCCCTTGTGCTTGTGCTGTGTGTAACCCAGTTTCCTGTTTTGATTCTGGTTTGGCATATCTATGGGTTTTACACTTTGCTCCATAGATTTCTTGTATTAGGAAATTGTTCTTTGCATTTTATTACAAAGCAAGGCTGATTGCCTGAATTTGGAATGTATTAACATTTTCACTGAGTTTGTTGGTTTTAACCTTTCTTGGTATATATGTGCAGGTTAAGGACAGTAGGGATGAATCTGGCAGGTTCTCTGGTGTCTTCTCTTCTAGTGGATCACCACGACTTGGTTTCTCAAGAAGTTCAAGCAGATTATCAATGCAGGATGATACTGATGATGCGGATTTTCCTTTTGCTGTGGATGATGTTGATCCAGATTCACGACCAGGGTATATGTTCTGCTCTACTTCATCTTTGGTTCATCATTCTGTGCAATAGTTCTGCATATGTCAACTGATTTTTTTGACTTGGTTGTCCAATTTGTTAAGCAACATTGGCAGTCTCATAGCTTGGAAACCGCAAAACTCATTAGTAAATCTTTGCTGATTAAACCATGCAACTTTACCAGGAGTAGTGGTGGAAAGGACACAGGGGATCAGGCTGGTTCGTCATCCCATAAATCCCAAGATGCTGCTGTTGGGTATCTTGTCCACCTGCTGAAATCTGCACGTCCACTGCGAGATTCTAGCTACTCATCTCATACATCAAGGGGTGAATCTATCGAGGCAGGAAGTACCAGCTCTTTCATGTCCCGCAGGACATCCGACGCACTGGAGGAGTTCGAATCTTTCAAAGAAATAAGGGAGAACCTGCTAGCACGTAGTAGGTCTAGGCTGCAAGATTCATTGGATAAACCCTAGTGTTGATGCAGTCTGGTTCCATTACATCACAGGTGAAGGGTCCAAAGTAGTAGATCATATGGTGAGCTTGGGTTACTCTTTATTTCAGACTTGTCCATGTGTAAATAACTAATCAACTGGCGCTTGATTCTGAAAGAGAATGCACAGGTCGCCATTGATTCTATTGTTGGAAACTTCTCATTCTTAAACTCAAAGCAGGAATATCGTGTGCCTTTGTTCATAGTGTTTGTTTACAAGGGAAACCAACTGGATACATGTTACTGAGCGCCTGTGAGGATGTGACAGCCACAACGCTCAGGCATGTGGTATCATCGATCATGTAACTAGACTAAACTGTAAACTGTTTATTTATTCTATTTTCATGTCTTATATTTCATCGTTCGACCTCTAAGATGTTTCTTACTGGTTTTCTGATACCCTAAATTCCTGATGACCTGATCTGAGAACTTAACGTTTTCTTTTGTGCAACATACATTTCATGGGCGTCTAGATTCACATGTGTTGAGGTGAAGATTGAGCTAATTTAGTTTAATATCCACGCCAATCAACCTCAATACACATGGATTGAGGTTGATATTGGTGCAGCCAAGCAAGTCCTCAGATTTCACGTTCTTCTTTGGGCTGTGCTAGTGCTCGGATGTCCGGACGCTTGTGCTGCACTCCGTTCCCCGCACTCGGGCTAGCATGCCCTTGCTCGAGCCTGCACGGACCGCCTCAACACCCCCCCCCTCCACTTCTCACGTGCATTGCAACATGTGCAACAGTAGATCTACTTTTGCAACATCCAGATGAAACATCTGCAACATACGTCCGAAATAACTGAAACACTTGCAACGTACGTCTGAAACACTTGCAAACACCAGAAAAAACTTGAAAACACACGTGTATCCATTGCAAACATATGCAAACATCAAGATGAAACACCAACATACGTATGAAAAACACCTGAAACACTTGCATATGTATGCAACATCCTAATCTAGTTTTGCAACATTCAAATGAAACACTGCAACATACGTCTGAAACATATGAAACATCTGGAATATACACTTGAAACACAGGTGTATAGCCCATTGCAACATGTGCAACATCTCGATCTACTTTTGCAACATCGATATAAAACACTTGCAACATACCTCTGAAACATACGCTTGCAATATGCGCTTTTAGCGCAATGTCACTTTGCTACTTGGACGAATGGAGGCTCGTCGTTGCGAAGCTCAACGTCGGTGCAGAGGTCGCCTGCGGCGCATGGAGCTCGCCGGTGTGATAATGGCGTGGGAAACTCGCTGGCGAGGTGGTCTCACACGAAGATCCTCCCCTCAGCTGCTTGCTGGAGCATCCAGTAAGGCAGCGCAGGTGCGACGCCGAAGATGAGGAACCACGCGGTGCCGGCGAGGTTCTCGCTGACGTCGCAGGCGACCCCGAGCAGCGCGAGGCAGCTCTAGTCGGCGCCGAGTGAGACCTTGAGCGCGTGCGAGTAGAGCGCGAACGTGGAGCTGGCGCCGCCCACGACTTGCACCCACGTGGCCGCCCCTAGCCCCAGCCACGGCGGCCTTCACGGACGCCGGCCCCCGCATCTCACTCGCCGAGGGGAGCACCAGAGCAGCACGCAAGATGTATAGTTAAGACGTACTACGAGGCTATGAGGGAAGGTCTGGTGCGTGGTGGAGACATGGCTATGTATGTGCATTAGCCACAGGCAAGTTGTTTTGGGCCGGTCCACAGGCCCAACAAACAAGCGTCTCGGCGTCCTATTGCCCTAACCAAAGCATTACCGTTCTTCTTTTGGCCGATTTGACTGGAACTAGAATGGAACCTTTGACCGTTGTTTTCTTTTCTTTTCCTTTGGACGAGCAATCTTTATGATCTTATATAATTTTTATTTATGCCCCTGGGACCGAAAAGCAACAACTTTTACGACGAATTCTTGGAACGTTGCTGCTTCTTTTAGCTTCTTCTGTCCCGGTTTTTGCGTGTTCCCTATTATTCATTCCATGTTTCCATGCCGACTGTTCGAGATGCAACCAGGAATTTCCAGGATATCACTGCTCATCTTGCCAGCATTCTCTTGTGTTCGTATACCTGACTTCGAAGAAACGGCATATCAGAATAATGCGACGCCATTCACCTTTTATGATCCGAAATTTTCTATCATGTTTGCTTGTTACTACTTCGCTACGATAGAAGAGATCGTTCCTGAGAAAAGCAGTGCGATCAGCTCCCAAAAGTTCCACGATCGTTCCTGCAGCGAGGTGCCAATCTGTTACGGCCAAGGCCAACCGTGTTAACGGAATTCAACCATTGGCACGGAACTGCTGACGTGACTGACTTGTGAGGTGCATGAAGTGGGAATGGCGCTACAAGCTTTTGCAAAATGATAACCTGTTGTAATTAGGACTAGTACCGAGGATTATTGAAGTCATCCCACTAAATTCAAAGAATTGACTTACGATGTAGCACACCCATCTATAATCAAATGATCCCTCAAACCAAACGTCACATATTATTTTTAAGAAAAAAATATGTGTTTATTTATTACTCAGTATATGGTATATGTAGTACTTTCTCCTATGCTGCAACATTATTTTAGAAAAAGAAAATGTAAGCAGAAACAAGAAATGGCTTTAGTTAGTGGATTAATCCAAATGTAGGTCTCAAATTATTATTCTACCTCTGAAAAAAATTAATTTCTAGAATTGTCTTAAGTCAAATTACTATTCTTCCTCAGACCAAATATTTGTACTTTTTTCTATAATTTCGGCCAAATATAAAAGTTTTGACTTATGACAACTTTAGAAATTGATTTATTCAAAGACAGAGAAGTAACGGTATAAATATAGGTTAGCACACTGGTTTGATCAATTTAGTGCCATTTTTCGCTGGGTATATTGTTTGGCGCTGCTTGGTAACATAAACAAACTTCCCAAACAAATAAAAAATCTCACACAAACATTACAAAACCGAAAGCATTTGCGGATGGTGGAATGCGCGTATGACGAGCTCTTTGACCTGTTGACGCCGGTGGCATGCGCTGGGCGCTGGACCGGGGCCCACAACCCGTGGTCGCCGTCGACACCACCAAGGTCCACCGGCGGGACCGAGCACTCGAAAAAAATGTAAGCACCCAAAAAATATAGTTGTAGATCTAGGTTAACACGTTGATTTGATTGATTTAGTGCCACTTTTTCCCCGGTATGTTGTTTGGCGCTGCTCGGTAACATAAACAAACTCAACAACAAATACTCTGTGAACACATGGTGGAGATGTGCCCATGTGTGTGTAATGAATGATTGACACATGTGTGAGAGGTTTGAGGTTTTCCCGATTGAGTCATATTTTATACGTGCTTGATTACGTTAATGGCTAACCGGAGGTGTTGTGTTGAGTTGTGTGCGTTAAGTGTGTTGTGCAACATGTCTCTTGGCTTGTGGTGCGCAGGTGTGAAGCCCGGAGACGGTAGTCAACGGCGAAGGTGAAGGTCAAGCGGGTCCGTGCCGATGGACTGGAATCGGTGAAGGACAGATACCGGTGGCTTGGACTAAGGGACGGGAGAAGTCGTGTGACCGACCGTGGGTGGCTGACACCTGGGGTCATCGACAAGTGCAAGAGTACATGGGTGATGAGGATGACATCAACTAAGTCAAGGAGGATGATGGCGTCGTGGCACTTGCGGAGGCCGGACACACATTTACATGGGAGATGTAGATGGCGTCGGTTAAGTCAAGAAGGAAGGCGAATGCGTCAAGCTTGGCGGAGGTTGGACACGCGTCGACATCGGTTAGTCACACCTGGCGAGGTGTGCACAAGGGTTTGTCGGTTTGGTCCTCAAAACCGATGATGGACAGTTTAGTGGTTTGTGCCTTAAAACTATCGACGGAGGGTTTGTTGATTTCGGTCTCAAAACCAGGCGTGGACGGTTTGGTGGTTTGGGCCTCAAAATCATCGATGACGGGTTTGACCGGTTTGGGCCTCAAAATCGGGAAGTGGCGAATCGACAAACACGTGGTGGTATCTCGAAGCTTACGTCGAACGGAGCAAAGGCGAGAAGGTGTCGGATTTGTTGGATCGACGAGAAAAAACTTAGACGGTTTTACCCCTGGAGGCTATTTGGGTTGTGTGCGTGTTTCTGTTTTGTTTTGATAGACAGCTTATATGTACGCGAAGGGGCTGGTTGGGCGGCCATTGTTTGAGGTGTCTCTCATTTGTGTGGTGTGTGAGAGGAAACTTGGGTGAGAGAGAGCAGTGTCTCCTTTTCTTGAGCTTTTTGCTATCCATAGTTTTGTTATAATCCGACGTCTTGAGTTTATCCGAGGATTAATTTCGTGCTCCACTTGTTTCTCTTTCCAAATTTGAAGTTATTCTTTTTGTGTGATTTTCGGAGCTATTTTTGGGATTTTTCGTTGGTCGGGTTTGAGATGATTTAGGGTGCTTTGGTTGATCCGTGACGAGGTAGGACATGTGCTGAACTTATTCTTCCAGTAAATCGAACTATTTTTGCACGAGCTCGTAGATCGATCCAAATTTCGTTTTTAGGAAAGAACTGTGTTCTTGCACGTGATCTGGATTTCCCAGAGTATGAGGTTGAATCGGGCCATGATCTTCTAGGAGCAGCTCGACAACTTCGTTGTGATTATCTTTGCAAAGTTTGGGAACGAACCATGCGGTTTTGATCGAGTTTCATTCAATTTTTGGTGCCGCCCTTTCTCCTCTGTTCGTGGCACTCATGAGCAGGAACCCTGCTCATGAGCGCTTGATCCCTGTTCGTTGTTTGCGGGGTTCAGATCGGGTGCGTGAGCACTGAGCAGACCCACGCCGTAGCAGCGCTACCAACGCCGGTGCTCAGAAGCCGTGCGCGCTCTCAAGAGCGGCGCTCGCCCTTGGTCCTCGCGCCCCATCCGCTCCCAGGCAGAGCCGGCGCCAGTCGCCCAGCGACCTGCCCTGCTCGAGCACAGTCGTAGCCAGCCAGAGCGGTGCCTGCCCGTGGGGCCTAGGTGGCCTACTCGTCCGTGTTTTCTGCTCGGCGGCGTGCAGCACCGTGTCACGATCCTAGATAACCAGGTGGTTTTGCCGGCGAAGAGCACGGCGGTGCCGTCTCAAGCAGAGAAGCTGGGAGGAAGACGGGAGAGAGAGAGAGAGGGGATAATTGATTCGTTCATATCTGATGTTCTCATTCACTTAGACATGCGGCCTGTTCGCTTGTTGGTTTCAGCTAGCCCAAACCAGCCAGCCAACAGTGTTTTTCTCTCACAATAAACCAGCACCAGCCAGTCCAAACCAACCCAGAAACCAACCAGCGAACAGACCGATGGTACTATATGGGGGTGATTGGTTGCCCAAACCAGGGCGTCCGAAGGGTATCCTGTATCTTTTCGTGCATTTGCGCTGTTATTTTGCCTGTATCTTTTTATTCGTTTGTTCTTCTTCATCCCGTACGTCTTTGTCTTCTGGATTTCTTCTTCCCTTGTGGTGTAGGATGACTTGATTTACCCAGGATGTAAGGACCCATGCGTTAGGCATCCAAAAAATCGATGCATATATACAACTAAACACAATCCTATCTCGTACTAGACCAACAACAAAAACAACCAAACACGACCACTTGCACAAGTTCAATCTAACTTCTTTGGTCCTACGTAACCTAGCTATCCTAGCTCAAGATTTGGTCTACAACCAATCACGCATATATATATATATATATATATATATATATATATATATATATATATGTATATGTATATGGGACTCTGGTTACTGTCGAACCGATAACAGACAATACTTATGGCCCAAATACAATCACTCATAATCCTATTACAAGGCCTATATCATGACATTCTCCCCTCCTTAAGCAACAGCTTGCCCTCAAGCTGTGGTTCTTCAATCATGTAATAAACATATATTTTCCGCCAAAGGTCCTCATATTGTTACTCCATTCTGCAACCAAGCCTTCAAGGATATTCAATCATCATATTATAGAATTGAAGTGCCAGCATGCTTTGTACTTGAGGATATTCAATCACATATATTGTCTTGTACATGACTTTCATAGTGCTAGAGTGTTGACTTGTCGATGCTTGAAACTGAATGACAGGAACTGTTGGCAGAACAAATGTAGAAGCAAACCACTCACCATGTTTTGTACTTGGAGGTTCCCAAAGGAGTCGTTTCCTACTATAGGCCATCATGATGACAAGTTAAGGATCCTCAATATCAAGTTGTAGAAGTGAAACCTCACTGACTGCAAACAATTCACTGTCTTACTGATGCATGTAAATATTCTTGAACTTGCACTTGTGTACTCCACACGCTTGATGACACTATGATGTGATAGTGCAGATTGAGTAAACGAGCAGTCCTTATCTCTAGCTTCTTGTTGATCTGTAATCTGTATGTGGCATAACCCCAGAGAGCTGCAACAAAAATACTCCATGCATAGGATTATCTGAAATCTGCTTTTCGTGCTCCAGTAAGAGGTAACCAAGAAAATATGCTTACTCCGAAATAGGAAAATATGGTTCTTGGCAGCCCAGTGCAGAATTAGTTCGGCATCAATTACTCCAGGTAACTTTCTGACTTTGGAGACACAGCAAAATAAATTTGCCATCAAAATCCGATGTGACACTCTCTTCAGGGCATAGTGGCCCACAAAGGATGTGACGACCAAAATAGTGCACATGTGTCTTGATAATATCCAGTGCTGTTGTTGGCCATTGTAGCACATATTTTATTCCGGTAAGCCCTAGAAACATTGCAACCATGGTTTCGCTGCTCTGCAGATTACGTAGCCGTGCTAGAAATTTCTAGGTAATAACCTTGCATACTGAAGATGCCCATGGTGGTTTCCAGAACCGTCGATAACACCTCTTCCCTGACAGGGTACTAATTGGAGAAATGATCCTTGGTATAATGGAATCATGATGCAGCCCTAGATAATAATATACAAGCACTGACCCATTACTTCCCCACAAAAATTCTTGTACTGAGCATCCCAAAATTTCAACTTAGCAAACACTGGCCACCAGAACAAATGAGGCACCGTGGAAGTCCTAATCCTGTGGTTGGCAATATAGGGTCTTGTCGGGGACCAATACTAGGGTACCCAAAGAGGAGGGGCTAATGGTAGTTCTACGTTAATCCATCCAGACAATTGAGGGTACGACTATGGCTCCAACCGACACCAAGGCCGCGGGCTCCGTCTCGTCCGACGCCTGGCCATGGGGTCCGCCTCGCCTGACCCTAGGGTCGTGCGATCCGCCTCGCTCGACCTTTGGGGGTGGGCTCCGCCTCGCCCGATATCTGAGGGCTGGCTCCACCTCGCCCGATATCTGAGGGTGGACTCCGTCTCACCCGACACCAAGACCACGGGCTTCGCCTCACCTGACCCCCGAGGGCGGGCTTTGCCTCGCCTGACTTCTGAGAGCTGGCTCCGACTCGCCCGACGGCTGAGGGTGGGCTCCGTCTCGCCCGACACCAAGGCCGCGGGCTCCGCCTCGCCCGACCCCCGTCTTAGGGCACGGCTCCTAATGGAGGCTCAAGCCGCCACCAGCCACTACGGGCCAGAAAAGTACAACCCAAGGTCAAACTTCTGGCATCATGTAGGGAGCGGTCACGTCTCAGCACGACTCGTCCCCGCGACATGTCATTCCAGGGGACCCACATCACCCACAGTGACGGACGGATGGTCACTATGCTACCTACTCCCTGTACAGTCGCTGATCAGCACGCTGGTTTGACACGCCGCCCGCCGGGGCGGGATGGGACATCACGACCCACTGGCAACGCCTGGGCATGGCATCTTTAGGTGGACAGGCGCCCGACGTGGGGCTGTCCCTGTCACCACTGGCCATGTTAGCGGGACCCGCACAATGGAAAGGAAAGGCCCGGCGACCATGAAGGACTTCCTCTCCCTCTCGTTCTTCTCTTTTCTCCTGTTGTAACCCGCTCTTTCCCTTGGCCTATAAAAGGGAAAGCGGGGCATCCCTTAGTGGGGCATCGGACTCGAATCTCATGAGATCGCAACCCATCGCACTGCATCAGATCAGAACCATTAGCATCGAACCTCGAACACATAGGCGAGCAGTGACCGAGCTCTTGGCACCCATTCGTTCTTTCTATCAGAGACTTGGGACATGTCTCTCTCTCGCCCGTTTATAACCTCTACTATGAACTTTTTAGTGCTAGTAACACGAGCAACAGTAATGAACTGGACGTAGGGACATTCTGCCCGAATCAGTATAAATCTCATGTCCTCTCAGCACACCATCTGGGCCAGACATGGAATAATACAAATTTACTCATTGGTGTTTACTCGAAACACCAACAGTTGGCGCACCAGGTAGGGGCCTTTTGCACGTCTCAACATCAACACCAGGCCTCAGATGGCTAATCACAACCTCAGCTGGGTCCCGGGCACACATGTGCGCTTCGGGGACCTAGACTTCATCATCACGGCGGAGGGAGAGTTGGCAATGGCTCCCATCGCCGTCTGACCTCTCCACTCTACCGGCCTCAACGCAATCACCGAGGCACTTAAGGAACTACAGCTGCACACGCTGGAGGCCCATGCCTTCGAAAACAACCAGCTCCTCGACTTTGACCATGGGAGACTTGAACACTAGCTCGGCGTCTTCCTAGGACCCTAGGCATCCTAGGAGGACCTACGCCGCCTCACCATTTCATTTGCCAACGTCATGGCATAACTTGCTGGAGGGGAGCCGCTCTCTCCGAAATATCTCATCCTGAGCGTCCCGACAACGCTCTCGTTCGGTCTTCACAACGTCGTAGAGACCGATGACCACCCTATGGTGCAACACGCGCCTTCATCCCCCATGAACGACGGGTTCATGGGGATGACCGAATATGTCACGAAATCTTTCCATGACCTCCTTGTGGGAGCATCGAAGTCGCCCTCCAGCTCTAACTCTAGCAGGGGGAGTCATCACCCCTCTCATGAATGTTTTATGGCAAGTACCTCTGAGGGACACGTCGAAAGCATCCATGAAGAGGAGGCTACCCCAATGAATGACCTCAACGACGAGGTCGAGGAGGAGACAACAGCCCCACCTCGCCTGTGGGTAGAGCAGCTAAAAGCCCAACACCAAGAGCTTGAGGAAGCATGACTCTAGCTCAAGCAGGAATGTGTGGAGCTTGATCGAGAGATCGAGCGCCATGGAGACGGTGGGCGCGCGTGTCATGGCCCACGACGTGAACCGAAGGATCATTATGGTCGATGAAGCCCTCCCACACTTCGCTCGGGTGAGCCAGAATATCGCTGTTGTGGTAGCCTTGCTCTGTGGTCTTCTAGGGCCTGCGACGCCCGAGGATCGTTGGGCCCACCACGAGATTCGTACGCTGCTCGAGCGCGCGGTGGCGCAGCAAGCCAAGAGCTCGCTGTCTCGGCGATGCGAGCTCGACGCCAGCCAGCGCACGCCCTCAGAGTGCCCTGGCAAGGACACGTCAGTCCACCACACGCCACAAGGCGGCAGGTAGCTCACCGTGGTCCTGGTGCATCAGTGTCTCGGCTGCAACCGTGACGCACGTGACACCCTCGACGCCTGTAGACGTACCCACGATGATCCAAGGGAGGGAGCTGGCTGTGGCTATCACCCTCGTCGTGGCAGACGCTATGACAGCGGCGAGGACCGAAGACCGAGCCTCGGCCTGCTGGGGCCTCCGGCCTTCGGTCGACACATCCTCAACGCCACCTTCCCATCAAGGTACCGACCACCGACCAACATCCTAAAATACTCTAGGGAAACAAACCCCGAACTATGGCTTGAGGATTATCGGCTTGCCTGCGAAGCCGGTGGAGCAGATAATGATGATTTCATTATCTGTAACCTTCCATTATTCCTTGCCGATTCAGCACGAACATGGTTGGAACACCTTTCGCCCAACAGAATCCAAAGTTGGGCGGACCTAAAGGAGATCTTCGTGGGGATTTTTTAGGGCATGTACAAGTGCCCTAGGAACCCATGGGATCTCAAGAACTACCGACAGAAGGCCGGAGAAACCCTTCATGGGTATATCCGGTGCTTCTCCTGGTAGTGCAACAAGCTACCTAACGTCACCGACACCGACATTCTTGGAGCTTTCTTGTCTGGGACCACCTGTGAGTCCCTGGTTCACAAGCTGGGATGTAAGGACCCGTGAACCACCAAGGAGCTCCACGACATCGCCACCAACCATGCCTTGGGCGAAGAGGCGGTTGAAGCGATCTTAGACCGTCTCAAGGGCAAGGCGAAACAGGACGAGGACGCCGGCAAAGGCACCTCGAGCCGTCCCATCAAGAAGAAGAACAAGCAGCAACGTGAGGGCTCGCTCGTGGCCACCACTGACTATAGGGGGGCGAAAGCCCGCGGAGGGCACTCCGAACCACTTCGAGAAGCTACTCAAGGGGCCATGCCCGAACCATGCCTTCCCCATCAAGCATCTGTACAAGGACGGTGACCTCATGAAGCGGTTCTTGTCTAGAGACTCCAACAAAGGGGAGCATGGGAAGGACCCGACCTAACCTTGGATGACGTCGAAGGGAAGGATGACCGCTTTCTGATGTTGGATGGCTGCCTCATGATCTTCGGAGGGTCGGCGACCTACGACTCCAAGCACCGCCTGAACCTCTCGCGCCACGAGGTGTATACGGCCAAGCTAGCCATGCCTACTTTCCTCCGATGGTCGGAGTCCGCCATAACCTTTGACCGGACTGATCACCTAGAGAGCGTCCCACAACCGGGGAGATACCCGCTCGTGGTCGACCCAATCATCGGCATGAAACGGCTCACCAAGGTACTGATGGATAGAGGCAGTGGTCTCAACATCATGTACGCTGAGACGCTCGACGCTATGGGCATCGACCAAGTGCCCTTCCGGCCGACCGGAGCGCCTTTCCACGACATCGTTCCTAGAAAGCAGGTCGTGCCACTTGGGTAGATCAATTTGCCTATTACCTTTGGGGGTCCATCCAACTATAGGACAGAGACCCTCACCTTTGAAGTGGTTGGGTTCCATGGAACCTACCACATAGTCCTGGGACGACCATGCTACGCGAAGTTCATGGTCGTGCCCAACTACACCTACCTAAAGCTGAAGATGCCGAGCCTAGGCGGGGTCATCACTGTCGGTACCTCCTTCCAGCGCACCTATGAGTGCGAGGTCGAGTGCTGCGATCACGCCACGACAATTGTCGCCTCCGAAGAGCTCGTGGTCATCAGGAAGGAGGTCGCCGAAGAAGCACCCGACCCCAAGAGGTCAGCCAGGTCTTTTGAGCCGGTAGAGGGCGCTAAGGAGGTCCCCATAGACCCCGATAGCCCTGAGGGCAAAGTGGTGCGCATTGGCACCACGCTTTCCTCCAAATAGGAAAGCGCGCTCGTCGGCTTCCTCCACGTCAATAGAGACATCTTTGCGTGGAAACCCTCGGACATGCCGAGCATTTCAAGGGAAGTCGCCGAGCATGCCTTGAAGATTCACCTAGGCTCCTAGCCAGTGAAGCAATGCCTACATCGCTTTGATGAGGGGAAACACAGGACCATCGGCGAGGAGATCATGAAGCTTTTGGCGGTCGAGTTCATCAAGGAAGTGTACCACCCCGAGTGGTTAGCCAATCCTGTTCTTGTACAAAAGAAGAGTGGGAAATGGAGGATGTGTGTTGACTACATGGGTCTCAACAAAGCGTGCCCAAAGGATCTGTTTCCTTTGCCGCACATAGACCAAATAGTTGACTCTACCTCAAGGTGCGAAACCCTCTGCTTCCTTGATGCGTACTCTAGGTACCATCAAATCGCGATGAAAGAGTTCGACCAGCTCATGACATCTTTTATCACCCCCTTTGGATCGTTCTACTATGTCACAATGTCGTTTGGTCTGAAGAACGTCGGGGCTACGTACCAGCGTTGTATGCTCAAGTGTTTCGGAGACCTCATTGGGTGGACCGTTGAGGCCTATGTAGATGACATCGTGGTCAAGTCCAAATGAGCTAACCAGCTCATAGTCGACCTTGAGCAGACCTTCGCAAAACTCAGAGCAAACGTCATTAAGCTCAACCACAAGAAGTGTGTTTTCATGGTCTCAAGGGGTATGCTACTCAGTTTCATCGTCTCCGAGCATGCCATTGAAGACAACCCAGAGAAGATCTCAGCTATCACAAGGATGGGCCCAATTCAGAACATGAAGGGGGTACAACGAGTTACAGGGTGTCTCACTGCGCTCAGCAGCTTTATCTCATGCCTCGATGAACGAGGTCTCCCCCTTTATTGACTTCTAAAGAAGGCCAACCACTTCGAATGGACGCTCGAGGCCCAGGAAGCACTTGACATGGTCAAGCAGCTTCTGACGAAAGCCCTGATCCTGGTTCTTCTGACCGATGGAGAACCCCTTTTGCTCTACATTGTGGCCACCACGCAAGTGGCCAGCGCCACCCTAGTAGTGGAGCGAGAAGAAGAGGGGCACACCCTCAAAGTATAGCGCCCCATGTACTTCATTAGCGAGGTCCTATCTAACTCTAAGACCCGCTACCCCTAGATCTAGAAGCTCCTATATGCCGTCCTCATCGCCAAGAGGAAGCTACGCCACTACTTCGAGTCACATCCGATGATGGTCGTGACGTCCTTCCCCCTTGGTGAGGTTGTCCAAAATCAGGATGCCATGGAAAGAATCATGAAGTGGGCACTCGAGCTGATGGGTCAGGGCATTGCATATGCCTCCTGGATGGCCATCAAGTCCTAAGTGTTGGCTGATTTTGTTGCATAGTGGACCGAGGTCCAAATGCCACCAGCGATCGTCGACCAAGAGTACTGGACGATGTGCTTCGATGGATCATTGATGAAGAAAGGCACCGATGTAGGGCTGGTCTTCGTTTTACCCCTTGGGGTATGCATCAGGTACATGGTTCGCCTCCATTTCCCCTCCTCCAACAATGTGGCTGAATATGAGGCGCTCATCAACGTCATGTGCATCGCCATCGAGTTTGGCATCCGATGCCTCGATGTTCAGGGTGGCTCCCAGCTGGTCGTTGACCAAGTCATAAAGGAGTCAAGCTGCCATGACACTAAGATGGCTGCATACTACCAAGAAGTCTGCCAGCTAGAGGACAAGTTCGATGGCCTCAAGCTCAATCACATCCCAAGGCATCTCAATGAGGCGATCGACGCACTGGCAAAGTCGACGTCCGGCTAAGAGCTAGTGCCAACGGGCGTCTTCGCCAGCAATCAGCACAAGCCCTCAGTTCGCTATGTGGGGTCAGAACAAGCCGGTGATGAGCCACCCACCCAGGGCTCGAGGGCTAGCCAACCGTCGACTCCATCCAACCCTAAGGTCATGGAGCTCGAAGAGGACCCAACGACAGAGCTCGACCCTTTGGTCGACTAGAGGACGCTCTACCTCTACTACCTCCTCCGTGAGGCGCTATCGATGGACAAGACGGAGGCTTGATGGCTCACACATCGCACCAAGTCCTTTGTCCTCGTTGAGGGTGAACTCTCTAGGTGAAGCCACACTAGGATCCTGTAGCACTGCATCCCTATCGAACAGGGGAAGTGTTTGCTGAGCGATATCCACGGTGCGGTCTACAGTCACCATGCCGTGTATAGAACCCTCATCGGAAAAACGTTTTGATAAGGCTTCTACTGGCCGACTGTGGTAGCCGACGCCGAGTAGGTTGTGCGCACCTGTGAAGGGTGTCAGTACTATGCTCGGTAGACTCACCTACCGGCCCAAGCGTTCCAAATGATCTCCATCACATAGCCATTCATGGTCTAGGGGCTCGATCTGGTTGGACCTCTCAAAAGAGCGCCCGGGGACTACACCCACTTGCTTGTCACCATAGACAAGTTTACAAAGTGGATAGAAGCTCGATAGATCTCCGTGATCAAGTCTAAGCAGGCCGTGCTATTCTTCCTCGACATCATCCATCGCTTTGGAGTCCCGAACTCCATCATCATGGACAATGGTTCTGCGATGAATACCACATCCAAGTCGATTGGGCCACCGTAGCGCACCCCCGCACGAACGGATAGGTCGAGCACGTAAATGGTATGGTCCTATAGGGCCTCAAGCCTAGGATCTTCAACCGGCTGAACAAGTTTAACGGATGATGGGTTGCCAAACTTCCTGTGGTGCTCTAAAGCCTGAGGACAACCCCCAGCCGGGCCACCGGCTACATGCCATTCTTCATGGTCTATGGTTCTAAGGCCGTCCTCCCGGCCGACCTCGACTATGGAGCACCAAGGGTCAGGGCGTACGACGAACAGGGAGCTGAGGCATCCCTCGAGGACATCATGGACCAGCTGGATGAAGCGCATGATGTTGCCCTCCTCTGCTCGGCAAAGTACTAGTAGGCGTTGCGATGGTACCACAGCCGTCGAGTGCGGGGTCGGGCCTTCAACGTCGGAGACCTGGTCCTCCGCCTCATTCAGAGTAGCAAGGATCACCACAAGCTCTCCCCGCCGTGGGAGGGACCGTATGTCATCATGGAGGTGCTACGACCAGGCACCTACAAGCTTAAGACCATCGACGACGAGGTCTCTGCCAATGCTTGGAACATCGACCAGCTATGTCGCTTTTACCCTTAATAAGTACACACTCTCTCTTATCAGTTTTCGTCATCGAACTCCCTGACCTTTGGTGACGCCTGACCCCAGCAATGGCAAAGGGTCAGGCCTTGCTCAGGGGCTAATAAGAGCATACCTATCCGGTAGACATTCTCTATGCTCGACCCTTCTCTCACATTAAGACCCAGAAGCGAGGTTTACGGAAATGAACCCTGAGTATAACTGGTCGGACTATGAGAAACCTACGCCCCTGACGGCTATGGCGCCTTTGCTCACCAGCGTGATCAGAATTTTTTTTTCTGCACCCTGGTCTTTTTGGCCTTAGCTACGGCAAGAGTCAGTGCGCGTCTAAGAGTATGTCCACCTGGCAAACGTTTCTCCGTGTCCAACCCTCTCTCACATTAAGACCTAGGAGCTAGGGTTGTGGGAGCAGACTCTAAGTATAACTGGTCAAACTACGAGAAACCTACGCCCCAGCTGTTGCGACGTCTTTGCTCACCAGCGTGATCAGAGTCTGTTTACCTGTACCCCAAGCTTCATGGCCTCAATGACGGAAAGGGTCGGAACACACTAACCTTTTTATACGAAAAAGGGGAGAAAGGCTAAAAAGTTGTTTGGCCATAACAAGATTTAAGAGCTTGTCCATTTATTTCAAGCTCGTTGTCGGGCTTATCTGCCTAACTAAACTTTTGGACAGGGTATTCTCATCCTCTATCTCCATAGGTAAGTCCAGTCCCAAGCGGATCATACAAGTCGATCGGACAGCTTAACCGCTGCCGGGGAAAGGGTAGGGAGCAGCAGGATGCCCCACGTGAGTTATGCCGACCCTATCACAAACGACAAACCTAGATTCCTTTCGAACATATCCGATAAGAATTCTCTGTACCCATCACTTGTGCCATCGAGGTAAGACCTGTGCCAGCGGGTCACCCAAGTCAATCGAACAATTCGGGTCATTGCCGAGAGATGGGTCACCCTTACTTTAACGCACATTTATTTCGCTATCAAGCCCCCGACCCCAGCAATGGCAAGGGGTCGGACCTCGCTTGGGGGCTAGCAAGAATATTTGTTCACTAGACATCCTTTATGCCCGACCCCTTTCTCATGTTAAAAAACTAGAAGCAAGGTGTGCGGAAACAAACTCTAAGAAAAACTCATCGGACCGCTAGAAGCCTACATCCCAGCGACTATGGCGTTTTTGCTCACCAGTGTGATTAGAGTTTTTGTCCCCGCATCCCGAGCTTTAGCCTCCACCCCCCTGGAAGAATTTGGAGAGGACCACCTATGGAGTCTCCATTGAGGAGAGGTCGACAGGTCGCCAGAGGCCGATCGGACAGCTCGGGTTGTGGCTGAGATACGGGCATAGGGTAGTGGGACGCCTCATACAGGTTACGCCAACTCCATCACGAATGATAGACCTAGACCCCACACGGACATGTCCGGTAAGAGCTCCCCGAACTCGTCACTTGAGCCATCGAGGTAACTTTACCAACCCCCACTTTACTTTTCCAATACATGAACATTCATTCATCCATTCTCATGCATGTATTCATACATTCATTCATACATTCATCCATACATTCATCTCATACATCCAAGCATTGCATATGCAGTTATTGTATCACAACGCTTCACGTCGCATCACGAAGCGGTAGTAATCTCATTCGACATGAGCGACGACCGACCGAGGTTCAAAGGCTAGCCCGCGAAGGGCTTGAGGCCGCCTCACGTCAAATAGAGCAAGGGGAGAAAAACTTAGATGAGCCCCAGTGGCCTTGCCTGACCCTGCTTAGAAGTGGATAGGGTCATCTCAACCTTCTCGTTTGATCCTAACCTCGAGTCGACCCCATAGAATCCCCATCGTATGGAGGCCATCGGGCCACCTGAGTCGCTCTCCAGAGCGACACGGGCATCTATTGGGAGGCAGGTTAAGGAGCAGTGGAATGCCACATGAGGGCTATGCCGACCCTGTCATAAACAATGGACCCAGATTCCACTCGAACATGCCCGTTAGTGAGCTCACCAAGCGCGTCACTTGAGCCATTGAGGCAAGTGATGTTAGCTCAACCCCTCCGGTTGTGAAAACCATGGACGGAGCGACGATCACAAAGATGAGCCGACCCTCAACTGGACCCCTGCTATGCGTGGGGGCTCGAGGAAAGTTGGACTTGCAAAGAAACCGAACGCGCTGTCGTAGAACGATGGCTCAGATCCTAGGGAGGGGGTACACGCAAAAACAAGAGATGCTTTTCTCCTATCAGTTTCGCTATCCTCTCCTTGATCTCTAGTGACACCTGACCCTAGCAACGGCAAGGGGTCGAACCTCACTCAGGGGCTGATAAGGGTATATATACACCCTTTCTAAAAACAGTCACTGCGCCCGATACCCTTCCTCATGATAAACCTAGCGGCAAGGTCTAAGGGAACGAACACTGAGTACAATTGGTCGGACTACGAGAGACCTATGCCTTGGTGGCTATGGCATCTTTGCTCACCAACATGATCAGAGTTTCTGTCCTATACTTCAAGCTCTACATTCTTAATAAACGGAAGGGTTGGAATGCATTAACCCCTTTTCACACATAAAAAGGGAGGAAAAACAAATTCGATCAAACAAAACAAATTGATAAGTTTGTTCAGATAGTATAGAGGGGTTGGAGCTTGTCAGCTTATTACATGAATGATTGCCCAACCTATCTGACTAACTAACCCCTCCGGAGGAGAACTATACTCTCTATTCTATCCGTCAGGTCCTGTGAAAGGGGAGCCACCGTCGTCTCCATCTCCTCCAGCTCATGGGCTTCATAGCCATGTGCGAAGCCATGGCTCATCACCTCTAGGTCGATGATGTCCCCATAATGATAACAAGCAATCATGAAGGATTGGTTCACTTCAACGTGAAGCATATTCCGCTCGAGCTGGTGCACCCGAGCCGTGATCTCGACGGCACGGGGCACGAGCGAGCTGGACCCCTTCGATCGCACCACCACAAGGTTGTCGCAGACCACGCTGAGGGCGGTGCTCAGAATACCAAGCTCATCGCTCTCCGCCTGAAGACTCCTTCTCGCCTTGGCGAGGTCCACGGCCAGCCCGGTAGAGACGCTCTCGGCCTCTAGCTTCTGGGTTGTCGCATTTCTGAGCTCGGCCTAGAGGGAGCCAACCTTCTACTGCATGTCGTCGCACTCTTGGTAGGCCTGGTCACGCTCTTAGAAGGCCTGATCGCACTCCTCGTGAGCCACGCCATGCTCCGAGCAGAGCCTCTCCACGATCTAGAGCAACTCATCTCGCTGCTTGCGCAGCCGAGCGACCACCTTGGTATCTAGGTTCGCTCTCTTCTCTAGGGCCGTGAGCTTCTCCTCAGCCCCCAGCTTCAGCTCCCTTTCCTATTCAACCTCGGCCAGAAGGTCGAGGATCCGCTAGCGTGTCTCAGCGACCTTCTAGAGAAGCTCGTCGTGCTCCCTCCTGACCTTGGCAACCTCCTCGTCGTCCTGGCGCAATCTCACCGATAGGGCCTCGAACGCCCTCTCGGCCTCATCAGCGTGCCGATGGGCCATGGTCACCCACGACCGAAGACTATTTGCCTCCTTAGCAAGGGGGGTCAGCTCGGCTACCCTCCGCTGGGCGGCAGCAAGCTGAGCGGTCACCTTCCCACGCAGTCGCGCCTCCTCGACGAGGCAGTCCTAGGTTTCCTTCTGCTCACAAAGGAACCGAGACTTCTTTTGGCTACGAGCGATGAGGGACTGAAAGAAGAAGATGGTCAGAATACAAAAATATGTGAAGAAAGGAAAGGGCAAGAAGCAGGATCAAGGAAATACCCGACAAGCAAGAATGACAACATCGGCCAAGGCACCCCGGGAATGGTCTAGGGCTTCGAGCATGGACATGACTCCCATGTCGAGGCTCCCCTGCTCCATACTCTCGGCAGCAGCGTCGAGGGTGAAGAGTGTCAATGCTGAGTCCTACGGATTTGTCCACCAGAGTAGGGGCTTGCCCCATGCAGGCGAGTCGCCACCCACTGACGTCAGGGCCAGAGATGACTCCCCATCGACCCCTTCTGTCGCTTGGGCTACCGATGGAGCGGGTTGCACTAGTACCTCAGGCGCCACCACGACAGCGCCCAGTTGTGACCCGCCTGTCACAGCCACCGCCACCTCCACCTACGTTGGTAGGATCATGACCGGCTGCATCACACCCATAGCGGTCGGCGCCATGAGCATGGTCTGTAGCCCCGTCCACCCCGTCGTTCGTAGCGGTGTTGCCACCATCGTCAGCTGCTCAGTGACCTCTAAAGGTGCCCCTTGGGCCCCCATGTCTGCCCATCCCGTCGAGGTTACAGGCACCACCGAAATGGGTGCGGCACCAGCCGATGGCTGCCACCTCGCTTGGAGGGCAACGCTCTTCTTTGGCGCCAGTGCCAAAGGATTACGCTGCCTCCTGATGCTGCAAGAAACGAAGAACATAAGTCACGATGAAATCCACCCAAAATAGAGGAAGCAGGGGAACTGATAACTTATCTCAGCGCCATCAGGCGGCATATATGTTTAGGGGGCGAACCCCCCGACCTCTGCTCCACCTCGTCGGGGTGAGGCCACTTCGAGCCCGCCCCTGCTCCTGGGCAGAGGGGCTCACTCCCCTTGACTCTTAGGGGCTACAGCGGATCCGCCCTCCTCCACCGACATCACAAGCGCGACGATAGAGCCACCTGCCTTTGTTGTCCCCTAAAGGAGACCGATGGTACGTCCCACCTCCATCGACTCCCTGGATGTACCATCCCCTCCATGGATTGAAAAGGGTCCTAACTCCTACAAGGGCGAACCACTACCTGTCAGTGCATCTTCGTTCTCCAAGATGCCCCACTCGACAACATCGGCTACCTCGACGTCGACGCCATCCTCATCATCGTCGTCGCTGTCAGTTTCCTCCCCCTGTTCCCATGCTTGCAGCTTTCGCTGCCTTTTCCTCCTCTTGTCCTCATTCGCCTTCCTCATCCGCTTGCCCTCAGCATGATTCGCTGCCCTCACAAATGAATCCCTCGGCAACGGAGCTGAGTGATTCATGAAGATGAGGTCCCTTGGCTGGTCCCATCCCCTCAAAGTTAGTATCAAGAGATCAGAAAATCAACTGAAGAAAAGACACAGAAAGGGGGAACTTACAAAGACGATGTAACCGGGCTCCAGCCACATCAGAGGATACCCCGGCACCGGACAAACGAAGTCGAGGGGATGCCCGCGTCATCCCTCGAAGGCTCCATCGCCTCCTTGATGCATTGCGTAATCTCAAAGTTGGAGAACGCCCCCTCGGCAAGCGGCGTTCCATCGAATGATGCCTCGGGCGCCATTGCGTATAGCGGGAGCGTGCGCATCATCAATAACGCCACCCTCCTTGTGTGGTAGGCCCTAATGATGCCCGACCCCTTCAAGCCTTTCTCCTTGAGGATCTAGATGGCGGCGATGTGGTCCTTGATTTTCTTCTTGTCCTTCTCCGAGACACCCCACTTCCTCCATGCCTCCGGGGCCTCCTCGATCAGGCGCCTGGTGAACTCTGGTAGGGTGGCAACGACGTCGTTCTTGAGGTAGAACCACTACGAGTGCCACCCCTTATTGGACATCGACAGCCGCATCGGCGGGTACTCGCCGACCCGATTGTTCTAGAGCTGGATGCCTACGCACCCCATCGGTATATGCAGCTCCTGCCTACCACTTTTCTCCCTCTTCTTCTAGAGGGTGATGGCAAAGAAGTACCTCCAAAGATCAAAGTGAGGGCTAATCCCTAGGAATCCCTCGCACAGGGCGACGAATGCCGCCATGTGCTGGATCCCGTTGGGATTGAGGTGCTGCAACTAGATCTTGTAGTACTGTAGTAGGCCCCAAAGAAATTTATGGGCGGGGGTAGCTAACCCATGCTCGTGGAAGTGTGTGAACAACACCACATAGCCATCGGGCGGTGACGATAGCTCCTCCTCGCCGGGCAGCAGCCACTCCTCAGCCGAGGTCCACACGCGAAGAAGGCCGCGATGGGCGAGGCCCTTCATGCACTGGAAGGTGAGGTCAGAGCGGCACCATGGATCCATTGGATGATGGGGGCAGGTGGATGCAAGCTCGATGGCGGCGAAGACGCGGATGCAGGAAGCCTAGGGGATTGGCGGCGGTGGTTGCAGATGCGAAGGCAAGGTATGAAACCCGGGGGGGGCGAACCCTTTAGTTTTATAGGGGCGATGGGCACCAGGAAACCAACCGCCCACCTAGATCTCCGCACCTACCATGATATGCCACAACATCACGCCGTGGGATATGTGCACGCAATCTCTATCCGTTCTCTTGAAAAAATCGCCGGACGTTTTGCCTCTCCGGAAGGGTCACAACTCGGCGCAAGTGCGAGGAATACGGATCTAAAACACACCTCTACGGCCCCGTCTGGGCCCAGGAGCTCAAAGGTTGGCCCATCAACGGGTTCGACAACCACTCTAGGCACCTTCAAGATAAGGAAGTAGAAAGGGGTGGGTCTGCTAGCAATCAGCACCCAGGTGCACAAGTGTTGTGGGCATCCTGGCCCGCATTCGAGTCTCGGCGGGATATGATCTATAGTTTTTTCCCTAAGGAAGGCAGAGAGCCCTCGGGACGGTTTGAACATACCCAAGAACTATATTGACCACTGAGAATCTAGAGTCGGTAGCCAGCTGGCCCTGGCCGAATCCCCACGAACGAGATACCAGAGCCCCAATCAGGAAAGACCTTTTCAAAACCACCAAATCTCATGGCCGTACCTATGAAGGGTCCAGTCTAGACAAAAACCACTGTTCCCTAGTTACGTCATGGACTACAGAAGAAGGCCAAAGCCCTCAGAGTCCTCCCGTTCAAAAAAGCCTCCGATGGAGTATTCTACTCCTCCGAAAGCTCGGGGGGCTACTGTCGGGAACCAATACTAGGGTACCCAAAGAGGAGGGGCTAATGGTCATTCTATGTTAATCCATCCAGGCAATCAAGGGTGCGACTATGGCTCCAACCGACACCGAGGCCACAGGCTTCGTCTCGTCTGACCCCAGGCCATGGGCTCCACCTCGCCTAACCCTAAGGTTGTGCGATCCTCCCCGCTCGACCTCTAGGGATGGGCTCCACCTCGCCCGACCCCCGAGGGTAGGCTCTGCCTTGCTTGACATCTGAGGGCTGGCTCCACCTCGCCAAATGTCTGAGGGAGGGCTCCATCTTGCCTGACACCAAGGTCGTGGACTGCACCTCGCTTGACCCCCGAGGGCAGGCTCCATCTCCCCCGACATCTGAGGATGGGCTCCGCCTCACCCAACATCTGAGGGCTGACTCCGCCTCGCCCGACGTCTGAGGGCAGGCTCCGCCTCGCTCGATGTCTGAGGGCACGGCTCCTAACGGAGGCTCACGCCACCGCCAACCACTACGGGACAAAAAAGTACAACCCAAGGTCAAACTTCTAGCATTGTGTAGGGAGCGATCGCATCTCAACATGACCCATCCCTGCGACATGTCATTCTAGGGGACTCACATCACCCACAGTGATGGACGCGTGGTCACTATGCTACCTACTCCCTATACGGTCGCTGATCGGCATACCGGTTCAGCGCGCCGCCCGTCGGGGCGGGATGGGACATCACAACCCGCTGACAATGCCAGGGCATGGCATCATCAGGCGGACAGGCGCCCGACATGGGGCTGTCCTTGTCACCATTGGCCATATCAGTGGGGCCTGCATAATGGAAAGGAAAGGCCCGACGACCCTGAAGGACTTCCTCTCCCTCTTGTTCTTCTCTTTTCTCCCATTGTAACCCGTGCTTTCCCTTGGCCTATAAAAGGAAAAGAAGGGCATCCCTTAGTGGGGCATCAGACTCGAATCACATGAGATCGCAACCCATCGCACCGCATCAGATAAGAACCACTAGCATCGAACCTCGAACACATAGCCCACAGCGACCAAGCTCTTGACACCCATTCGTTCTTTCCATCAGAGACTTGGGACCTGTCCCTCTCTCACCCATTTGTAACCCCTACTATGAACTTTTTAGTGCTAGTAACATGAGCAGCAGCAACGAACTGAATGTAGGGACATTCTGCCCGAACCAGTATAAATCTCGTGTCCTCTCAGCACACCATCCGGGTCAGACGCGCAATAATACAAATTTACTCGTTGGTGTTTACTCGAAACATCGATAGGTCTATTACTGAAGATGTATACCATAGATATCCATGGGGCTTCCACTGCACGGGCTGATGATAGCAATGACTAGAATGTAGCAATAGAGAAGCATACTGACTGAAACTGAATAGTAGCGTATAACTATTTGTGTATGATATCATAGTTTTTAGTTGATATAAACCATCACTAGCGCGGGAGCACAAAGTCAGCAATAGAGTTATGGAGTCCAGAGCCCTACCACTCACTTCTTGCCACACTGATAATGTTTGTACTGTTGTGAAGGAAATAGCAAGCACCAATGCTGATGAATTTTGCAAATGGACAACAGATACAGACTCGCATAAAGATGACCATGGTATTGACTTGAGCAGACCATTAGGATCCATTAGGTCCAACAGCAGAGGTGGTGGCCTTGGCTGCCTCAATAGCGCATCTATCTGACCACTACTAAAGGGATGCCCTGAATGTAAGCATAACAGATAGGTGTCTGTGAGCAAGGAGTTACTGTCTTTTAGAGGAGGTGGCCATGGTCGCTTGTCAACCAAGGTAGCAGGTAATGGTGCTGACATCTCTAGACTCATATTGGTCATTCTAGCAAACACCTTAGGGGCCTCCTGAACGTTGGTGGTCACTGTCTACTTGCCCCTTCTACTCTTCCCACGGTCAAACACACAAGAAGCGACAGAACACACTCGATGATTCAAAGGAAGTGGCCAGCACACCAATAAGTAAAAGCATGTGCCATCATCAACTAAGAAAGGACAGAGGTTGATGGATGTCACCTTTAACACCTAGTGTGCATACTAAAACATGCCAACTGCTGGAGCTAAAACTTGTTTTATGAGCGTGTGCGTCGCTGAGGATGGTGGCACAGTTGAGATGGTGTTGACGCTGCTCCCAGAAATCAACATGTTGATGATGCGGCAGAGGCAACCTATCGAACACCTGGTGGGTGAAGCGTTGATGGCATCGTCCTTTGTGCTTGAGATAGCTTATGCTGGTGTGGGCAGTGGCATGACGGTTGTAAGGAAAATGGACCCTAGGCCCATTTACTTTGGATTTTGGTGTTTGATGACCAACACAACCAAATTGGACTAATGAATTTGCAAGTGTTTGTTTTGCAGTCCAATAGGGTGCAAGACGTGACTTGGACAAAGGCGATGTGATGATCCGATGATCAAAACCTTAAGCAAGACCTTAGGAGCACAAGAAAAGATCCAAGAGATCAAGCAAAGTCTAAGCATGAAGATAGGAACCAAGCCGTACGCAAGATCACGAAGAAACGAGCTCGCAGATGCGACCGGACGCAAGGACCGGACGCTGGAAGCGCGACCGGACGCTAGAAGCGCGACCAGACGCTGGACCGGTGGCTCGGCAGACAGGCGACCGAATGCGAGGACCAGACGCTGGCAGCAACCGACCGGACGTAGGAACGCAGCGTCCGATCGAGTATAGAAAGGTTCCAGAACGGCATATCTGTGACCGGACACGTCTGGTGGCAGGCGACCGAACGCTAGCCAGCGTCCGATCAGTGTTTTGCTGGCTCAACAGTCAGGACGATCGGACACGTCCGGTCAGGACGATTCAGCGTCCGGTCAGTAGCAGTTTCGCGGGAACTCGACCCCAACGGCTACTTTCTCAGTGGGGCTTATAAATACAACCCCCAACCGGCCATTTGAGTAGTGTGGAGCTGAGGAAACATACCAAGAGTGTTGATACACCATTTGAGTGATCTCCACATGCATAGTGCTTAGTGTTTTATTAGGTGATTAGCATAAGTGCTTTGCGAAGTGCTTAGGTTGATTAGACCACCGCTTATGCGCTTGCTCTAGGTGTTTGCCTAGTGTTTAAGTGAGGTTTGCATACCTCTTGCCACCCCGTGCTTGTGAGCACAAGTGTTGTACATCGGAGGGGCTAGAAGTCTTGCGAGATCACACCAACCGCGTTTGTGGTGTGGCCGCCACCGTGTACCGGAGGAAACAAGGCCCGCGGCGTTTCGGCTGAAAGCTTGATAGTGAAGACGGCAGGGAGCATCCGGGAGAGGCTTGCCGAGAGGCACATCGGAGACCCACTTGCGCGTGGGAAAGGCCCAAGGCTATCCACGGAGTTACCCGACCAGGAGCTTGGCCCTTGCGAGGGGCTCCAACGAGGACTAGGGGGAAGCTTGCGCGCTTCTCGATACCTCGGTAAAAATACCAGAGTCATCGACGGGAGTTTGCGTATCTCTACCTTGCTCTTTAGCTTCCGCATTTACATTGATTACTTTACTACGTTTGCGGTAGAGATAGCAACACACTAGCAAAACCATAGTTGCACATCTAGATAGCTTATCTATTGCATAGGTTTTGCTAGGGTTAGAAAAAGAGGCCATAGTTTAGAGTTAGAATTTTTTAAGTTGCCTAATTCACCCCCTCTTAGGCGTCACTGTCCCTTCAATTGGTATCAGAGTCGGTTGGCTCATATTTGGACATTTGGCTTAACCACCGTTGAGCCGACGCTATTGTAGAGTGGTTGGGATGGATACCGCTAGGCCTTCAAAATTTGACGGCACTAACTTCCCATACTATAAAGCTAGAATGGCTTGCCACCTTGAGGCGGTTGATTTGGGTGTATGGAGAGTCACTCATGACGGGATGAAACCCATTAAGAATCCCGAAAAACCCACAAAGAGTGACGAAAAAGAAATGCATTTCAATGCTAGAGCTAAGAATTGCTTGTTTGAATCCTTTAGCATGGATGTGTTTAACCAAGTGTTCACCTTAAATACGGCACATGAAATTTGGTTAAAACTCCAAGAGCTCCATGACGGCACAAGTAATGTCCGTGAGCAAAAATATTGTCTAGCCAAACAAAATTATGATTCCTTTGCTATGAATGATGATGAGCTTGTTCGTGATATGTATTCTCGATTGAATCTAATCATCAATGAGCTTCATTCAATAGGATTATTAAAGCTAGATGATGCGGACATCGTGAGGAAGATCATCTCCGTTCTACCACAAAAGAAATATGCAAGCATCATCACCATCCTTCACAACATGGAGAACTTGAGCACCATGACCCCGGGCATTGTCATTGGAAAGCTAGTGGCATTTGAAATGTCACGTAAGATGGGTCAAGGAGAAGCATCTTCATCAAGCAAAGGCAAAGCTCTCGCTTGTAGCGAGAAGAAAAAGATGAAGGGCAAGAAAGTTGAGTCAAGCTCAAGCTCAAGCTCCTCAAGTGAAGAAGAAGATGAGGATGATGAGGATGATGAACAAAAATCAAGTGATGATGATCAATCTTCCTCCTCCACCTCTGACCTTGATGAAGAATCAATCAAACTTATCAAAAAGGTGGAGAAGATGATCGTAAGGCTCAATGTCAAGGGTGTGCCCATCCAAATTCAAGACCTCGTTTTCACTAATCAAAAAAACGAGCAAAGAAAGAGAGGATGCTATGGATGCGGCGAGTTGGGGCACTTTGTGGAAGTTTGTCCAAACAAGCCCACACCCAAGGCAAAGAAGAAGGCGTGCAAGAACAAAGCCCTCACATCAATAAAGTCATGGGATGATTCTTCAAGTGAAGAAGATCATCACAAGAGGCAAGGGCGCAAGCACTCATCATCAAGCTCTTCTCGTGTGTGCCTTATGGCATGAGGTAATGAAAGCTCATCCTCTAGTGAGAGCAATAGTGATGATGATTTGCCTTCTTATAATACAATTGTGCAACAAAATCTTAAATATGCTAAAGTTTGCACTAGTCAACAAAAGAAGCTTAAAAATTTAAAAGAAAAGCTAGGTAGTTCACAAGAAGCATACAAAAATTTGCTTGAACAATATGAAAACTTTGCAAATCTCAATGTTGAACTATCCACTAAAGTTGAGCAACTTGAGACTAGTGCAACAACAAATGCATGCACAATCAATGATGAGCAACTTTTAAAGAAAAATGAAAAATTAAAAGAAAAGTTAGCTAGCTCACAAGAAGCTTATAATAGTTTGCTTGCTAAAATGGAAACCATGTGCAAACATTGTGATGAGCTAACTAATAAAGTTGCTAATCTTGAAGTCATTAGCACAAACCCCACCAAGGCATCTAAAAAGAAAAGTTCTATCTTTAACGTGTCAAAAAGGGATGCCTCTACTTCTTGTAATGATTTATGTTTAGAGTCACATTTGTGCAACCAAGTTTGTGTTGAGAAAGTTATTGTAGATACATGCACACAAGAGGTTGCAAAGGAGAATGAGCAACTCAAGCAAGAAGTAGCTCACCTCACCAAGGACTTGACTCAAGTAAGAGGCAAGGCGAAGCAAACCCAACTTCATCAAGATAACACCGTCAAGGGAGTGAAGAAGCTTGATGAAGGACAAACCGTGGTTTGTTACATGTGCCACAAGGAAGGTCACAAGTCCTATGAGTGCAAGGTGAAGAATTGGGGAGGAGCAAAGAAGAAGGAGAAAAAGCAAACAAGCAAGCTCTCCAGCACCTACACCAACAAGGTGGACAAGAAGGCCTCCACACCTTATCTCTTGAAGAAGAAGAAAAGTGACAAAGTGGTGGCCATCAAGGTGAACAAGCAAGCCAACAATAGGGTCAAACGCTTTTGGGTGCCAAAGGAAATTATTTCCAACATGAAGAGCACCAAGAAGGTTTGGATCCCGAAAGGGAAGTGAGAAGTTCGTTAGAGTTCGGGGAATTTGGAGACTTGGCAAAGTTTGGGAGCATTTCATAGGGTGCATCATGATGCACAAAATCATTGCCAAGTGGGTTAGTGAATATTATGGACCCAAATTCCCCTTCCCATGTTAGGTAACTAGATGTTATTACTTTTTAATTGGTACATCTTGCAATTAGATTTTTCTACAAATTGGTATCTTTAAGCATCTAGTTACTCTTCATGCCTAGGTTTGCATTTGCATGCTTATATCTTTTGTCATGCATACACTAGGTATTTCATATGGTAGGCTTGCTCGGTTACATTCTTATTCCTTGGAGCAATCCTACATGGTTTAAAATTGTTTAGAAGCACGGCACATAGCTTGTCTTACTTTTGTTTATCTAATATGTGCCAAAGTCCAAAATTGTAGATAATCTCTCCTGAATATCTATTTTGAAAATGATTCTTACATTCATGAGATGTCATCTTTCAAGTGGTATTTTTTATTCTAAAATCAATGTGCATGATTTCTACAAAGTATTCTACTTTTGTGTGCACATATTTAGGGGGAGTAATTCTATAACTTGGATACTTTGAGACTAACCCTTTTTCAAATGGTATCAATTTTTCAAACATATGTGTAGTAGTCTCATTGTAAGGAAATTGGAGTCCCTAGAGTGAAGCATCATTCTTTAATTGGCATCATCATGTTGATTTCATTTCATATTTATATGCTTTCTCCATGCATTATATAGATTAAACTCTCTTGTGCAATAAATTGCCTTTTATGCATATGCTTTGCTTTCTACCATATGTATGCATACATTTAGGGGGAGCTTAGTCTATATAATGTGAGAGTCAAATTGTGTGATCCATTTCATTCTATACACAAAGGATCATGAAATTTGACCCTCCCTTGTGCTACTAATGTCTTCCTTTTCGGTGTTTGATGCCAAAGGGGGAGAATTTGAAGGACCAAAGGCAAGCATCAAGTTGATGTCTACAAGTGGTAATGGTCCAAGAAAGGGAGGAAAGTGGATTATGGATTAGACTAAGTAATGATAAAATTTGTAGGAATCCATAATGACACATAGGGACTTTTGTAAGGGCAAGATGGTCTTCGATTGGTATCTAAGTAGGATTTTCTAGCATCATATAACCTTGCCCTTTGCATTGCATCCTAGCAAGTAGGTAGTTTTTAAATTTCAAAATCTCTATCATTTGCTTGCTTTGGTCGTGTTGTCATCAATCACCAAAAAGGGGGAGATTGTAAGGAAAATGGACCCTAGGCCCATTTACTTTGGATTTTGGTGTTTGATGACCAACACAACCAAATTGGACTAATGAATTTACAAGTGTTTATTTTGCAGTCCAACAGGGTGCAAGACGTGACTTGGACGAAGGCGATGTGATGATCCGATGATCAAAACCTTAAGCAAGACCTTAGGAGCACAAGAAAAGATCCAAGAGATCAAGCAAAGTCCAAGCATGAAGATAGGAACCAAGCCGTACGCAAGATCACGAAGAAACGAGCTCGTAGATGCGACCGGACGCAAGGACCGGACACTGGAAGCGCGACCGGACGTGAGGACCGGACGCTGGCGGCAACCGACCGGACGTAGGAACGCAGCGTCCGATCGAGTACAGTAAGGTTCTAGAACGGCATATCTGTGACCGGACGCGTCCGGTGGTAGGCGACCGGACGCTAGCCAGCGTCCAATCAGTGTTTTGCCGGCTCAACGGTCGGGACGACCGGACGCGTCCGGTCAGGACGATTCAGCGTCCGGTCAGTAGCAGTTTCGCGGGAACTCGACCCCAACGGCTACTTTCTCAGTGGGGCTTATAAATACAACCCCCAACCGGCCATTTGAGTAGTGTGGAGCTGAGGAAACATACCAAGAGTGTTGACACACCATTTGAGTGATCTCCACATGCATAGTGCTTAGTGTTTTATTAGGTGATTAGCATAAGTGCTTTGAGAAGTGCTTAGGTTGATTAGACCACCGCTTATGCGCTTGCTCTAGGTGTTTGCCTAGTGTTTAAGTGAGGTTTGCATACCTCTTGCCACCCCGTGCTTGCGAGCACAAGTGTTGTACATCGGAGGGGCTTGAAGTCTTGCGAGATCACACCAACCGCGTTTGTGGTGTGGCCGCCACCGTGTACCGGAGGGAACAAGGCCCACGGCGTTTCGGCCGGAAGCTTGATAGTAAAGACGGCAGGGAGCATCCGGGAGAGGCTTGCCGAGAGGCACATCGGAGACCCACTTGCGTGTGGGGAAGGCCCGAGGCTATCCACGGAGTTACCCGACCGGGAGCTTGGCCCTTGCGAGGGAATCCTTGCGTGGGGCTCTAACGAGGACTAGGGGGAAGCTTGCGCGCTTCTCGATACCTCGGTAAAAATACCGGAGTCGTCGCATTTACATTGATTACTTTACTACGTTTGCGGTAGAGATAGCAACACACTAGCAAAACCATAGTTGCACATCTAGATAGCTTATCTATTGCATAGGTTTTGCTAGGGTTCGAAAAAGAGGCCATAGTTTAGAGTTAGAATTTTTTAAGTTGCCTAATTCACCTCCCCTCTTAAGCGTCACTGTCCCTTCAACGGTCATTGCTAGTTGCACGATGGTTGATGTCGCGGTCGTGGAAGAGGATGTTGGTGCCGTTGGTGTGGAGGACCAATGCTGAACGTCGAGGGCGGCCACGGTCGGTGAAGTGGTCGAAGGTGTGGTGGCTCGGGGATGAGCAGCGGGGATGACCGCGGTGTGCCTGCTGCTGAAGGACCACGTGACCGCGCACTCGTCGATGGCACCGAGCGTCGTGGTGGTGGCGGATCTGGGCGCCAGAAGCAGAGCAGTCGGTGTCGACCAGGAGGTCAGTGCAGCGGTGGGTTCGGCTGGCGCATCGATGGCACCGAGCATGGTGGTGGTGGTGGGTGCAGGCGCTGCAGTACGTGCGAGGGTGGATGGTGGCGCCGCAACTACCGGCGCAGCAGTCGGAGTCGAGGACGCCGGTGAAGTGGGAGAAGATGAGGGCGTGGACGACCGTGTCGTAGATGCGAGGGTCTTGAGGGTGCTACACATCCCCGCATTCGCTTCCTCCATCATCTGCAGCAGGCGATGCATCTGCGCCTCAAGCCCGGCGATGGCAGAGACGGACAGTGTAGATCCGGCCCTACCAAGACACCTAGTAGCATATCCACACGATCTCGACGAGCACGGCGATTTCCTCGATCGATAGCTTCGGTACCAAATGTCACGATCCTGGATAACTAGAAGGTTTTGTCGGCGAACACGCACGGCGGTTCCGTCTCAAGCAGAGAAGCTAGGAGGAAGACGGTAGAGAGAGAGAGAGAGGGGATAATTGATTTGTTCATATCTGATGTCCTCATTCACTTAGACACGGTACTACATATGCGGGACTCTGGTTCCTGCCCAAACACTTCCACTCATAATCCTATTACAAGGCCCAAGGCCCATGTCATGGCACACCACAGCCCGGGCCTCTCCTGTGTTCCGTTCGTGCTTTGTAGCTTCGCTGCTCGTTGTGTGGTGGCGCTAGCGGGTGGAATCCAGTAGCCGCAGGCAACTTCAATATGCAGGTGCAGCTCGGCTTGCAGGCTTGTGTTGGCTGATGAGTAGCGCTGTATCAGTAGCAGCTCCAGCTCTGTTTTCATTCAGCATCAGTGCAATAGCAGCAGCTCGAGCCCACTTTTCTTATACTGGACCAAGCTCACGGTATACGACGAACCAAACAAGGCCTGGCTGGCTCGTGCAATCCTGGCTGCCCTCCCAAACGCGCCCTTAGTCTCAGGTGAGCAGGACATTAGCAGTGTGTGACTTCAATTTTCTTGCCTATGCAATATCACTGTCACGCAATAGTAGGTATTCATTGATAAGATCATTGTGCATTAATTTATTGCTTGAGCTTTGCAAGTTCTGGACGGCAGTAGTTGTTTTTAGTTTGTTCATTTTCTTGCTACTAGCTTGTCTCCGTAAGACACAACCTGTTAACAACTGCAGCTAAGTTTTTTTTTGTTTTTTTTTTAATTTGTAGCGTTGCAGTTGCAGGCCACAATCGGCTGGTCATTCGCAGTTGCATGCCAACAGCTTTGTTAACCTGTAGTTCAGAGCTCAACAGTCCACACAAAGTCGGAACTCCGGTAAAATCGAATGGAAACTCGACCTTTCAGCCGCAGTCATGAACAGCCTGGCGTGTTCTTCTAAAAAAAATGAACAGGCTGGCGTGTGGCTCGCACAAGCGATATTTTTTTTTCAACTCGAGGAAGCCCCATTTCCATTAACATGTAACGGAAATCGTACAAAATTTGAGAGCATGCGAGCAGCAGATACGTAAGCAAACCGACTAGCAATGGCTAACTGAACCTTAAACCGACCAAAAGGACCAGCGTAAGCAGCCCAACAGTCCACAGAAGTCCGGTAAAATCGAATGGAAACTCGACCTTTTCTGCCGCAGTCATGAACAGGCTGGCGTGTGGCTCGGACAAGCGATATGCCGATATTGATCCCAAAACCGTGGCGCGCATCCTATAAATACCGCTTCCGACCCCAAGCTCGTGGCATCCACGCTCCGATAGGCATCTCCCAACTGCTCCTCCTTTTCCCATCACATCGCCCCCTGAAGCTCGATCCGCGCTTCCGTTCCATCCATGGCTCCCAACCTCAGCTCCGACGCCCCTAAGTTCCCCTCCAAGCCGAAACACGGAGAGGCCGACGTCGAGGCAGCGGCGGCGGCCCACGGCGTCGACTACCTGGCTCGTGCGCAGTGGCTCCGCGCCGCCGTCCTGGGCGCCAACGACGGGCTGGTGTCCGTGGCGTCCCTCATGATCGGCGTGGGCGCCGTCAACGACGGCGCGCGGGAGATGCTGGTGTCGGGTCTGGCGGGGCTCGTGGCCGGCACCTGCAGCATGGCCGTCGGCGAGTTCGTGTCCGTCTACGCGCAGTACGACATCGAGGTGGCGCACTCGGAGCGCGGCGGCAGCGACGACAGCAGCAGCAGCAGCGAAGTTGGCCGCGGCGGAGGCGGAGACGAGGAGAGGCTGCCGAGCCCGACGAAGGCCGCGGCCGCGTCGGCGCTGGCGTTCGCGGTCGGTGCGGGGCTGCCGCTGCTGTCGGGCGCCTTCGTGCGGCCCTGGGCGGTCAGGGTGGCGGCGGTGTGCGCGGCCACCAGCCTGGGCCTGGCCGGGTTCGGCGCGGCGGGCGCGTACCTGGGCGGCGCCAACATCGTCCGCTCCGGGCTCCGCGTGCTCCTGGGTGGCTGGCTGGCCATGGCGGCCACGTTCGCGATCCTCAGGCTCTTCAGCTTGGCGCTCAAGACGCACGCCGCGTTCGCATAAATCACATGTGTGCACGGTGTTTGATTCGAGTAAACAATAAGTGACCGCTATACGACGACGGGCACATGGAGTCTGGTGGTATCGCCTGTCACGCACTTGCAATACATCGATCACATCATGAACTATAGATAGAGAAGAATCCTTCTGAGCGAGTCCATAAGAAGCGACCCACTTTTTCATCGGTTCCGGGGGAAGACCAAAGATCTTGCGCGACCGGTCCGTCAGAAAAACTCAAAAGAGAAAGAAGTCTCGTTAATCTCTTCATGCTCGTTCCAGTTCGAAGTACGGTTTGGCCAAAGAAAAAGCCGCTTCCTGATTATAGTTCCACGGAGGTATAGTTAAGCCAAACGGGCCGCACGGCACGGCACGGCACTAGCACGAACACGGCTAGGCACGGCCCAGCCAGGTACGGCACTACGCGGCACGGTAGACTAGCCGTGCCGTGCTTGTTAGTGCCACTGTAACACCCTCGGTGTTACGTTGTACTGTTCTTGCTAAACTTCGCATGAGCATCATATTTATGTGTATATGTGTACAACATGAATTATAAATTAATGTTAGACACTTGAAACATTTATGCGAGACGTGAAACAATGTTACGCGTCATGTCACTTGATTGAATTTTTGTCGAACCAAAATGTATAGAACGTTTTGCGAACGACGATAAACAGGTGTGGTCGAGGACAAGGATAACTCGCTAGTACATCCCATAGGTCGGATTTGGGTTTCGACACGAAATCGTTCGAACCGACGTCGTTCCGCGTAAGTTTTAAAAAGTGTCGACGAAGCCGTTTCTGACCATGTGTGTAGAGCGATCGGCTTATGAGGTTACGTGATGTCATGACTTCGGTGGATAGCTTGATGTACCATCTTGCGCATCGAACAATTAGTTTGCGTTTGGAGCATTGCGTACAAGTTTTCAAACTGCTTTCAAAAGCGTGCACGGCACATGGCCTAAGCTCTGGCGCGGTCACCACTTGCCTGGCACCGCTGCTGGCTTGCCAGCGCACTGCCGCGTCGGCTATGACCCGCTGCCACGCCGGCTGCGCCCCACCGCCGCACATACGCACGCGCACGGCCTTGCGCTGCGTGCCAAGGCCGTCTGCCACCGCGCGCTGACCGTCTGCCACCGCGCGCTGACCGCGGCCATTGCCGCTGCTGGCCGTGTCCGCCACTGCTGGCTCGCCCAAACACGTGCGCGTCGATGCGCCGACCGCATCCGCACTGCCACCGTGAAGGCACACGCGCGCAGGGTCTTGGCGCAGCTGCCTTGTTCGCCTGCTGCCACTCGTTGGCGCGCGGGTCACAGCACCGCGTCTGACGCGCTGCGTCCGGGCCGTCGACCAAGCCCTGCCGTGCCATGCCCTGCCCTGCTTTGGCCGGAGGCGCGCCGGGCCCTGCGGTACACGTCGCCAGCGGCCACACAAGACACTGCTCCGTTGACTCGCCTTGGCTGCTCGCGCGAAGGACGACAGCCTGCGCCACCATCACCTCCGCGTCACTCGCACTGTGTTTTTCTTGTCTGGCGCTGCCGCTGCGACACTGTGCCGAGGCTCGTCGGCTTGCAGCTGCGGCTGTGCGGACAGTCGCCTGGAGCATGTGCCGCTGTCCCCCGTCGGGGTGCGTGTTTGTTTGTTGCGTCGACATCCACAGCCGAACCGAGCCAAGCCACGCCAGGACCCCCCTGCCTTCGCTGTAGCCATGACCGGCGGGACCTCCTTCATTCAATTCGCCGTGACCGCAGTAATCTAATCAAATTCGTCGCAGCCTCGGCTCCGTTGGGTTACTGGCCATGCAACCGTCCCCACCTCACTGCCTGTGTCCCCGTGCTGTGCCCCAATTTTGAAATGTCGCGCCATCGGGTCCTTAAGACTGGGGCGATCTGCGCCGTCGGCTAACCATGTGACCAAGGCATCCTGATCCAATTCCTTGCTCTACTAGCCTCTCCTCCAGTTGGGTGTCACCATGCTCACCATAGTCTAAGCGCTACCATCGTGTAGCAGTCCCTAGCACAGCTATGCCACCGCCGTGCACCGCCGCACCACCTCGCGCGCACGCGGCCAGCTCACCTCGGGCTTTCTTCGGCCAGATCGTCAACGTGAAGGTATCCGTGGGTAGTCCCTTGAGCTCTCTAGCTTAGTTGCTTGCTCCGTCTTCGCTGTCACTCATGGGAACGCGCCCGCCTTCGCAGGGAAGGGACCACCGCTGGGGAGGGGGCTCGGCACAGCGCCCCTATTCGCCGTGAAGCCTCCAGTCACTGCGCTTTGTCCCCAAGGTAATCATTGGCCCCTTAGCTAGGCCTTAGTGGCTCGGGTGACGCCGGCGTGGCCGCCCGGTGCCCGCGCCGTTGCGCCAGTGCGCGCACGGGTGCCGGGGGACGTCGCCGCAGTAAAGAAGGAGAAAGGGGAGGGTGCAGCTGTAAAAGCGTAGACTAGCAAAATAGTGCCTTAGAGCTCGCTGTAAATACGTAGTAGTTCGAGGGTGTCCTTGCATATTTGCGTCGCGCGCGCGCCTCTGCCGTCACGGGCCGTTGGTCGGCCAGGCCATGCGCGCGCGTCGTGCCGTTGCGGGCCGAGCCAGCGCGAGTTGGGCCGAGGGGTAGAATTCGATTTCCTTAATTTCCAGAAGAATAGAAATGTTTATTTATTTTAGTTATGAGTCGAACTTCGGTAAATCATAGTAAATTGCGTAGTTGTCCAAAAATAGTGAGACTAATTTTGTTAGGTTCGCGAAAACATCATCTACTTGATAGTACAGTTGGATTGCAGTTAGCTATGATGAGTATTGGGTCATAAATTCAAAACTAGAGAGCTAATATTAGGTAGGTTAATACTTGTAGGAATATTTGTGGATAATTGGTGATAGATATAGCCACAAAAATTTTACAGTAGGTCCACTAGGTTGTCATGTACTTGCTGTAAATTTTGTAGCCTTAGAATAGGTTGTTAAATAAAATAGCTATTACTCTTGTTTTATTGTATCTAGATTAAATCGGCATTAGGAGTAAGAATAACCGTTGTTGTTATAATAATAATGAATGTCATACCTCAAACTTATCGGTAACAATAGATGACTTATCACCATGGTCGGTATCATTAGCTTAGGAGTTAAATCGATGTACTTTTACTTTAAGAATTTATGTTGCCGTATTATTAAACATTGCGTCATCATTTCATGTAGATCACGAACTGGTAGACTTCGTGCCCGTCGGCGAGCTGGAGTACGATGAGGTGATCGAGGAGTACGAGGAGAAGATCCTCGTGCAGGAGGAAGCCTAGGAGCCTGTTGGTGCTGACCCTGCTGACCCGGCGCCTGCCCAATGCAAGCCCCGGAGCATAATCCATATTTTTATGATCACTATATATATATGTGATGTGCATTTAAGTTACATGCATTTTATGGAAACTACCTGCATAAATATATCTACCCATGAGTACTACTAGTACAGATCGAGTAGCTGTTATGCTCAGGATATTGGTAGCATGAGTAACCTACCGTTACTCACAAATAGGTGATAAAATATGATCACTCATGATAAAATAGTGGAAAGGAAAATAGTGACTGGGCAGGGATATGATTTGGGTACTGGTGGGTGTAAGGGGTTGTGATGTAGACAAGGTCCGATCTTCCAAAAGGTATAATAGCGTCGATTGGTGGAGACTCGACGTTCACGATCTAGGCTTCGAACCAAGATTGATTCAGACCCCCACAACCGCTACACCACTGCTCCGTTGGTTATCAACCATGCGAACGCGATTGACCTCGCCGAGAAGGCTTTCCTACAAGCGAATCAAGAACACAAGCAAGAACAGGATGACTGCAATCTGAAATTACAAATAAATATGAGGCTTATGAAATCAAGAAGGAGTTCAAGTCTTTATTCGAAAGGACTAATCGCCACAGGCAAATAAGATCAAGAACTGGGGCCCTAGTTCACAGCAAGCAGCCTTGGCGGCACAGTTGTAGCAAAACGATGTCTATTTCATGAGAGAAATCAAGAACTAAACAAAACTCAAACCCTAAGGAGAGCGACGGCTGGTATTTATAGAGTCTTAGGCATCACCCCCTAGACACGCCCCCTAATGGGCCCAAACACGATACACGGTCCAACGGAATAAAAGACGGTGTCGCTGCATCCTGACAGATTCTGAACGCTGACTTGTTTCGACGATTCCTATTGATTCTGAAGGGATTTTGATGTGAAACCAATTGGGTTGGCTTCCTTATCTAATTAGCTTTCCATCCATATGTGGATCATTGAAAACGGAGTCTGGATGCGTCCTGGGTGACCAGTTTAAGGTAGACTGGTCCTAGAACCCGAGATGGGCTCCAACTTCAGTTGGACTGGGCCTCCAACATGAGAAAGATGAATTGGACGCCCATACTAGTCCTCCTCCTCTCCTTGGCTTGTATGTGATGAAGAAGTGATGTCCTTATCATCCTCCCTTTCTTGAATTGAAGTCGTCCTCGACTGAAGTAGATCGTCTCCTCCATTGGCTGACAGCAATAATGGCTCCGGAAGAAGACGTTCATCTTGGCGCCCAATCCTTCGCAAAGGCGGTTGTCATGGTGGCTTCCCTGCTGGGAATTCATCCTCCTTCTCCTGCAAAAGGTTAGTACCAACAAGAGGCATAGCACTAGGAGTAGGACCAAGTGAATATATAGGCGATGTACAAGTTAGAGCATAACATGGTTCATCATGAACAGCAAGAACAGATTTAAGAGCAAATAAAACTTCTTTCATGTTACTTGAAGGTTCATTTAATGGTTTGCTAGAGTCTTTATCATGGCCTTTCTTTTTCTTTTCAGCAAGTTCCTTTTCATATTGCATAATTTCAGCAGGTGTTAAAGAAAGTAAAACAATAATCTTTCCTTTAAACATAAACGTATATCTATTTTGCCTACCATGATGTACAACATTATTATCATATTGCCAAGGGTGGCCTAACAAAAGTGAACAAGCTTGCATAGGCACGGCATCAAAATTAGCATAATCATGGTATGATCCGATAGAAAAATACACACGAGCAGATTGTGTTACCTTTGCCTTACCACTATTGTTGAACCACTGAACATGGTACGAATGTGGAAGAGCACATGTAGATAAACCAAGAGTCTTGACAAGCTCCGAACTTACCAAGTTATTGTTGCTCCCTCCATCAATTATAGCACGAACACGAAAATTATTGACAATGAGGAACATTTGAAACAAATTATGATGTTGTAGCTTGTCTACTGGCTCAACTTATGTACTCAAAATACGCTGAACAAGGATTGATTTGTAGTCTATAGCGCATGCCACACTATCAATTACCTCATCAGGATCTTCAGCACTATCCGTAAATTTATCTGCATAAAGATCAGTTGCAAGTGCAAATTCATTCTCTTCATCACTAGCACTAGCATACCCACCATCATTAGTAGCAATATATGCGCGTTTGCTGGGGCATTCTTTAGCAATATGTTCCATGCCCTTGCAGCGGTGGCACACAACTTTAGAAGAGCTGCTAGAGGAAGGTGTAGCAGATCCACTAGAAGGAGATATGATAGGAGAACTCTTCTTTACAGGCGCTGGTGGTGTCTGCACATTAGAAAATTTACTTACCTCGGTTGGACGTGAAGGAATGGATGGAGTCGCGGATGGAGTCATGGATCGCCTAGGTTGTCGTCCCTGTACTTCTCTTTCAGCTTTAATAGCATAATGATATAATTGGGAAAATCTAGTCTATTCTTTATAGTCAAGAACATCCTGTATTTCACGACGCAAAGCTCCAAAAAATCTAGAACACTTATCCATATCATCCTCTTATATGTTGCTACGTGCTAGACCAATTAAAAGCGTCTGATAATATTTCTCAACAGTTTTACTACCTTGATTTAAATGTTGTAGTTTTAATCGCAGATCACGCTGATAGTATGGAGGAACAAATCTCGATTTCATTTGTCGTTTAAGTACAGTCTAGGTTTGAGGTATTTGAGCATTAGCATTAGCATTAACATTATTGCAAATATCATTCCACCAGAAAAGAGCAAAACTAGTAAACTCACTAGTAGCAAGTCTAACTCTATATTCTTCAGGTACTTAATGGGAGCTAAATTTTTTATCTACAGCCATCTCCCAATCTAAATATGCTTCAGGATCAGCTGAACCAGAAAAAGGATGTATCTTAAACTTGGTTTTAGAGAAAGGATCATTATTACCTTGGTTGTTACCTCCCATACCGCGTCGGTTAAAGTTTAACCGATTATGGTTATGTGCATCCTCAGCACGTCATTGAGCTTCGGCTTCAGCCTCCGCGTCACCATCGTCCTCCTCAGAGAGATCATCATCATCATCATCAGGACATGGTTTAGGATGTCGTTGTTCAATATCTTCAATCCTCTTGGCCAAATTGGTGATTTGTTGAAGGATCTCATTGAACTTGTCATCAAGAATGGAACGAAGCTCATTCTTAGAAACACATTCATTGAAATCTGTAGGTGCATCCTCGTTTCCTTGGCCGCTGCCTCTGGCTTTTCCTGACATGGTTAGTAGAAAGGAAAAGATAACACAAATAGTATTATCCCTACCAACTACTTAGGTTGTGGACAAGGAAAAATAAGGCACTCAACTCTCAAGCGTCTTACCACGGTCTTACAAGTGTTCTTACCAAAGCAACAGGCGGTGCAATCAGTCGGTGACTGTGATACCATTGTAGCTTGAGTGTAACAGTTGCAAGGCGAACCTGTACTTGGTTAGAAGAAAATGGAGCTTGGACAGGCATAATATAGTAGCAAGGAATAGCAAAATTCCCAACTGAATAGCAAAGCTGAATAAGTATCCCAAGTACTTGTCTTAGTTGCTGGCCTACTCACGTTCCAAGTACCAGATGTATCAAGTGATGTGAACGGTAAGAATATAATTAGGAACAAGGTAGAAATCAGCACACGCAAACACAGCTCAAATGGCGCTCTCTATGTGCTCCTCTAGATATTATTCCACTTTTGCCCCTCTCTTTTTCTATTTTTTTTCTGTCGTTGTTTTTTTTTTGAGAAAGTTTGACTTTTTCTTTTTATTTTTTTGATATTTTTTCTTCACTTAGGGGCACAAAAGAAGTAACCACGGAAAATATGAGCTTAAACAAGTGAAAGACGTGGCCTGTGGAATTTTCAGAAGACGTGCTCGAAATCGACAAAAACCTTGTGACCACGAAAAGATAATCTTGTGACCACTTTTTGACCAAAATAAAAATCTCTGACCCCACAAAGCTAGGGATGGATGGATCCAAAAAAATTTTCTGGTCAATTTTGATATACGGAACGTCGAAATCCGAGTTCGTATGCGAAAACTAGACCGGTTTTACGAACGGACTCTGAATTAGAGGACAAAACGGGAACAATGCGCGCAAAATTGATCACGGCAGCAAGAATTTGATGGAAACAGTAAAGACAAGTGTAACAAATAAGATGGCGTGATCTAGGGTTTAATGAATACAAAGAAAACTCGACAAGACTTGGAGATGTTCACGGATTATGATGAAAAACAAAGGGGAAAACACAAACTGGACTAAAAAACGAACTAAAACCAGCAACCAAAACTTGACCTAGGGCACAAACTCTACAACGTGAAACAGAGACAAAATTGCACGGCACAATGAGGCTATAGGATAGGGAATATGTGACGATGTATATATATATTTTAAGGCTTCTTGTGGACTATAGGTAATGCAAAAACAGTAACAATCTAAAGGGGAAAACAACGTTATACCTAATGGGCAACAAGGTCTCTGATACCACTTGATGTAGACAAGCCCGATCTTCTGAAAGGTATGATAGCATCAATTCGTGGAGACTCGACGTTCACAATTTAGGCTTCGAACCAAGATTGATTCGGACCCCCGCAACCGTTACACCACTGCTCCGTTGGTTATCAACCACGCGAACGCGATTGACCTCGCCGAGAAGGCTTTCCTGCAAGCGAATCGAGAACACAAGTAAGAACAGGATGAACGCAATCTGAAATTGCAAATAAATATGAGGCTTATGAAATCAAGAAGGAGTTTAAGTCTTTATTCGAAAAGACTAATCGACATAGACGAACAAGATCAAGAACTAGGGCCCTGGTTCACAGCAAGCAGCCTTGGCGGCACAGTTGCAGCAAAACGATGTCTGTTTCACGAGAAAATTAAGAACTAAACAAAACCCAAACTCTAAGGAGAGCGACGGCTGGTATTTATAAAGTTTTGGGCGTCACCCCCTGGACACGCCCCCTAATGGGCCCAAACACGATACACGGTCCAACGAACTAAAAGACGGTGTCGTAGCACCCTGATAGATTCTAGATGCTGATTTGTTTTGACGATTGCCATTGATTCCGAAGGGATTTTGATGTGAAACCAATTGGGTTGGCTTCCTTATCCAATTAGCTTTCCATCCATATATGGATCATCGAAAACGGAGATCGGATGCGTCCTGGGTGACCAATTTAAGGCAGACTGGTCTTAGAACCCAAGATGGGCTCCAACTTCAGTTGGACTAGGCCTGCAACATGAGAAAGATGAATTGGATGCCCATACTGGTCCTCCTCCTCTCCTTGGCTTGTATGTGATGAAGAAGTGATGTCCTCATCAGGTTGTGTCTTGTGGCCAATGGGGCATGACTTGGTTACACTTTTTCTCTGTCCGTGTCGATAAGGACTGGTCGTTGCAATGGACGCTAGGCAAGTCATAGATCTATTATCCCGAGCGCACACTTGGGTATGGGCATAGGGAAGACTTGTTGCTCTCTTGTTGTGGATCTGGCTCTTTCTAGACCGACTAATTGGAGGCGGGGATGGTGGAGGTCCTTGCACCACACGGAGTCCGGGACTCAAGGGTGGGGGCTTAGAGTCCAAGTTTGGATGGGCACTTGGACACCCAGGACAGGAGACTGATGGGTTAGTCCTGCTTGTGCCTAGGGTACAAGTGGGGCATGTGTTTTGGGGCACCTAGCTGGGCACATTGGTTTGTGAATCGCCACCGAGTCTGTACAACTTGTCTTAACTCTATCATCGTAGTAAGAACTGAAAGTTGAAAGGAGAAGACATGGAACTGATTGCTCAACTCTTGCTTGAAAGTAGAATTGGTGCTTATATAGACTGGCTAGAGGATAATTTAATATGGCTTATAATAAGACATAAATAAGGACTCACTATTAGCGTTGCTTTCTGCTAAAGAAAATCAGCAAACCATAAAGCCTATCATATTCCTTGGAGTCGGGAAATTATTCCCCACTAGTCGGATAAGTTTTGCGAGTACATTGTGTACTCAGGGTTTATTTACCCCTGTTGTAGGTGATACTTGAAGAGTAACTCTATGTGGAGGATCCTTCTGGTGGGCTCAGACAGAATCCTCGCCCTTATCGCTAGTTGTTATTTTTAAAAATTCCGCTGTTTATTATTCCGCACTCTGGTATTTGGTATTGTAATAATGTACTTTTTAAGAAACTCGGATGTATGAAATGAACTAGTATTATAACTCGTTCCTATTATTAGATCCTTAGGAAAATGTGGATCTTTTGGGTTCTCCCTCGGGGTGTGCCCGACGGACACCGCTCACTGTAGCCTGCTTCCAGGGTGCTTAGTGTCTGATAGAAGATGAGCGCCTCCATAAGTACGCTATTCCAGGTGGTTCTACCATAGTTGGTACTAGAGCCAATAATGGTTACGAGTTCATCACCCTTTTTCAAAAACTTAAAAATTTGACCAACAAAAGTTTTGCGAAAAGTAGGATGCGATTATATTAGGTAAATAAGTATAAGCCCTAGCAATATGGTCTATCTAGGATAGCGGCACTATTTTTATCTAATCAATTTTCTACAGGTACACTGACTTACGTTGCGTAAGAAATCGCTTAGTATCGTGGAAAGTGAGTGTGCGATGTGCCGAAATTTTTTCGAATGCTGCTATATTCCGGCTTGAGTGAACATATAGGTCGAAGCATGCATCATGATAATGGCATCTTACTTCAACTGAAATCCCCCTTCATGTATAATTGAATTAGTAAATGGATAGGACTAACTAATGAAATGCTTTAATAAATGTGCTGTCATCCCCTCTAATTCCTTGCTTCTGATCCGAGAAGGTGTTCTAATGGATGGCTCGTCTCTCTTACAGATAAATCTAAGGTCTAGACGTGGGAGCACCAGTTCTGGGGCGGCTCATGAGGGCTAGGGTGACAGTGGCCGGGTCATTGAGCGTGGCAACGGGGGAGGTCAAGAGGTTCCACCTCTAGCTCCTCATCCTTTCTCGCCACCACCACCGCCTCCGTCGATGACTCCCACAGAGATAATGGTGGAGCTGTTGCCTACTCGCCGAGAGTCAGCTGCTGCTCGCTAGGAAACAGCTCGTGCCATGGACATTATGGTATAGGCTATCGCAGGCCTCGCCCACGGAGGCCACGGGGGTCATGGTGGGAACGGGGGTGGTGCCCGTCGTCCTGAGGGACCATACTCCTACCAAGACTTCCTGAAGACTCACCCACCCATGTTCACCCCATCTGATGAGCCTCTGGAGGCTTCGCACTGGCTTCGCACTATGGAACAGAAGTTTCGGCTCCTCGGAGTGGTCGATGAGCAGAAGGTGCATTTTGCAACGCAACAACTTTTGGGGGTCGTTGGTGCATGGTGGGACACCTTCTAGGCCATAGAGCAGCCGGATCATCCGACAACCTAGCAGGAGTTCACTACTGCTTTCCAAGAGTTCTTCATCCCTGCTGGTGTCATCAACCAGAAGGTGACTGAGTTCCTGGAGCTGCGCTAGGGGAACAGGATAGTGATGGAATATGTGAACAAGTTTAATCACTTGGCTCAGTATGCTGGCAGTCAAGTGGATACTAATGACAAGAAGAGGGAACACTTCTTTCGTGGTCTAGCTCCCCTCCTTCAGGAAAAGCTCTACACGGCGAACTATCAGACCTTTGGGGCTCTGATGAACGCCGCCATTGCTATTGAGGGTTTTCAGCAGGAGTCCTAGGCTGATTGGAAGAGGAGGTAGGTGGTAGCTGGATCCTCTAGACACCCTCACACATAGAAGATATAGGTTGTTTGGTGGGGGCCCTATCAACCATCCGGTGGGCCTTCATTCCGGCAACCCCAGCAGATTTTGCAAGCTTCCTCTACACAGTACCATGCACCTCCACAGCAAGTACAGCCTCAGCAGTCTCAGGGACAGCAGGTCCCACCTCATCAGGGGTTCAGGAACAAGCTAGGTGCTTGTTTCAAGTGTGGCAAAGATGGCCACTATGCCCGGGCCTGTCCCCAGAACCAGCCAGCTCAGTCAGCTCAACCGTCCACAAATTCCAGGCTTGTCAAGAGGACCATCATCAAGAAGAAAGTGCCCAGTAGATCTGGCTAGGTGCACTTCACAGATGCTACGCAGGTGTTGCAGCAGGAGCCGGTGATGGCTGGTATGTTTACCATCGACTCCCATCCAGCTTTGGTGTTGTTCGATTCTAGTGCATCACATTCCTTTATGAGCATGGGGTTTATAGAGCGGCACAACTTACCACTTATGGCTATACCGTATGCCTATAAGATCCATACTATGGGTTCACAATTGTTCATCAATGCCCGCATGGATACAGTAAGTTTGGTATTAGCCACCCACACTTACCGCCTACAGTTCATGGTCATGCCTAGGCAAGGCATTGATGCTATTCTTGGAATAAACTGGTTGCGGGTGTATGGGGTAGTATTGGATATGCAGAGGAGAAGTGTGGAGTTACGGCTTCCTTCTTCTGAGGATAGGATGTCTCTTATTGTACCCTCAGAACCAGTCTTACCTGTTGCTACCCATGCTGAAGCTGCTCCTGATCTTACCTCCATTCTGGTAGTATATGAGTTCCTGGATGTTTTCCCTAAAGATCTTCCTGGGTTGCCACCAGACCGTGAGGTAGAATTCTCCATTGAGCTAGAGCCCGGTACTGCTCCTATCTCTAGACGCCCGTACCGCATGGCTCCAAGGGAACTAGCAGAAATGAAGAAGCAACTAGAAGAGTTGATGGACAAAGGTTTCATCCATCCTAGTTCTTCACCATGGGGTTGCCCGGCTATTTTTGTGAAGAAGAAGGATGGTACCTTGCGGATCTGTGTGGATTACCGCCCCCTTAATGCGGTAACCGTTAAGAACAAGTATCCTTTGCCCTACATAGATACTTTGTTCGACCAATTAGCAGGTGCCAAGGTGTTCTCGAAGATTGATCTCCGATCAGGCTATCATCAGATTAAGATCAGGCCACATGATATATCAAAGATAGCTTTCCCTACTAGGTATGGGCTGTATGAGTACCTAGTGATGTCGTTTGGTCTCACCAACGCTCTTGCCTTCTTTATGTACCTGATGAATTCAGTTTTCATACCGGAGCTGGATAAGTTTGTGGTGGTTTTCATTGATGACATCCTGATCTATTCCAAGAATGATGAAGAGCATGCCCGACGCCTTCGGATAGTACTGACTCGACTAAGGGAGCACAAGCTATATACTAAATTTAGCAAGTGCGAGTTTTCGTTAGATTGAGTGTAGTTTTTGGGGCATGTGTTGACACCTGAAGGCGTTTCTGTAGATCCCAGCAAGGTGCAAGATGTATTGGATTGGAAGTCTCCTAAGTCTGTGCATCAGATTCGTCAATTCCTAGGTCTAGCTGGGTACTATCGGCATTTTATTCCTGATTTATCCAAGATAGCCAAGCCCATGACCAAGCTGCTCTAGAAAGAATCTAAGTTTGATTGGGGCCTAGCTTGTGAAGAAGCTTTTCAATCACTAAAGACTTTTCTGACCACTGCTCCTGTGTTGACTCAACCAGATATTGATAGGCCCTTTGATGTATACTGTGATGCCTCGAAGACGGGGTTGGGGTGTATGCTTATGCAAGATGGGAGTGTGATAACTTATGCTTCGCGCCAACTGAAGAAGCACGAGGTGAATTACCCCACTCATGACTTAGAGCTGGCCGCTGTGGTCCACGCTCTAAAGATTTGGAGGCACTATCTGTTGGGCAACAAAGTACATATTTTCACTGATCACAAGAGCCTCAAGTATATTTTTACTCAGTCTGAGCTAAACATGAGGCAAAGAAGATGTTAGAGTTGATAAAGGATTATAATTTGGAAGTCCATTATCACCTAGGAAAGGCCAATGTTGTAGCAGATGTGTAAGTGCATCTAGCCCTCTAGTGGGTTTTGGTAAATTGAATGACAACACAATTAAAGGTCTAATAAGTTTGATAAGTGTTGAATAGGAAATTGAGTCTATCGCATATACTTGTGAGTTGTGTATTAACAAGTATATACAAGGTTTAACTAGTAGGCAAACTTGATGATATGCCACATTGTGTTAAAGTGAATGCCAAACTGTGTATTGTTGTATTGAAAGTTTATGGAAGCAATCTAGTTCAAGCAAAAGACAACAATGCAAATGGAATCAATGAAATGGCTTTTATGTTGTGGGATATCATAGCATCATGTGAAAGCAAACATACTTGGTAAATGACAATTTATAATGGATATAAGTCAGTCTCTACATTGGTTTGCTTACATGGATGAATATATGAAAGATCAATTGGAATGTCAAGCCAAAATGAGAAGGAAATAAGGAATCGTGAATTAGCTTGACCATATTGATGTTGAACCATGTATGTCTCTATGTGAGACAAACTGAAGCTTGATTGATCTCAACATTCATATCTAGAAAATATTCAAGCAAGGATCAAAATATTGAAGAAATGGTTTTCAATGGAGGCTTAATATAATGTGACTTAAGTATGGCTTGATAGGGTGAAGATAGCAAGGAAAGGCCTTCGAGGTACTAAGCAAAGGTGAAGGGCAAGCGACGGCTTGGCAACCGAGGTACCATGGCTAAGGTGAAGAAGAGAGTACTTGCATTGAGTCGAGGTACTAATCAAGCTATGAGGAGTCATATTGTGTTGAGGATCAAATCATTAGTGGAAGTGACTTGAAGCCATGAAGGTGAACTCATATGTATGGAAATGGTTCAAGTCACATAATCAAGTTTAGAAAAAGCCGTACTATAAAGAGGGATTCTAGTACAGTTGGTCAACTATGCAACCAGATACTCAAAACTACAGATCAATATCCTCTTACCTAGCCAAAGCAGCCAGCCAAAAATCTCCAGGTTCTACCTGTTTTGGCTAGGGCGGCAGTGCCGCCCTATGAGAGCGGCAGTGCCGCCCATAAACGACCGTTGGGACCCAAGAGGTATAAATACCACTTGGGCCGGCCCACAACGGAGATACTTCTTCTCCAATGGTTTAGTTCGAAACTGAACAGACCAAAGCTCACCTCTCTCTCCTCCATTATTGCTCCTTCATCCCTCAAGCAAATCCTTGATTCCAACCATCAAAACTTGAGAGAAAAGGTAGCAAAACTCGATTGAAGAGAAGATCCACTGATTCCCAAAGTATAAGAGCATTTGGTTCACGTTTGACCAGCGGTTCTAGGGTTTGTTACTCTTGGAGCTTGCTCCTAGCCAGCTAGGCATCGCTCTTGTGCTTGCCAGCTCGTGTGGCAGCCTTGGGAGGTTTGTAACCTCATCCTGCAGCTAAGAAATTACCTCTCACTTCAAGAGTTCATTCTCTTGATTTGAGAACGAGGGCAAGGCAAGCCTTGGTGGCGAGCCAATCCTTTTGTGGATACCTCAACAATGTGGACTTAGGCAAGCCTTGGTGGCGAGCTGAACCACGGGATAAATTTTGTGTCTTGCATGCTTCACTTTATGTTCTTACTGGTTCAGCTCTTTGCTAGCTGTTGTTAGGATTTGGTAGCTCGATCCTCTCTTGTATGAGATTTATATGGTATCCAGTCTTCGAACTAGATTTTGTCTTTCTATTGCAGGATTGAGTAGTTGAGAGGGTTGGGTTACTATCTATGAAATCTCAACACTATCTGCTTTATTATTGAAGAGCGGTAGTGCCGCCCTATAAGGTCGGCAGTGCCACCCTCTGTTCTAACAGAGTTTTGAGTTGAATCTTTATAGGCCTATTCACCCCCCTCTAGGCCTCCTAGGCGACATCAAGGTCCTTTCAAGATGCCTTGAGCCATAAGTCACATCAGGTTAAGGAAATACCTTTGTCTCTCAACCACACAGAGGTGCTAGCTCACATTGCATTGACCTCAGACTTGCTGGAGCAGATTATTCGAGAACAGAAGGAAGACCCCGAAGAGATTCCTCACAATAGGAAATTGATGGCCGAAGGTCATGGCCCTCACTTTAGCGTTGATGAGTAGGGGGTCATGAGATACAAGGATAGACTTGTGGTTCCATCTAATGAAGAGCTTAAAAGAAAAATTTTGAATGAAGCTCACCATTCAATACTGTCTATTCATCCTGGCAGTAACAAGATGTATCATGATCTGCGTCACTTATACTGGTGGTCCAACATGAAGCAGGACATCACCTGGTATGTCGTCGAATGCGACATGTGTGGTAGAGTTAAGGCAGATCATCTACGTACCCCTAGGATATTTGTAGCCCTTGCCCATTCCTATTTGGAAGTGGGAAGATATTTCTATGGATTTCATTATGGGTTTACCCAGCACAACCAAGGGTAATAACTCTATCTGGGTCATTGTGGATCGCCTCACCAAGTCTGCTCACTTCCTCCTAGTAAATTCTAAATACTCTACCAGACAGTATGCTGAGTTATACCTGGACCGGATTGTGACTCTACATGGAGTTCCACTGACTATCATCTCTGATAGGGGATCAGTTTTTGTCTCTCGCTTCTGGAAACAACTCCAGGAGTGTCTTGGGACAAGTCTCCTCCATAGCTCAGCTTATCACCCTCAGACTAATAGCCAAACCGAGAGGGTAAATCAAGTGCTCGAAGATATGTTGAGAGCCTATGCCATTTCTTTCCCTGAGAAGTGGGAGGCCTGCTTGAAGCTAGCAGAATTCTCTTACAATAATAGCTACCAAGAAAGCATCCGCATGACACCCTTTGAGGATCTATATAGAAGGAAGTGTAGGACGCCACTCAACTGGGTCGAAGTGAGAGATCGTGGATACTTTGGGCCAAAATTCATCGAGGAAGCTCGGGAGCAAGTCATTCTTATTCGGAGTCATTTGAAGGTAGCTCAGAGTCGGCAGAAAGCATATGCCGACAAGCAAAGAAGGCCTTTGGAATTTGAAGTTGGGGATTATGTGTACCTCAAGGTGTCTCCTATGAGGGGAGTGCATCGGTTTGGTATCCATGGTAAGCTAGCTCCCTGGTATGTGGGCCCTTATAGAATCTTGAAGCGGTGTAACCCAGTTGCTTATCGTCTACAACTTCCGGATATTCTCTCTATAGTACATGATGTGTTCCATGTATCACAACTGAAGAAATGTTTATGGGTTCCCGATAAAGCAGTGGAAATTGAAGGACTTCCTCTCCAGCCAGATTTGACTTATGTGGAGCACCCTGTAAAAATCCTAGATGAGAAAGAAAGAGTCACCAGAAATAGTGTGGTAAAGTTCTACAAAGTGCAATGGCAAAACCATTCTGAAGATGAAGCCACCTGGGAGCAAGAGAGTTACTTGTTGAAGCATTATCCCCATCTCCTTTCTGGCGCTGGTAGTTAGTGCGGTGTCAAAAGGTATTCCCTATCTCTTTCTCACACTAGGCACACGAAATCTCGGGTCGAGATTTTGTTTTAGGGGGGTAGATTTGTAACACCCTCAGTGTTACATTATACTGTTCTTACTAAACATCGCATGACCATCATATTTATGTGCATATGTGTACAACATGAATTATAAATCAATGTTAGACACTTGAAACATTTATGCGAAACGTGAAACAATGTTACACGTCATGTCACTTGATTGAATTTTTGTCGAACAAAAATGTATAGAATGTTTTGTGAATGATGATGAAATAGGTGCGGTCGAGGACAAGGATAACTCGCTAGTATATCCCGTAGGTTGGATTTGGGTTTCGACGCGAAATCATTCGAACCGACGTCGTTCCGCGTAAGTTTTAAAAAGTGTCGACGAAGCCGTTTCTGACCATGTGTGTAGAGCGATCGGCTTAGGAGGTTGTGCGATGTCATGACATTGGTGGATAGGTTGAAGTACCATCTTGCGCATCGAACAATTAGTTTGGCGTTTGGAGCATTGCATACAAGTTTTCTAACTGCTTTAAAAAGCATGCACGGCACATGGCCTAAGCTCTGGGCGCGATCACCACTTGGCCTGGCACCGCTGCTGGCTTGCCAGTGCACTACCGCACCGGCCATGTCCCGCTGCCATGCCAGCTATGCCCCACCGCCTCACCTGTGCACGCGCACGGCCTTGCGCTGCGTGCCAAGGTCGTTTGCCACCACGCGCTGACCGCGGCCATCGCCGCTGCTGGCCGTGTCCGCCGCTGTTGGCTCGCCCAAACACGCGCGCGCCGATGCACCGGCCGTATCCACACTACCACTATGAAGGCACACACGCGTAAGGTCTTGGCATGGCTGCCTTGTCCATCTGCTGCCACTCGTTGGCGCGCGAGTCACAGCACTACGGCTGACACGCTGTGTCCGCGCCGCCGACCAAGCCCTACCGTGCCATGCCCTGCCCTGCTTTGGCCGGAGGCGCACCGGGCCCCGCGCTACATGCCGCCAGAGGCCACGCATGGCACTGCTCCATTGACTCGCCTTGGCTACTCATGCGAAGGATGATAGCCTGTGCCACCATCACCTCCACGTCACTCGCACTGTGTTATTCTTGTCTGGCGCTGCCGCTGCGACGCCGTGCCGAGCCTCATCGGCTTGCAGCCGTGGTCGTGTGGACAGTCGCCTGGAGCACATCCTGCTACCCCCCGTCATGGTGCATGTTTGTTTGTTGCATCGACATCCGCAGCCAGACCGAGCCAAGCCACGCCAGGACCCCCTACCTCCACTGTAGCCATGACCGACGGGACCTCCTTCATTCAATTCGCCGTGCCATAGCAATCTAATCAAATTCGTCGTAGCCTCAGCTCCGTTGGGTAACTAGCCGCGCAACCATCCCCACCTCACTACCCATGTCCCCATGCTGTGCCCCAATTTTGAAATGCCGCGCCATCAGGTCCTTAAGACCGGGGCGGTCTGCGCCGTCGGCTAACCATGCGACCAAGGCATCCCAGTCCAATTCCTTGCTCTACTAGCCTCTCCTCCAGTTGGGTGTCACCATGCTCACCATAGTCTAAGCCCTACCATCGTGTAGCAGTCCCTAGCACAGCCATGCCACCGCCGTGCACCGCCACACCACCTCGTGTGCACGCGGCCAGCTCACCTCGGGCTTTCTCTGGCCGGACCGTCAACGCAAAGGTATCCATGGGTAGTCCATTGAGCTCTCTAGCTTAGTTGCTTGCTCCATCTTCGCTGTCACTCATGGGAACGCACCCACCTTCATAGGGAAGGGACCACCGCCGGGGAGGGGGCTCGGCATGGCGCCCCTGTTTGCCGTGAAGCCTCCAGTCGCTACGCTTTGTCCCCAAGGTAATCATCGCCCCTTAGTTAGGCCTTAGTGGCTCGGGTGACGCCGGCATGGCCACCCGGTGCCCGCGCCATCGCACCAGTGCGCGCACGGGTGCTGGGGGACGTCGGCACGGTAAAGAAGGAGAAAGGGGAGGGTGCAGCTGTAAAAGCGTAGACTAGCAAAATAGTGCCTTAGAGCTTGCTATAAATACATAGTAGTTCGAGGGGTGTCCTTGCATATTTGCGTCGTGCGCGGCCTCTCCCGTCGCGGGCCGTTGGCCGGCTGGGCCGCGCGCGCGTCACGCCGTTGCGGGTCGAGCCAGCGTGAGTTGGGCCGAGGGGTAGAATTCGGTTTCCTTAATTTCTAGAAGAATAGAAATGTTTATTTGTTTTAGTTATGAGTCGAACTTCGATAAATCGTAGTAAATTGCGTAGTTGTCCAAAAATAGTGAGACTAATTTTGTTAGGTTCATGAAAATATCATCTACTTGATAGTACAGTTGGATTGTAGTTAGCTGTGACGAGTATTGGGTCATAAATTCAAAACTAGAGAGCTAATATTAGGTAGGTTATTACTTGTAGGAATATTTGTGGATAATTGGTGATAGATATAGCCACAAAAAATTTACTATAGGTCCACTAGGTTGTCATGTACTTGCTGTAAATTTTGTAGCCTTAGAATGGGTTGTTAAATAAAATAGCTATTACTCTTGTTTTATTGTATCTAGATTAAATCGGCATTAGGAGTAAGAATAACCGTAGTTGTTATAATAATAATGAATGGCATACCTCAAACTTATCGGTAACAATAGATGACTTATCACCATGGTCGGTATCATTAGCTTAGGAGTTAAATCGATGTACTTTTACTTTAAGAATTTCTGTTGCCATATTATTAAACATTGCATCATCATTTCATGTAGATCACGAACTGGTAGACTTCGTGCCCGTCGACGAGCCGGAGTACGACGAGGTGATCGAGGAGTACGAGGAGGAGATCCTTATGCAGGAGGAAGCCCAGGAGCCTTTTGGTGCTGACCCTGCTGACCCGACACCTGCCCAAGGCAAGCCCCGGAGCATAATCCATATTTTTATGATCACTAAATATATATATATATATATATATATATATATATATATATATATATATATATATATATATATATATATATATATGTGTGTGTGTGTGTGTGTGTGTGATGTGCATTTAAGTTACAGGCATTTTATAGAAACTACCTGCATAAATATATCTACCCATGAGTACTACTAGTACAGATCGAGTAGCTGCTATACTCAGGATATCGGTAGCATGAGTAACCTGCCGTTACTCGCAAATAGGTGATAAAATATGATCACTCATGATAAAATGGTGGAAAGGAAAATGGTGACCGGGCATGGATATGGTTTGGGTACTGGTGGGTGTAAAGGGTTGTGTCCTGTGGCCAACGGGGCATGACTTGGTTACACTTTTTCCTTGTCCATGTCGATTAAGGACTGGTCGTTGCAATGGACGCTAGGCAAGTCACAGATCTATTGTCCCGAGCGCATACTTGGGTATGGACGTAGGGAAGACTTGTTGCTCTCTTATCGCGGATCCGGCTCTTTTTGGACCGACTGATTAGAGGCGGGGATGGTGGAGGTCCTTGCACCACACAGAGTCTGGGACTCAGGGGTGGGGGCTTGGAGTCCAAGTTTGGATGGGGACCTGGACACCCGGGACAGGAGAGTGATGGGTTAGTTCTACTTGTGTCTGGGGTACAAGCGGGGCGTGTGTTTCGGGGCACCCAGCTGGGCACATTGGTTCGCGAATCGCCGCCGAGTCGGTACGACTTGTCTTAACTCTAGCATCGTAGTAAGAACTGAAAGTTGAAAGGAGAAGACATGAAACTGATTGCTCAACTCTTGCTTGAAAGTAGAACAGGTGCTTATATAGACTGGCTAGAGGATAATTTAATACGGCTTATAATAAGACATAAATAAGGACTCACTATTAGCGTTGCTTTCTGCTAAAGAAAACCAGCAAACCATAAAGCCTATCATATTCCTTGGAGTCGGGAAATTATTCCCACTAGTCGGATAAGTCTTGCGAGTACATTGTATACTCAAGGTTTATTTACCCCTATTGTAGGTGATGCTTGAAGAGTAACTCTATGTGGAGGATCCTTCTGGTGGGCTCAGACAAAATCCTCGCCCTTATCGCTAGTTGTTATTTTTAAAAATTCCGCTGTTTATTATTCCGCACTCTAGTATTTGGTATTGTAATAATTTACTTTTTAAGAAACTCGGATGTATGAAATGAACTGGTATTGTAACTCGTTCCCATTATTGGATCCTTGGGAAAAATATGGATCTTTCGGGTTCTCCCTCGGGGTGTGACCGATGGACACTGCTCGCTGTAGCCTGCTTCCGGGGTGCTTAGTGTCTGATGGAAGACGAGCGCCTCCATAAGTACGCTATTCCGGGCGGTTCTGCCACAGCCGCCGTGCCGATATGCCGGCCTAGGCACGGCACTATCAGGTCTTAGCCGTGCCATGCCGTGTCACTAGGCATGGCGGCCCAGCAGTGCCCGTGCCGGCACTGGCCCTATAAGTGATCAACACTTCAAACTGATCAGAATCACAAAGTCTGAATGTTCAGAATCATAAACTGATCAGAATCAAAGAGTCACACAAACTGATCAGAATCAAAGAACTTATAAAAAAGTCTAAGTCACACAAAGTTACATGTTCAGAGAACTTATCAAAGACCCAAAGTCACATAATCACACAAACATAGTAGAGAACTCAAGCATCTCGTCGTCGGATCCAGCCATCGCCACTCGTCAGCGCCCCGGTCCCTCAACGGCTTCAGACAAAACAGAGCAAGGGTTAGTATAGATTGAGGGTTAGGGTTAGGGTTATGGACTTACCTTCAAAGCCGGAGCACCAGAGTCGCCAGCGAGGTCGACGAGGCATGGATCCAGTGAGCACAGACGACGAGGGACGGATCCGGCGAGGAAACCGACGGATCCAGAGAGGAAACCGATGGATCCGGCGAGGTCAACGATGGATCCGGCGAGGACGAAGCGAGATCAAGGGTTAGGGTTAGGGATTGTGCCAGTGTCGGCCAGTGATGGCTCCAGAGGCCACCGGAGAGCGATAAGAAGAGAGAAAGTCGGAGGCGAGAGACAAGAGCGAGTCACCGACGTGGCGACGTTGACTCGGCGAGAGAGGAGCGGGCGAGACGGCACTGCGGGGGAGAGCCGAGAGAGGAGAGCCGAGAGCGAGGCGAGAGAGACAGAGAGCAAATGAATTAGGGCAACGGAGACTGAGAGCGAGGCGAGAGCGCTGCGGTTTTATACCCCCGATTCCAACAGCCGAATCCAACGGTCGGATGAGAGCGACACCGGGGATCCAACGGCCACCTGCGGCCGAGCCGTGCCGCTGCCGGGCCGGCCCATATAGCGTGTCGTGCCTAGGCCGGCACTACATGCCAGAATGGCGGCCCAGGCACGGCACTAAGGCCGGGCCGTGCTAGGCATTGGCACGAAGGCCGTCAGGCCGGGCCGTTCCTGGGCCATGCTGATTCGTGTCGTGCTTGGGCCGGCCCGTAGTGCCCGGGCCAAATGGCCAACTATACACGGAGTAGAGAGCTAGTATAATAACGTGTCCATGGTCGGACTCGGAAATCATAGTGGCAATGAACTGGTTTCTGTGTATATTGCAGCTCATGTCTTCTTCATTTCTTTTCTTTTTCTGACCGGATTGGAATGTCCCATTGAGCTGCAATTTGTTTCGTGAACGAGCTGAACAGTCTAGTCAGAAACAACAGGGGCTGTTTGGTTGGATGTCTATCTCCTACCCAGCCACCCAGGTTCCACAGTGCCATCGTAGAGATGTTTGGTAACCTTTTTAGCCCATTAGCCTAACCTGCCATGAGCACCGACGACAATGCCCCAGCCAGGCTACCCGGGAACACGGTGGAATATTGTTTCCCACTAGCCAGCCACCTTGGCTAGCACCTCAATTCACCTCTGGTGCGTCATCCGCCTCCGCCCTATGCCTTCCGGCCGTCGAGCTCCCCTCCCCATCCCACCTCGCCCCTCTTTCCTCGCTCGCCTTCACCCCAGCCATGCCAGCCGCAGCACTCCCCACCGCCGGCCACCATCCTCCCCACCTGTTGGGCCCCGTGCCTCCGCACGATGCCTGCCCCACGCCTCCGCCAGATCCCGCCAGGCGTTACGAGCGCTCGAGATTCACCGGTTGTGGGCTCGAGATCCGCCTCCTCCCCGGTGGACACGTAATTCCTGTAAGAAGCATAGTTTTTTTAATCTGTACAAAATCATATTTCAGGGTTTGGAATGAAAAGGATACGTCCAAACGAAAGGGCCTTTATATAAAAAGACAAAGTATGACAGACAGGTACTTATTCCTTGCCATACTGTTTTTCTTACTTTCAACCTAAAATAAATTAAGAAGATTTATATATTATACTGTGCGTATATAACAAGCGTTTTCTTTTAGGAAGGAACAAATGATGAACACGAAGAACGTGAGCAAGAAAATAAAGTGAAGAAACAACGCTAGCTTACAAGGATGGAGACAATACTAAGGTATAATATATTCTAAGATCTTAAGAATTTATTTGCCCGTACCATTTAAAACATATTAAACTGCTATATTGATGTCTACTTTGTTTTCATATCAAATAGGTCGTTCAAGGCATGGATTATCACAAACAGACCCTGCTGATTTACATAATCCAGTTTACAATGTTTAGCAGCTCCTTTTGGTATAAATATAACCCTGCTAACATTGCAAAGTATATCGGGATCTTTTGCTGTACATATTCCCTGATATAAAACCAAATGTATATAGATTTAGGAATGGTCTATTATAAACTTTGGTGATATGACCATTTCCTTAATCTAAACCATAATGCTACTTGCTTGCTACCAATCAAGCCTTTTCTAATATATATGTATATATGGATTTGTACTTGTACACACTTAAATCCCATAGTTTGTAATTGTATATGCCACTGCTCGCACGGAGTGTAGTGCGCTTTTGCTTCTGAATACTATACTAGCTACTTGTTGCGTTTCAATTAACTCCATGCCAGACATCTAAAAAAAACTCATATATAGCACGTTGTTTCTATTTAAAAACTAGACATGGCCTCAACTCAACTACATATTTATGCTACATCTAAATGAACTTGTCCATATGTCCTGTGCCGCGGCAATGCCGCGGCGTTTTTTCTAGTCCATAGGAATATTGACATATTGTTGGTACCCTATGTTTTCACAAGATTTTTACGGGGAAAAAACATCCGCTGGAACATCTTTGTTTCATTGGCTCACGCATAGGAACGATGCAAATGATTGTGTGAAAGGATCAAATCAATGCTTTTGCTAGTGTGCTGATCGACATGTAGGTGGCGTTCCTCTAACAGATGATGTTTTTTCTCTATAAATGCACGTTGTCACACTGTTAGTTAAACCAATCCTATGATTCCTATTCTGTGATTTCCTATGCCCATCCAAACACCTACTCATACGAGTTTCCTATGTTTTGCGGTTGCAATCCTAAGAAATTCCTATACATTTCCTATTCATGCGTTTTTCCATTCATGTATTCCAAAGAGCCCTTACAGATTTAGGAACTCATAAATGTGTTTTCAAAGTTTTACTGACTTAAGCGTATCTCTCGACAAGTTAGGTGCCGCTTATGAATTTAACAACTCTTAATTAATTCTTTATTGCACTAGCGTTCATTAAAGATCTTAAATTTATTTGATTTAAGGCAGACCAATCCTAATTAAATACAATAAAATAGCTACCTCATCATTATTATTGGCACGAGTATCGCTAGTGCAAATGCATGGACATTTTGCTAATTAAAGCATATAGTACTACTAGTAAGAGTTAGGAGCGCTGGTAGCTCTAGATTCTCTGTGTGAACTACTCCAAAAGGGTTAAACGGACAAATACACCTAAATTCTACTCCATCCGTCCCTAATAACCGTTGCTTTTTGTTACCGGCCTAAGTTTAATTAGATTTATAGAAAATACGTGCAATATTTGTATCTCCAAATAAATTTATTATGAAAATAGATTTAATGATCTATCTAAAATTATATACCATAAATATTAATATTTTTATATAAAATTAGTCAAATTTATTTCTCGAAAAACGAGAACGACAGTTATTTAGGGACGGAGAGAGTAGCGGGGATATAACAAGAATGGCTTCTCCATTTACACTATGAGCTAAAAAGAGCTCTCATCAAATCACTTCCACCAGCTTCCCACCTTAATTATTCCACAAAAAATTAGTCTACAGAATAAAGAAGTTGGAGCTAAGAATTAGGGAGTGGGGAACTTATCCAACGTACCTTTAACTTATTTAATTACACGCAAAAAAACTTATTTAATTTAAACTAAAATGTAGTAAAATAACTATTATGATGATTATCTTAAATAAGGCAGATAATGCTAATATGAAATTAGAAGTTTAGAACCCTAACGGGCTAACAATCTAATACGCTAATTAAATGGCAACCCTGACTAGAAAAATAAAACAACAACATACACCTAAATGAAATTAGAAATCATGAACGAGGCCAAGGGATGAAGTTCAATCGATCTTCTACCTATTAGTATGTATCATGCCAACTACAAATCTTGAAAAGTCTTGGAGACTTGTCGTGGAAGGACGACTAGGATCGGAGACGAGGACAAAGGGCGATCAGGTGAACTGTCGATAGCTAAACTGGCCGGTGGCTGCGAAGGTCGTCGTGCGATGTGCCAATGCTGCGATTATTTCTGATTCGCCGAGCGCGCGCGAGGGCCACTCAAGCTACAACCACGCGTGATTTTCATTTTCCATTTGTGAGCTACGGGCTATCGTTAGATTAAACTATCAGGATATATAGATCTCTAAGGGCCTGTTCGGCTAGTATTAAAGCCGATTTTAGCTGATTTATTGTGAGAGAAAAATACTATGGAGCCGGATTCAGCGATTTTATGAAGCAAAGTCACAATGTAACTTTGCCTCGATCTCCACTCTCCAACTATTATCTAACGTCTGTACAAATTCTCTGATCGTATTTGGCTTATAAGCTATGACTTATCAGCCAACGAACAATATTTTTATCTCACACTAAATCAGCCAACGATTCTTTCAGTCATATAAATCAAACCAGCCCAGACCAAAACTGATTGCGCGGATCAGTGCACCGCGACCGTGGGCATCATATCAGCTCGCATTCACTGCTAGCTGTACCAGCTTGATTTGATCGTTGACCGCCAGCCAAACTACAAGTATGGATTGGCCTTGTTTAGATCACCTCCAAACTCTAAGTTTTTTCACTCTCTCTCCATTACATTAATTTTTAGCCGCTTGCATGGAGTATTACATGTAGGTAAAAAAAATAACTAATTACACAGTTTAGTTGGAAATCATGAGATGAATCTTTTGAGCCTAGTTGGTCCACGATTGGACAATATTTGCCAAATAAAACGAAAATAGTACTATTCATCAGGTTCAAAAAACTTTCAATCTAAACAAGGCCTTGAATATCATCGAACGACGCATAAATCTCGTGCAAAAAGATTTGGTAATCTTTCTTTAGAATAAAGAAGACAAAAACTGAGAGTAGTTAGAGACACATCTTAATACAACTCCAAGAATTATATACACCAATATGCGCCCTCGCTCGGTCGTAAACGATCGTAAACAATATTTTCTCTTCCACCAAACTAGCCAGCAGTAATAATCCACGATCGTATACGATCGTTTCAGCCCCAACCAAACATGCCGCTGGATATCCAAATTGGCTCTTCAAAACAATTAGCCTAAGGCACGACGTACGGACCATGGTGCTGTGTCGTGGTGCAGCACGGCATCTGGCGATGGCGAGCGGTGTCTGTTGTCGACGGCGAAGCGCAGCACTGCAGCCCTGGCACAAGGGGGATGTGGCTGGCTATGTACTGTATCACCGATTCACCGGTGGAGCCGGATTCAGCGACTTTATGAAACAAAGTCACAATGTAACTTTGCCTCGATCTTCACTCTCCAACTATTATCTAACGACTGTACAAATTTCCTGGTCGTATTTGGCTTATAAGCTATGATTTATCAGCCAACAAATAATATTTTTATCTCACACTAAATCAGTCAACACTACTTTGAGTCATATAGCTTACAAATCAAACCAGCACAGACCAAAAACTGATTGCGCGGATCAGTGCAACGCGACGGTGGGCATCATATCAGCTCGCATCCGCTCCTAACTGTACCAGCTTGATTTGATCGTTGACCGCCAGCCGAACTACAAGTATGGAGTTGAATATCATCGAACGGCGCGTAAATCTCGTGCAAAAAGATTTGGTAATCTTTCTTTAGAATAAAGAAGACAAAAACTGTCAAAGAGCAGCTAGAGACACGTCTTAATACAACTCCAAGAATTATATACACCGATCTGCACCCTGTTCGCTTGGTCGTAAACTTCCAGCCAGAACAGTATTTTTCTCTCACACCAAACCAGCCAACAGTAATAATCTACGATCGTATACGATCATTTCAGCCCCAGGCGAACATGCCGCTGGATATCCAAATTGGCTCTTCAAAACAATTAGCCTAAGGCGCGACGTACGGACCGCGGTGCTGTGTCGTTGTGCAGCACGGCATCTGGCGATGGCGAGCGGTGTCCGTTGTCGATGGCGAAGCGCAGCGCTGCAGCCCTGGCACGAGGGGGCTGTGGCTGGCTATGTACTGTATCACCGATTCACCGGTGGAGCCAGATTCAACGACTTTGGCCGCGTTTAGTTCGCGGCAGAATCGGCGCCGCCAGAATCCGCCGGCACTGTTCCGGCACTGTAGCGCACTGTAGTATTTCGTTTGTATTTGGTAATAATTGTCTAATCGTGGACTAATTAGGCTCAAAACGTTCGTCTCGCAAAGTACAACCAAACTGTGCAATTAGTTTTTGATTTCGTCAACATTTAGTACTCCATGCATGTACCACAAGTTTGATGTGACGGGGAATCTTCTTTTTGCATAGTGCCAAATTCTGGAAAATGGGGGAACTAAACCAGGCCTTTATGAAGCAAAGTCACAATGTAACTTTGCCTCGATCTCCACTCTCCAGCTATTATCTAACGGCTGTACAAATTCCGAGGTCCACCAGCCCACACAGCAGGCCACGCACAGTAGACTAGCACAAAAGATTCTGACAGTTTGCAGGTGAAGCATAAATGACCGGCAGCAGCTCACTGTCAAGAATAAAACAAAGTAATATTGCTAAAAACAATACAAATAACTCTATACATTTTTGCAGACGGAAAAAGGAAGACCAGAAAATTAACGACTCTGCTAACCGAAGCAGAAGAAAAAAAGAAAAACAAAAAAGAAAATAAAAAATATGAAAACATACCAAAATAAATAAATAAAAACTCCTATTAGTTTATGAATTTATATTATTTATACTTTTATATTTTTTTTCTCTTTGGATGGATTTCTATTCATGTATTTAGGATCGAAGGGATCTACTTGATTAGAGTTTTTAGTTATCTACTAGGTTACTTCAATAAACTTTGCATATGTTATATATAAAACTTGAGGGTGTAGGCAGACGAGTAGACACAGTTTCTACGTTCACGAAGTTAAGTTATACGAGCTTTGTTACTGTGCTTAGAGGAACCACCTGTTCCTCCCTTAATTATAATTAAGGGTATTTTAGCACTTTTACTCAGTGCCATTTACTCTAATTGATCCTGTTTTTTCGCAGGAAATTGAGAGACGCAATCTTCTGTAATGCCTCCCGGCCCGCATCAACGCCGCTTGCCTGCCTAGGGTCACCGTCGTCCACTTGTGCAGTTTGCCGTCGCCTGCCCGCGGGGCTGAGCTCACCCGCGCGCCGCCGAAAGTGGCCAGGGGCTGCAGGGCTCACAGCTCGTGCACGTGCCGCCTGCGGTGGCGTGTGCTCGCCAGCGCCCGGCGGCCGAGCAGCTCGCCTGTCCATGTCGTGTGCCTAAGCTCATCTGTCCATGAAAAAAATGAAGCGGACTCCACTAAACGAAAAAGGAAAAAAAAACTGAAAACGTACCAAGATCAAGAAACTCCTCTTAGTTTGCTGATTTATTAGTTACTAGCAAATGTGCTCGTGTGTTGCAACGGAAATCAATACATTTAGGAGCCAGACTCTGTATCATCGCTAGATGTGAGCTGTTTTAACTTGAACAAACATGGTCATGAATCCAAGTCATATACGATACTAATTTTGCATTATGAATATTAGTATTTTTTATATAATTTTGGTCAGAGTTCAAACTAATTGACTTCTCGAAAAACGAGAATTGCATTCTTTTGTGGATGAAGGGAGTAGTAAACATACCCGTGCGTTGCAACAGGAGAAAAAAACTATCGAATGTTCATAATATATGATAGACCTCTCGATTTTCCACATGTCAGTCTTTATCAGGATTATACTTTTATTTAGATTAGATTAGACATTGTTTAGGATTCCAGTTTATGAGTTAGACCATTAGTTTAATCGTTCAACTCAGCGAAATAAAAAACAGTTAAAAAATCGAGCGGAGGCTAACAGAGAAATAATATGGAAAAAATGTAGATATAGATGTGAACTAAAATACAGAAATTTATTTGTGTTGTTTTTAGAAATATCATTGTGGCTGCTAGTTTATTCTTGAGAGTGAGTAGCTGCCGGTCATTTTTGCTTCACCTGCAAACTGTTAGAATCTTTTGTGCTAGTCTACTGTGCGTGGCCTGCTGTGTGGGGGCTGGTGGCCTAGAAACGTGTACAGCCGTTAGATGCTAGTTGGAGAGTGGAGATTCAAGCAAAGTTACATTGTGACTTTGCTCCATAAAGTCGCTGAATACTAGGTCGATACGGGTAACAGTACGACGATAGAGCAATTCTTTCTCTAAAATCTCCGATACGTTGATAAGACACGTACGTATGTAAAAAATATTTTTATTTTATTAATACGAACATTTTATTTTAATGTAAAGAATCTGATTTTGCGTGCCCAAGTTTCATTCATACTGGGGACAGTGAAAATTCAGTGTGCCACGTCTCGTTTCTTGCGTCAGCCACTCAGCCACCTCCAAAGTCGCCTTTGGGAGATCCACGTTTCCCGGGAGAGGAACTCAATCACGTGCTACCTGCCTACCTCTCCATCCAATATCCATTTGCACCGATTGACACGATCATGTATCAGGGCTGTTTGATCGTTGCACTAAAATTTAATAATCATCTAAAGTTGAATGTTTAGTTTTAAAAATCTTTTTTTATCTTTCATTATTAATAGAATTATAGAAATGGAGATCTTGGTAGATATCAAGGGCACATAAGATATATAAAAAATGCCGGAGGTGGAAAGATACATAAAGTAATTTTTATCCAACTAATAAGTGAGTTTAAGAAAGACTCTTGCAAATGCTCTAAGCTATACGAATCTGTGTTTTTTAAATGAACCGAGCAGGAAAAAAAAACACAACAATAACTCGTTACTCTAGCTTCTAATATTTATCCGCGCTTCGGAAACGGAGGCATCCAAGTGCAAAGATACGTGAATACAACCTAAGTTCCTATGTTGTTGGAGCCCCTGGTGCTGTTTTTTTCTCGACGCTCCCCATCGCCCCTCGGCAGCCCTCACCGTTGCCCAAAGATTCACCAAAATTAGATATTTGAGCACTATTTTCATATGTGAAAATACTGAGAGATAGAATAAGCAATAGAGGTTCTGAGTTAATATGCAAGATGGTTGGCTATGGTCCGATCGCCGCTTCCATTACCAGAATTGGATCTGCAACCACTATTTTCATATCTGAGAATTTTGAGAGGTAGAACGAGCAATAAAGATTTTCAGGTTCTGGGTGTGAACTAGAAAGCTGAGAATGGTCAGCCATGGCTACAAGTTGTTTTCTCTATGGTTGAGAATACAAATTGTATTCAGTGTTTGGAATGGCACCAAAACCATAATTTTTTTGGAATTTGGTAAAGCTACTCCTAGTCTTGTTTTTTTTTTCTTTTTTAGGATGAAAAAACCTTCTCCAATAGCTTCCTATCCTAAGATACACATGGCATCTACGCATAAAGATACACGAACGACCTCTACTTCCTACAATAGTCACGATGTTTTTTTTTCAGACTCCGTCACCCCGACCGTCGTGGTCTGGAGTTTCATGGATGAAATGTCCTTTCAAGTGCCAAATAGAGGGAGAGATACTAGAAAAGAGAGAAAATACATGAAATGGCATGGAAATCAAGTGTCCCATGTTTGGAGTCCTATTTTTTCGAAGTCAATGTTACGAACGGCGAAACTGCGAAGCGCGATGTTTGTAGTCCCAAATATCCATTTTTCTTGTCAAAATAGCTTAGCTTTAACTAAGTCTATATTGAATAATATTAATATTTATATACCTAACTAGATTTACTACAAAATATATATTATATCTAATGGTACTTACATTATATAATAAATATCGGTATTTTTTATATAACTTTAATCAACTTGAAGTCGTTTGGCTCCTTGAAAAATAAGAATTGCATATTTTATGGTTGGAGGGAGCGTGAGAATGCATATTTTTATGGTTGGAGGGAACACTACGGTCTCGTTCGCTTGTCTTAAAATGGCTTATTCGGCTTCTTTTTTCAGCCGAAACAGTGTTTTTCTCTCACAACAATTTAGCCGGAACAGTGTTTTTCAGCCAGTTTCAGTCAATTTTCAGACCAGCGAACGGGGCCTACTTTTATAAGTGAAGTAATTGATTCGGAAACAAGGAGCTAGTATTTCATTTCATCGCATGTTTAGTGACTTTTGTCCAAGACTTACTTCCTGTCTTCCACGATCTCATGGTTGCCATGCTCGAGACGGCCTCGTGGTCGTGCCTGCCACATTTTTTTTTGGTTGCCTTGATTGATGAGCTCTGGCTGGCACTGGCAGGTCCCCAAGACATCTTCCACAGGCAGATTGAGATCTCCCCCGGCCCTTTCCCAGCTTTTTTATGTTTTGCACCTGGGGCTGCAGGCTGGCGGCGCTGCTCGTGTGCGACTAAACAATCCATATCCGAGAGGCAACGTCACGGCTCGCGTACGCGGTACGCCAGGACGGCGCGACGTCTGAGAGCGCCCGGCGCGGGGCCGTCGGCGTGGACCGCCGGACTGGGCATTCCTGCCGCGCCGCGTGTGCTAGCGGTGGTGCTCGATGGGCGCAAAGGCAAGGGGAGGCTCTGGTACGTGGTACTACTCCTTGGCTCCAACACGCGTGCCAGCCTTCTTATGGAAGTGCATGCGGTTTGCTCTGAGGAAGTCTCCAGTACCTGCTGGAATCCTCGTGCTAGTGGAGCCAGTGCTATCGTGTAGGATGGGACTGTTTGGTTGTGTTTCCAGGGCACTGTTCGGCTTACCCTATATTTGATTTGTTCAGCTTTTTTTAAGCTGGAATAATATTTTTCTCTCACAATATTTTAGCCAGAATAGTGTTTTCAGCCAGTTTCAGCCAAGATTCAGCAAGCCGAACGGGGCCTAAGAGTAGCTTGGCTTACATTTTAAGCCTAGACGGTCTAAGACAGGCTTCAACAATGCAACCTGAGTTGTTTGATTGCTTCTAGCTATGATGATAGTATCACCTTGCACAAGGATGAAGGTGGACTTACCCCTCGCCCCTATCCACCACCACAAGCACCATGTCAGGTGGCGGGGGTGGAGCCGTCGTGGCCAGAGTGCCCACATGGTCGGGGATCTCGCGCGAGCACACGACCATGTCATATCTCGAGCGCTCGAGGCTGCCGGGGAGGAGGCGGATCTCGAGCCCACGACCGGCGAATCTCGAGCGCTCGTAATGCCCAGCGGGATCTAGTGGAGGCACAGGGCAGGCATCGTGCGGAGGCACGGGGCCCAGCAGGTGGGGAGGATGGTGACCAGCGGTGGGGAGTGCCAGGGCTGGCATGGCCGGGGTGAAGGCAGGCAAGGAAAGAGGTGCGAGGTGGAATGGGAGGGGAGCTCGACGGGCGGTTGAAAGCTTTAGTTTGGTTTTGTTGAATTGATGAAACCCTATGTGCTAACCTAGTTTATCTAAGTGATTATGAGATAGGTGGCATATTTCAAGTGGTGAAGCAAATGAAGATCATGATATGATGACGGTGTGGACATGATAATCAAGTGCTTGGACTTAGAAAAGAAGAAAGAGAAAAATAAAAGGATCAAGGCAAATGTATAAGTGGTAGGAGCCATTTTGTTTTGGTGATTAAGACACTTAGTGAGTATGATCACATTTAGGATCGATAGCCGTACTATTAAGAGGGGTGAAACTCGTATCGAAATACGGTTATCAAAGTACCAGTAGATGCTCTAATTCATTGCATATGCATTTAGGATTTAGTGGAGTGCTAACACCCTTAAAAATGTTTGTGAAAATATGCTAACACACGTGCACAAGGTGATACACTTGGCGGTTGGCACATTTGAGCAAGGGTGGAGAAGTTTGTGAAGTGGAGGAGGTGATTGTCACTGAAATTCAGTGACCGGACGCAGAACATGTGGTGACCGAACTCTACCAGGTGCGTCTGGTCAACTCTGGACAGTGAAGCGCTCAGCTCGGTGAGCGACCGGACGCTAGGTCAAAATGTGACCTGATGCGACGCTTGTGCGTCCGGTCGTGCTGACGTACGCTGGCGTATGAGGTTTGAGTGAGTGCGGAGAAGACCTGACTCTGGGCGAGTCCGGTCGGTGGAGATCGGATGTGTCAGGTCATCGTTTGGGCGCTCGGGGAGCTCTCTAGAAGTGACCGGATGCCACGATGTTGGCGCGTCCAGTCATTCCTTCAGCGCGTCAGGTGGCCGGCTTGGCTGCGAGGGCAAGCACGCGAGCGGACGCGGTGTCGGGCGCGTCAGGTCTTGGACCAGTGCATCTGATCGCACTTTACCGCGTGGGTGATCAAGTTGACCATTGAAATCGTGAGGACGATGTTGAACCCGGGGGACACATGGACGGAGATCTACGACCGAACGCTGGGGGGCCTGCGTCCTGTCAGCGCGACCTGCGCGTCCGGTCATCCCGAGTTAGCCTGCTCTGTGATCCCAATGGCTCTATTTCGATGGAGCCATATATAAGGTGTTTGGCCGACTCAAACTCACTCTCTTGGCCATTTGTATTGACATAGTAACCTTGTGAGCTTAGCCAAAGCTCTCCCACTTATCTCTATCATTGATTCATCATCTTTGTGAGATTGGGAGAGAATTCAAGTGCATCGCTTGAGTGATTGCATCTAGAGGCACTTGATGTTCGTGTTTCGCTGCGGGGTTCGCTTGTTACTCTTGGTGGTTACCGCCACCTAGACGGTTTGGAGCCGAGAGGATCGTCAAACAGAGGTTGGTGATTGTCTCCGGCTCCGATCGTGGTGATTGTGAGGGGTTTTTGACCTTTCCCCGACGGAGAGCCAAAAAATATTCTAGTGGATTGCTCGTGGCTTGTGTGATCCTCATCTTGTGTTGGTTGTGCGGCACCCTATTGAGGGTTTGGCGTATGATGCCAATTAGCGCGTGAACCTCCAAGTGAGTAAATCGCCACAACGAGGACTAGCTTGCCGGTAAACAAGTGAAACTCGGTAAAAAATCATTGTGTCATTATTTGATTCCGAAGTGATTGGTCTTCATTGGTATTTATTCTTGTGATTGATTGGTTCATTTCTCGACTCGGCGGTATAACCATCTTGCCCTATCTCTTTACATTACCGTAAACTAGTTGTTAAACTCTTTAGTGTAGCTAGTCGTGAGAGCTTGTTAGTTTGGTTAGTGTGGCTCTTTAGTTAGCCTTTGAGAGCACGCTAACTTAGTATTGTGACATAGCCTTTGTGCGGATAGAGACTATATAAACTAGAATTGTGGTAGGTGACTTATATTATTAGTAGGGTAACTCAACACTTACTTCGCCTTATATTTATCTAACCAGTTTATTAAATATTATTATAGAAAATTTTAATAGACTATTCACTCCTGCTCCAGACCATGAGGACCTCTCAGCGATAGGCATAGGGCGGAGGCGAATGATCGACGCACCGGAGGTGAACTGAGATGCTAGCCGAGGTGGCCAGTGGGAAACGATATTATGGCAGGCTAGGCTAATGGGCTAAACAGGCTACCAAACGTCTCTACGGTGGCTCTGTGGAACCTGGGTCTAGCTAGGAGATAGGTACCCAACCAAACAGCTCGTTCATAAAAACAAATTGCAGCTCAATGCTGCATTCCAATCCGGTTCATCGTAAGAAAAGAAGACATGAGCTGCAATATCCACATAAATCAGTTCATTGCCACTATGATTTCCGAGTCCGACCGCGGACACGTTACTATATACTCAGTGCAAGTGCGTGACAGGCGATACCACCAGATTCCATCATGTACCCATCGTCGTATAGCGATCACTTATTGTTTAGTCGATCACACCGTGGACACATGTGATTTATGCGGACGCGACGTGCGTCTTGAACGCCAAGCTGAAGAGCCTGAGGATCGCGAACGTTGCCGCCATGGCCAGCCAGCCACCCAGGAGCACGCGGAGCCCGGAGCGGACGATGTTGGCGCCGCCCAGGTACGCGCCCGCCGCGCCGAACCCGGCCAGGCCCAGGCTGCTGGCCGCGCACACCGCCGCCACCCTGACCGCCCAGGGCCGCACGAAGGCGCCCGACAGCAGCGGCAGCGCCGCGCCCACCGCGAACGCCAGCGCCGACGCGGCCGCGGCCTTCGTCGGGCTCGGCAGCCTCTCCTCGTCTCCGCCTCCGCCGCGGCCAACTTCGCTGCTGTCGTCGCTGCCGCCGCGCTCCGAGTGCGCCACCTCGATGTCGTACTGCGCGTAGACGGACACGAACTCGCCGACGGCCATGCTGCAGGCGCCGGCCACGAGCCCTGCCAGGCCCGACACCAGCATCTCCCGCGCGCCGTCGTTGACGGCGCCCACGCCGATCATGAGGGACGCCACGGACACCAGTCCGTCGTTGGCGCCCAGGACGGCGGCGCGGAGCCACTGCGCGCGGGCCAGGTAGTCGACGCCGTGGGCCGCCGCCGCTGCCTCGACGTCGGCCTCTCCGTGTTTCGGCTTGGAGGGGAACTTAGGGGCGTCGGAGCTGAGGTTGGGAGCCATGGATGGAACGGAAGCGCGGATCGAGCTGCAGGGGGCGATGTGATGGGAAAAGGAGGAACAGTTGCAAACGGAGACGGCTATCGGAGCGTGCGTGGATGCCACGAGCTTGGGGTCGGAAGCGGTATTTATAGGATGCGCGCCACGGTTTTGGGATCAATTTCGCTTGTGGGAGCCACACGCCTGTTCATAACTGCGACTGAAACAGAGGTGGGAGGCAGGGCTTTCGATTCGATTTTCATTTTACCGCTGCCCTATTGACTGATTGGCCAGGTGCATGGATACACGCTCTGTTCGTTTGGCTGGTTCATATCGTTGTTGTTTCGTTTATGTGAGATAAAAGTACTACTGGTTTTGATAAACAGTGTTTTTGTGAGGAGGCTAGCCAGCCCAGCGATCACGCTGACACTTGGCGTTCCGCTGGGCTCCTGGAGCTTCTAAGGGCAGTGTGGATGCATTGATGGTCGTTTCTATCCATCTGAATTATCTTGACAACTCAGAAATTTACTGATGTGGCAGTAGCTTTATTATGGAGACAGAAGAAAAAATAGAGAAACCGTTTCCTCCTGACGAAACCGAGTCGGCTGTTGCACCGATGCACTAAGAAACGATGTAACCTACGATGGGGAGACTTAGCTGGTTTCTTCCTCCTCTCGCCCGGATCCATTGCGCCGTCACTGCCCGACTTGTCGGTCCACCTCGCCGCACTTGACTCCCCGTCCTCCCGCGCGTCGCCGCTCGACGCCCACCTCCCCGCGCGGCCGCTCGCGACCCGCCTCACGGTCCGGCGTCGAGGAGCGGCGGCTTTGTTTCTGTCGGATACGCGCTACTTTCCTGTTGTGGGTTCCCGTGTGGTCATGGTGCTGGTGAACGAGGACGACGTTGAGGCTACAATGATGCCGTGGTGAGGCCATTCCCGGACAACAACTTGGTTGTGTCGCCGTGTGCCGTCGCGTTCAAAGCTTGCCGTGCCCGTGTGGTGGAGGACGGACGGGGAGGAAGAAAGCACGAGCAGAGGATCCGGAGAGGAGACGTAAATAATTAGACTGGACAAAGAGTCGAATAGTTATACTGTGGAAGACAGTTTCTTGACACGGTATTCAAGGATGTAGAAACTACTCCTGGTTTCTCCAATGGAACTGCCCTAACCCAACTCCTAACACTTTACCCAGCGCATGCCAGCGGCGTCAATGTGCCAAAGAGCTCGTCATACGCGTATACACCATCCGCAAATGCTTTCGAAATTGTATTGTGTGTGTGAGTTTTTTTTATTGTTTGGGGAGTTTGTTTATGTTACCCGGGGGAAAATGGCACAAAATCGATCAAACCAGTGTGCTAACCTATATCTACAACGTTATTTCCTTTATCTCTGAATAAATCAATTTCTAGAGTTATCGAAAGTCAAAAAATTATGTTTGAACGAAAATATAAGAAAAAGGTACAAATATTTGCGACACTAAATGAACATTATGAAAATATAGTGTATGGTGTATCTAATGATACTACTTTTTTTTATCTCCTAATGATACTACTTTGGCATCATAACCCTTGGCGCTCTGATCTATAAATTCATTCAAACTTTAAAATTTTTACTTAAAACAATTCTTAAAATTGATTTATTCAGAAGGAGTATTTTGAAAGATCTACATTTGAATCAATCCACTAACTAATGCAATTTCTTGTTTCTGCTTACATTTTTTTTAAATAATGCTCTATTTTTTTCCTGAGTAAGCACTACCATATACTGCTCTATTTATTCCTGAGTAATAAATAAACATATCTTTTTTCCTTAAAAACCATATGCGATATTTGGTTTGAGAAATTTTCATCTTATTTATTATAGATAGGTGTGCTACATAGTACATCATAAGTCAATCCTTTAAACTTAGTGGGAGGACTTCAATAATCCTCGTCCTAGACCTAATTACAACGGCCCCGTTCGCTTTGCAAAAAAAAACAAGCCGAAACACTGTTTCGACTGATTTGTTGTGAGAGAAAAATACTGTTCCGGCTGAAAAAACAAGTTGAAAAAAACAGATTATAAGAGAAGCGAACAAGTTATCATTTTTTTTATTAGGAATAACTTGGACGCATACACCCCACACACCCCACACTCACACCACACAACTTGGACGCACACAACCCACACACTCCACACTCACACCACACAACTTGAACGCACACAACCCGCACTCACACCGCACGCACACACATGCGTGCGCACCCGTACACACGCAAAGAAGAGATTGAGATTGGGGGGCGACGTTGCCTCCGGTGAGCGAGAAATGCGTAGTACCACCGAACGCGCACGTGTGTATCTTAAAATTTTTAAAAAAAATCTAGAAAAAAGTACGATCACCTGGTAACGTCCCACTCGACTGTCCTACTGTTGGACAACAGGCCCATTAGCAAAAGTTATCAAAGCTTGTAGCGCCATCCCACTTCATTGCGCCTCACACGTCTGTCACATCAGCAGTCCCGTGCCAATGGTTGAATTCCGTTAACACGGTTGGCCTTGGCCGTAACAGATAGTGATGCCAACACACAATTGGCACCTCGCTGCCTGGTACGCCTAGATCCATAATGCAAGTTGTTAGTACTAGTTACTCTCGCCTCTCACTCAGGAACGGTCGTGAAACTTGTGGCAGCTGATCGCACTGCATGCTTTTCTCAGGAACGATCTGTTCTATCGTAGGGAAGTCATAACAAGCAAACATGATACGAGTAGAAAATTTCGGGATATGGATCGTAAAAGGTGCATGGCGTCGCTTTATTCTGATTGCCGGTTCTTCGAAGGAAGGCACAAGAACAGAAGAGAATGCTGGTAAGATGAGCAGTGATCTCCTGGTTGCATCTCGAACAGTCGGCATGGAAATATGGAATGAATAAGGAACATGCAAAAACCGGGACAGATCACAAGGCATATGGATGTAGGAGAAGCTAAAAGAAGCAGCAACGTTCCAAGAATTCATATTTAAGTTGTTGCTTTTCTGTTCTATAGGGGCATAATAAAAACTATAAGATTGTAAGATTGCTCACCCAAAGAAAAGAAAAAAACTTCAAAGGTTCAATTCCAGTCAAACCAGCCAAAATGAGAACGTGAAAAAGGGAAATCTGTAAACCCAGTTCCAAACCCATGGAATGCATGTTACCCAAAACAAAAACATAAGTTCTCAGATCAGGTCATCTGCAGGGTATCAGAAAACCAGTAAGAAACAGCTTGATATGTCGATCGATGAAAATATAAGACAGGAAACAGAATAAATAGGAAACAGTTTAGTCTAGCTACATGATCGATGATGATACCACACTCCTAAGCGCTGTGGCTGTCACAGCTTCACAGGCACTCAGTAACATTGTATCCAGTTGGTTTCCCTTGCATACAGACACTATGAACAAAGGCACACGATATTCCTGCTTTGAGTTTAAGAACGAGTAGTTTCCAAACAATAGAATCAATGGCGATCTGTGTGTTCTCTTTCAGAAACAAGCGCCAGCTAGTTGACTAGTTATTTACATGGACAAGTCTAAAATGAAGAGTTACCCAAGCTCACCATATGATCTACTCTACAGTTTGGACCCTTGACCCTTCTTCACCTGTCAAGGAACGGAACCACAGGCTGCATCTACACTAGGGTTTATACAATGAATCTTGCAGCCTAGATCTACTACGCGCTAGCAGGTTCTCACTTATTTCTTTGAAAGATTCGAACTCCTCCAGTGCGTCGGATGTCCTGCGGGACATGAAAGAGCTGGTGCTTCCTGCCTCCATAGATTCACCCCTTGATGTATGAGATGAGTAGCTAGAATCTCGCAGTGGACGTGCAGATTTCAGCAGGTGGACAAGATACCCAACAGCAGCATCTTGGGATTTGTGGGATGACGAACCAGCCTGATCCCCTGTGTCCTTTCCACCACTACTCCTGTAAAGTTGCATGGTTTAATCAGCAAAGATTTACTAATGAGTTTTGCAGTTTCCAAGCTATGAGACTGCCAATGTTGCTTAACAAATTGGATAACCAAGTCAAAAAAAAAAAATCAGTTGACATATGCAGAACTACTGCAAAATGATGAACCAAAGATGAAGTAGGAGCAGAACAAACCCTGGTCGTGAATCGGCCTGCCTCTCACGACACGCGCTCACCCTAAGCGCCGTCACCGCCACCTTCCACCACCGTTGGTCCCCCTCCCTTCCCTTTCGGCATCTCGCCAGAGGCCGAAGGGAGTGGGGATCCATCGTTTTTAATAAAAAAAATTCTAGTAGATCGAGTCTTTAGGGTTAGGGTCTCTCCATGCCAATTTTTTTTAGTATTGATGATTTATCTTCTTCTCCTCCTCTCCGGGATAGTGAGGGGGCAGAGTGGAATCGTTTTCTCCATGACGGCTTTATTGAAGATGAGGGCGACAATTACACCGTCAGCAACCTCACCGGCATGACGATATGGAGACTTTTATTTCCGGGTGACAGCATCAAGGTAGAGATGATGTCGCCGCCATATAATAATTTTGTCTGGTCTCTTCTCCGTTTTGTTGTGGTTAGATCTGGCCACGATGAAGAACGAGGGAGAATAATTTTTAGATCAGTCTTCCTCATTCTTTGGTGGCGGAAAGAAGATGGAAGACACAAGAAAGAAGAAGTTTCTAATCTCCGCTTGCAGGGATGTTGGGTGTCGTTCGTTGAGCGTCTGTTCTCAAGCCTGTTGCCGGTTGTTTACTTGTGCGGTCATTAATACGAAGCATCAAACATGTTTGGTTTTGAGATTTGAAGCTATTCACAGCGTTGGTATAATTTAGATGAAAATCAGTTTATGGATATATATATATAGTTTATTCCAGAGTGCTTGTAATGTGTGATGTACACAACTATTATCTAATATAATTTTTCTTTCATCGTAAAAAAAACTGGTCATGAATTTGGATCAACATCATCCACAGCAAATGGTAAACCCGCATCATCAGTATCATCCCTGCATGGATAATCTGCTTCGTGGTGAACCACTAGAAGAGAAGACACCAGAGAACCTGCCAGATTCATCCCTACTGTCCTTAATCTGCACATATATACCAAGAAAGGTTAAAACCAACAAACTCAGTGAAAATTTAATACATTCCAAATTCAGGCAATCAGCCTTGCTTTGTAATAAAACGCAAAGAACAATTGCCTAATACTAGAAATTTATGGAGCAAAGTGTAAAACCCATAGATATGCCAAACCAGAATCAAAACAGGAAACTGGGTTACACACAACACAAGCACAAGGGCAGAACCAGGAGGTAGTCAAATTCATTTATCCGCACACTTCCTACAATAATTGAAGAGTACATACACAGGCACGTTCATTTTAGGGGAAAGCTTTCCTTGGTAGGCTCCCATGGCAGGGAGTGGGACCTTTCCCTTTTATAATCCCTAAATATAGGTTTTCGTTGCTTCAAGCTTCCTCTGTTTGTGTGGAAGGAAAGGATACGGGATGTTTTTCATTTACCCAAGCCTAACAACCCCTCACCCTTCTTCATAGAGTTATTCCTTTATGCCCTTCTTATACAACTCCAAATTGATTCATAGATTTGGGAAACTTGAGTGTGGATCAACTAGAGCACTCAGACTCCTGTTCAACCCCCCCCCCCCCCCCCCCCCCCCCCCGCGGCATCACTAGTCTCTTTCCGATGATTACATCCCCACAATAAAAAATCATCAAACCTTTGTAGAACCTTCCAGATATAGTGCATTCTATAAATGTTAAGATAAATTAAGAGAGAATATAAAAGACGTATGTATCCTTGTTTTATTTCCTAATCAGACGCTATCATCAACGTGATTAATGGTGATTGGTTGATTAATGAAAATTATTTAATGCAAATTTGGGTTTTATCCTCAAGAATGCATTATATTTGAGGATAAATTTTGAATGATAGAATACACTATATTATAGAACGAAGGGAGTATTATTATGATAACTGTAACAACCCAAAAATCTCAACTACAAAATTTTTCTTCTTTTTCCTAGAAACCCTTGAGTGATGATGTGGCATGTAGGAAAACCCCTAGCCTTGCACTAACTAAACCTACATGACTTGCACAAGTATCTCACCTCATCACCTTGAATTTATTTTACCACATAGCATACATCAAGTTGCATTATATTCAACATGGTGATTTGGATTTTATTGGATTATGTATTGATTAATAAAAGCCACCAAAAATTTAATTTTACAATAAATAATTATATTAACATGGAACCAATATCCCAAACATATGCCATGACCAACACTTTTCACCATGGAACATTATACCATGGGTGCAACATGCTACTTTGATCTATATACACATATGTGAAGCATAAAACAAAAATGGAAAAAGGAAAAGAAAAACAACAAAGGGAGAAAAGGGAGGAGCTAGCCTCACAGCCCAGCATCGCGCGCAGGACGGCCCAACCCGCGCGACCGAACGACCGGCCCAGCCCTCCACCTCTCTCCCTCTTCTGACGCCGCCCGAACCGGCCCAGCAAGCCGGCCCAACGCGCCGCTCACGCCCGCGCGCCCTTATGCCCCGCCTGCTGCCGCTGCCAACCGGACCCCACGCGTCAGCCACCCCCGGCAACAGTGCCTTCTTCCTCCCCACGCCGGCATCTCCTCCCGACCGAGCCCCGACCAAAGCCGTAGGCGCGGGCCCAGGGTCACGCAAATCGCCTGGCCATGTTCCCTTGGCGCCGCGCCCACGCAACTCCTACGCCAACTACCCCGCGCACGTGAACCGTCCGATGCGTTCGGCGCATCGCCTGCCGTCCGCCCCGTCCGCCATTGGTGAAGCTTGGACCTTGGGGCTATAAAACGACGCCCAGAGCGCCCTAGGGTTCCTCAGCCCACCGCCGCCGGGTGGCAAAACCACCGCACCACCGCACACCGAGGGCCGGGGAAAAGGAGAGCCGTGAAGAAGGGGAAGGGAGTTCGGGTGAAGAAGACGCCGCCGCCGGAACAGAGGAAGGCGCCACCGTCTTCTTCCGCGGGCCGGCGCAGCACCACGCACTGTCATCACCGTACCGCCACTCCTCACCGCCAAGCACACCGCGGTGAGCACCTTGGATGAGACCTCTCCAAGCCCAACGGGAACGCCATCGCATGGCACGCGCTCGCCGCGCTCGCAACGCCGCCGCCATGGCGCGGCCACCGCACGCGCATCCGGCCGCCTCGCTGGACTAAGAAGTAGCCGTAGAGCACCGCCGTGATGCCGGGATGATAGCTGCGTAGACCAAGAAGCCGTTAGCCAGCCGCAGCGCCTTGGCCACGAGCACCGGACCTCGGGCAGAGCTCCACCGTGCACCACCACTGCGTGCGGACTCCACCGCGCCCTATGGTCGTCGTCGACGCTACATCATGCCTCCCGCTAACCGTCTGAAGGAAAAACGGGGCACCAGGACCCCTAGAACTACCCCTAGATGCCTCGCCGGTGAGCACCGCCACGCCGAGCCGCCGACCACCGTGGCCAGAGCCCTAGGAAGCCCTAGCCGCCACCTTGACCCCACCACTGTACTCGCCAAGGCCTGGCAACTCTTTTGCCCAACTCAATTGCACACCCGCGACGCTGAAGGGGCTCGCCGGTGAGCTCACCACCGGCGGGAGCACGCCGGGGAAAGAAGCAGGGGAAATCCCCTCGCCGGCCACACGTCCGTGCACTCGGTGCACGTGAACCGACCGGAGGAGAAGGATCGGTGGACCCAGACTATGTAGACCGTGTCTGCGGTCCATGAACCAACACCGCGCAGTCCACCATGCACCTGATATGTGGACCGAAGCCAGTGGAGGCCCTAGGCTGCGACGTGGCAGCGCCACAGCATGCCACGTGGTGGGCCAAAGCCCAGCCCGTATCTAGGCCTAACCGGCCCAGTTTGGACCCGACCTATGTTGACCGTTGACCGGTCAATGTTGACCGATTGACTGGACCCACATGTCAGCGACACAGAGACCCTGGACCCACTTGTCAGTGGGTGATGTCATGACGACGTCACGCAGGTCCCACCTATCAGTAACAAACACAGCCGATGTGACGTCATGATGATGTCACGGTGACGTCAGCTGCTGACGTCAGCAACTCTGGCCCCACCTGTCAGTGCCTATGATCCGTTGACTCGCCCATTGACTTGACGTTGACTTTGACCGGACCCACATGTCAGTGACCCAAGAGCCCCTGGTCCCACCTGTCGGAACTGATGACGTTGATGACGTCATGCTGACGTCAGTAGGACCCCACCTGTCAGCTCGGAACCGAGATGATAACGTCATGCTGGCGTCAGCATGCCACGTGGACCAGTCCAAGTGTGACACGTGTCAGCCCAGGATTAATTCAGTCTTTCCCATTTTCAGAAATGATTGAAACTTCGGAAATTCATAACTAATTCATACGAACTCAGGAAAATGCAAGACCAAGACCAAAATTCATCTAAAATCGAGCTCTACGTAATGGACCCATGTTTGAGTGCATTTGACTCTTTTGAATTTTCATTGCTCTTTGTGATATTCTATAGACGTCGCTAACGCGACTATAATGCGACCGTTTGTAGACTCGGAGGAGAACCAGATGGACGAGGATCGTGAGTACCGTGAGGAGTACGGGAACGACTTCACTGAAGGTGCCACATCCCACCCAATCTCGTAGCACCTATTACGCATGGCTAATATAGAACTGCTATTGCTTTACTTCATTGTTATATTCACACTATGATATGACTTGCATGGTAGTATGCTTTCTTGATGGCCTCTGCCTTGACGCAACCTTACCCCTGCTCACCCTGCTGTCAGGATAGTCACACGCTCGCTGCTATTTTTCACTGCTTATTATTTCTACTACGCTTATAAATATTATAATGATGTGTGGTGGAAACTGGGGTTATCTGGACTATGAGGAGAGTGCTGCGTGTGTGACTTGGGTGTGTGGAGGGTAAGGGTTGTGTCGACCAAGTTGGAGTATACGACAAGCCTTGGGCAAGTCTTGCCGTGGGGTGCTACTTGGGCACCCCTAGAATGGATACCTGTGGTGGGTAAACGGTATATGAGGTGGCCCTGGGTGTGAACCTGTGATGGGAGGAGCCCAGGGTGGAGGTGCTGTGGTGGCACGGTAAATGGAAGCCCTGATGAAGACATTCTGGCTTGGTCATCCCTAAGGACTTACTAGTACTCAGATTCATCGGGAAGCCTTACGTACCACTCGCCCTATATGGTGTGGGACGGCCGGACTACTTGGTAGGATATTGCCACTACTGCTAGGTTGATAGCGGATAGTGTAAGGAGGTACAGGGCACGGAGGATTTCCCCCACACCCTTCCGAGACTTCATGGAGACCTTGTGGACCCGGCTCATGACTCACAGTTTCAGCCACCCCAGACTAGACTTGGGGTGAACCAGGGCTGAATGGTAGAGTGGCATTATCCTAGGCTAGCAAGAGGTCGGAATCAGCCCAGTTGACGACGGTCAGCGAAGAAGGCAGATCTTGTGGTTATGTAAAACCTCTGTAGAGTGTATGGTTGATCGATCGATACATATGCCGACTAGTCGGCTATGGATCTTTCCTGGGTTTCGCTTAAGCTAGATAATGAGATGAGTCCTTCTCTTCTCCCTCGTGAGAGAGTGTCGGTCGTAGCCAGGGGCTACGGGCCATGAGACAGTGCCGAGAGGGAGTTGGCCTGTCGACTGAGCGATGGTATGGTGATGATATGGAGATGGTGGTATATCGATCCCAGGATCGAAACCTGGCTCTGGACGGAAATGGGGTGGAATGTGTGGGGGGGATGGTGTTAAAACTTGACTATACTATTATATACTTGATATGCTAATACATAGGAAACCCCAGCCTTATAGGTTCCTTTTTTATTATATCCAACTTGCATCCAACTTCCACAAAGCAATGCTCATAGGATGGAAGTGGCCAGTACAAATCGTACTGATAAATTTTGGCACACATGTTCTGCTGAGGAGTATAGCTCCGAGGAGTTTGACGGTTGAGGGGTTCGTACCTACGCTCGAGTTTGACGATCTTATCTTCAAGCTGCTCTGAATGAATGCTACTTTTGATTTCGCCAATGCGGCGATGTAATAATTTATGTAATTCCGCACTTTATGTACTCTGATATTATCGTTGTATGGATGTGTTATTCGACTGGAATTTGGATAATATGATCTACAACAGTCATAATACACTTCGACTCTGTGGATTTCTCTTCGTGGAAATCAGGTCGTTTCAATAATCTAAAGGTACTTTTAGGATGCAAATTTGGCAACCACTCACAAAGAGGTATTCAGGTACCAAACTACCAAGGAAAGACAAATATATAGTATAGAAAAGCAAAAGTTATGGAGAGACGGACGCACACTCAACCTATTGTTTCTTTAGTGTGGCATCTATGAAGGATAGCATCAGCTTAGTTTGGCAACAATTTCAAACCGTTTCTAATATCAGTGCATCTTTGTAATCACTATTCCCAAAAACAAGTCCACCAAACTATCCTTAATATCTAGAAATACAAATGCAACAATTTCAGTGTCTTTTGTAATGTTTCCTATTATTCCCTTCGCCTGACCCATAGGCTAATATGCAAATCACCTATCTCGTAATGCTGATTGATTAGGCAATACTATGTACAATACAAATGCACTTTTATTTGGAGTCAAAGGGAGTAGCAAAGTACATGGCAAAAGAATACTGCCACTTTATCAATTCTGACAGTTCAAATTCATTGTCTCTCCAGTCTCCAGACCTTACAAGCCAAAGGGAAGCCTGGCTAAGCACTCAAACTATGCAAATGCATCTTGTCCATAGCTGTCTGTTGAGTTTAAGGTACTCCTATATAAAATACATAGATTACAAACTTACTGAATACACAATAATAGTCTATTTCAACGCTGACATTTTTTTCCTGAACCCGATCTCGTTTCTGCTAAAAATATAGAAATGAAAATGGGAGAGGAGTTTTTCCGTCCGTTTTCATCCCTATATATTATGCCTAATAAGATAAACTAGCTTATGTAATCTCCAATGGTGATATTTCCCTAATCCACGACCTTCTCACGCGGTTATGCCACATGCCGCTACTCCGCGTCTCTATTTCATAGGGCAACTATTCCGCATTAGACCTGATCATGGGCCACCTTTCCGTAGGCACACCTAGCACCCGAACGTCCAAACGGACAGAGCGCGTTCGGACGCCGTGTACGCTGTTGCTCTGCCCCTGTCCGCGCGCCCGTCCGCAACCCCTCTGCACCCACACACATGCACGTGGGCTTAACTTCCATCGGACGCCCCCCGCACGCCTGACACGCCCGCACCCCCATCCCCATCCGTTCGCCTCGCCCAAGCAGGGGCACCCTCGCCCTATCATGCCCCTGATGCGGCCCCCAGAGCGTCGCGCGCCACGTCCACCGGCTCGTTGCGCCCCATTCCCCGGCGCCCCCTGACTCTCCGAACAGCATGAAACACGTGCAACATGAAACACTTGAGTGCAACATACACCTCATAACAGATGAAACATCTAGAACATACAGTTGCAATATATGTGTGATGTGAAACATATGCAATATCCAGATAGAACACTTGCAACTTACAACATGAAAACACTTGCTGCAATAGAAGACTGAAACAGATGAAACATTTAGGAAGATACTGCTACAACATATGTGTGGAACATGTGCAACATCTAGATCAAGCGCTTGCAACAATACGTCTGGGAACAATGAAGCATTCGAACAAAACGCTTGCAACATGCCTCTGAAAACACTTGTAACATATGCAACATCTCTTGATCTACTTCTGCAACATCCATATGATTCAACTACAACATACATCTGAAAAATCTGAAACAATTGAAACATACAATTGCAACATAGGGAGAGAGAGGCTGGCACAGGGAAACACCATGGCCGCCGGATCTACGGGCATGGGAGCTCCCGGTGCGGGGAGGACGCTGGTGTGGGGGGGGGGGGGGAGGGGCGCCGTCGGGGTGGGGGAGGAGGACACTAGGGTGGGGGAAGGAGCCGCTGGGGGTGGGAGAGGAGGACGTCGGGGTGGGTGAAGGAGCCGCTGGTGTGGGGGAAGGAGCTGCCGGGGTGGGGGAGGAGGACGCAGGGGTGGGTGAGGGCGCCGCTACCGGCCAAGGAGGGAGCTGGCGGCACGCGCAACGGGAGGAGCGAGAGGCACGCAAGCCACGGGGCGCGAGCGAGCTGATGGGGAGCAACGGCGTGGGATGGGGTGCGCGGCGTGGCGGAGCTTTGCGTCGCGAGCAGGCGCGTCTCGCGGGAGGGAGCGAGGCGGCGTGGGAATGAGCGGACGGTGCGATGAGAGGATAAGGCCGTGGAGAGATGAGTGGAGGAATACGCGCAGGCGTCGTAGCCGATCGTTATCTGCCGCTCCGGAAATGCCGCACGTTCGAGCCAGAGCATTATCGAAAAACCTAACCCGCTAGTGCGTCAAGTAAAGCTTCGTGTCATGATTTTGAGCCATGACCAACCAACCCGACTCGCTAGATCACCGGGTGGGCTCGGGCACAAGATTTTGGCTTGACAAATTTTCCAGACCGACCTGAACCAACCCGGCCCAGTGTTTCGGCGTTTGATTAAGTCTATACTCCAAGTCTCAATCTCGCACGGGTGGTGCTTGCAAATCCGACCAAGCGGCGCCCTCCCTTCCACTTGCGCGCGCCTGCGTCCTCCTGTCCTCATCTGGCCAACCGCCGACACAAATCAGAAATAAGATCCACTAGCTGCTGGTGCTGGGAGACCAAATCGACAGTGGCCGTCGACGCCTTGCAGGACGCCACCTGCTCTGCACCCAAGCGATTGCTAACGCTGCCGCCCCGTCGCACCACGTGCACGATGCCAACTCGCCGAGCTATCGGGCGAGCCCATGCTACGATTCACAGTCCGAGGCTCAGATCAGGTCGGATCGAGAACGGGCCAAGGAGAAAAACAGCAGGCTTTTTGTGGCCCGACCTGAACCCGGCCCAACCTATGAGGTTGCCAGCAATTCAGCATCCTGAACGTTATGGAACTCTTGGGTTAAAAAATTGATCCATACCCAGTGTTTTAATAATGGGGTAAACACCAATCGTATTTTGGATTCTTACGCATCACGCCAAAGGAAGACGGCGCTGATACCACCAGTTTCACTGGAGGGAGGTTTAGCCTAGTCATCATCAAACCTCAATCAGATCACAGACTAGCCATCAAAGCAGGAAATCCACGGATCAGTAAGTGGCTTGCGCATCATTTCAAAGTCTAGCATCAAGAAAGCATGACGTTGCCTATACTCAGACTCAGTGCCACACATGAATAATCCAATGTCAACTGCACTTACAATCAAATTGCGAAAAAGATTAGCCCCCCAGCATGTTCATTCTTCTGCCGCTGCTGCTTGTTAAAGGATATATGACCCGGGGGGGCACGTGAACTAACAAAGCCAAGCACAAGGGACGAACAAGCGGGTATAGTCGCATCGTGCTTGATCATCTCATTTGGACTATCCCAGCGCTTACAAGCTTCTGAATCTTCTGCATAACTCCGGGGTTCTTCAGGTGCTCCTGGGCCGCCCTTGGGTTCTCCTGGAAATCAATTAGCACCTGCAGAACATGACATCATCAGCAGGCCGGTATAGTAAGTTTTGACACAGATACCGGTTGAGTTCAGGGACTCAATGGTACCTGTCGCATGATAGGGTCGGTAAGAATGTTCTGGATCTCTGGGTCTTGCATAGCTTTGTTCTGCACAAACAGCATGAACAGTTTAACTGAATCTGAACTTTTGAAGCTGCAAACCAAAGAACACAGAAGCATATCCCAATATATGGTTACCTGTCTTTCTTGCAATTCGTCCTGACTTATTTCACCTCTGTTGGCCTTGTTGATCTGTTCAACACACCTGCAAATGTTACAAAAACAAAGGTTAACATGCTGTTTATACAATGCAATATACACTGAACAATCAGATTACTGGTATTGCATAAGCTTTTAATACCTCCTAACACCATCAAGCAGTTCCTGGTTGTTCGGGTCATGCTTCAAGCCAGCCTGGTAGGTTTCCATGGCCTTGTCATATTCTTTCATGAAGAATTGAATTGCACCTTTCCTTGTATACCCTTTGGTGAAGGTGGGGTCTAGTTCAAGACACTTCTCTGCGTCTTTAAGACCTTCAGGCATGGCTCCTAATTTGGTGTAGCAGGCGGCCCTATTGCTGTAAACCTGTAGATAAATAACATTTGAAGGTCAATTACAGTCTGCAAGTAAAACATATAAGCTAGTAAAACATATAAGCTTACACACACAGACAGCTAGAAAGTGCAACAACATTAAGCAGCTCAATATATAGCAGCAGAAAGAAGCAGGATATCAATTACGAAACATATTACGGATTAAATTATTACAAGATCAGGTAATATTTGGTTAAGTCGGAATCAATTAATAAATAGCAAAAAAGCACAAGCACACAAGACATCAACAACAAGCTCCAACAAGTCAGAGCTACCTGCTTAGCTCTAAGGCCTAGTCACATCCACCTCAATAAGGGCTAGCTTAAAAGATCAATTCCAATGATCTAGCTTTTACACAGAGCTCAAAGCTAATGTGGTTCTCAAAGCCAGAAAGACGATTGGATGAGATGTACGGCATGCTTGGTTCTTGGTTCCCGGCAAGCACACTAGCCTAGCCTCGACCAGCAAGGAAGCTAAGGGGAAGACACGTTTGGTTTATGCACTAGCTTGCCTCGTTACCCAGGATTTCCAGCTTTTCCTTGCTCCAGTGGGTGAGCTGATTCGGCTCGCCTCCTCTGGCAAGATTGCCTTGCCCAGCAAGGCTAGCGGGCGAGGCATCCAAGCAGGCCCATAATTGATGACCAATTAAACATCCAGAGGCGTTCAAAAGAGGCTAGCTCATCACGAAGAGTTAGCCCTTCTCTCTCTTCTCCACATACGGAAAAATGACGATATGAATTCTATGAGCTAGCTGAGCTGAGTTGGCAATTGGCATTGTTGGGGGTATGCACACCCATCATTGTTACAACCACCAAGTAATTCAAAGTAACCTAGAATAAAAAGAAAGGGAAGTACCTCAATTTATAGAGTTCATGTGATGCGACCAGTGTTTTTGGATATTAAGTTGGAATGGGAAAGGGATATGAGTGTGGCATATGAAGTGTGGGTTTTGGTTTGTGAAATCAACATCATTTCCCATTCCCTTGTTTGGCACCTACCTATGGGTATGGATTGGGGAAACAGAGGGGAAATGACAAAATCATCATATCCTTTTCTTTTGGAGATTTACAAATAATAACCCAATTCCACCCTCACAACCCAGCCCTCATGGTGGGATAGAAACAATGAGATATGAGGAGCACATATCCCTATCCCAAACCAATATCTTTTCCCATAACCATAATCCAAACACTGGAATAAATCTAACCTATCCATCATTTCCCTTTCCCACCCCTCACAAATTAGGTGCAAAACTCTACCTAATGTTCAAATTAGGTGCAATACCATCTAGTTATTGCAGCAAACACCATTTGTGTCTGACCAGGAACCAACAGTGGATGGTTCAAGTTGAAATGTTGAATCAAGGAGTCAAACCATAGTTTATCAGGAAAGCAAATGTCCAACAAACAAGAAAAAGTGGAAAGTTACAATTTAGAAGAGAGACAACAGAAATCAATTGCATTTTCCAAGTTGAAGACCGAATGCTGAGTTAAGTAGCTTCATATAAGAGCAAGAATCCTTTTCAAGTCAACCAAGAAATGCATCTCTTATCTTCTAGTGACCATTCTTATCTCAATCTGCGTTCTCCCTTCTACCCTACCACGTTCTCTACTATGCAAACCAAGGCACTAGGGCGAACCACTCAGCATAAGCACAAATCCCGCCCTTTAGCGACCCACCACCCCAGGAAAACACAGCCATGACAAGCCATATAAGGATGTGGAAAAACAGAATATAACTGAATATCAATGACCAAGTTTCCCAAATATTTCATATGTTATATACTCTAATAACAAAGGCAGATTGTGTGAAACAGAGGTAGAACCGTAGAAGAATTACCCTAGGATCCTTCGGGTTTCTCCTGAGAGCCTCTGTGTAGTGTTTTATTGCTTCTGGGTATTTTTGCTCCTTGAAGAACTCGTTACCTACAAACCAACAGACAAATTACAAAACTATAGCAGAGGAACAATCGTCACCAACATGTCCTAGAGATGACATTATAAAACTTATACATACCTTTCTCTCTCTCCTGATCTGCTAATTTTGGATCATAGTACTCTTGTTGCTCCAACTCTTTCTTTGCTCTCTCAGCCTCATTTAACTTTTTAAGAGTGTCCGGGTTACGATGCTCAGTTAGAGCCTTCTGGAAGGTCTCGATGGCAATATCAAAATCCTTAGAGGTCTTAGCAAGTTTGACCAGAGCTGTTCCTTTTCTTGTTAGTGCCCTTGAAATCATCTTGAAATCAGCACGGAGTTCTCTTCCCCTCTCCACAGCCTTATCGCAGTCCTTGATGCATTCATCGTACTGCAGGTAAAAGGTAATATTAATACATTACAGCGACAATTTTGCCTACCAAAAGTACAAGAAGGCTATAAACTATCTAGCAAAAAAAGAATATGTGATATTTCGGGCATAAGTCACAGTTAAATCGTGTAATATATTGTGCTCTTACTCCTAGACTAAGCACTAGGCAAGAATACAACTGCTTCTCCACTAAGCACTTTTCACTACTAGCATACGTGCGTGACAAACAAGTAATACAAATCCTCATAGTGGCTACTCAATAGTATCAAGTCACGCACCTAACTCCTGTAAATCTCAATTTAATCTACTACTGATTTGCGCATTGCATAAACCAAATCAAATGGACATCAACAATCAAACAATGTGAGAGCTCACTGGATGAAACCAGCGAAATAGAGTAGCCTGATTTGCGCATTGCATAAACCAAATAAATTGAACATGAACAATCAAACAATGTGAGAGCTCACTGGATGAAACCAGCGAACAAATAGAATAGCCTCACCTTTCCCATCTCAATGTAGACTGCTGCTCGGTTAGTCAGATAGGAAATATCCTCGTCGTCAAGTTCCAAAGCTTTGGTGTAATGCTGGATTGCCGTCTCGAAGTCCTTCTTCTTGTAAGCTGCGTTACCTAACTCCTTCTCTTTCTGAGCAGCAGCCTTCCTTTCCTTGCGCTCCTTCTCATCGGTCAAATCCATCGGCTCTGGCTCGGGCTCGGGCTCCACCTCCCTAGCCTTCGTCTCAGGAGGCGGCGTCTGATGTTGCTGCTGCGGCGGCGGCGGTGGAGTAGACTGCGACGACTCGGAGGCCTCGGGTCTCTGGATCTTGACGTTAAGCATGAGGCTGAGCACCTGCATCATGCGGGGATCGGAGAGGTACATACCGATGCTGCTGGGGTTCCTCTGCACTTCGCGCAGCATCTGCATAAAGTCAGGCTCGCTGAGGTAGGCGCGCGTGGTGGGGTCGGACGCGATCTTGCTCCACAGCTCGGGGCCCTGGAACATCTGGCCGATGCCGTCGGGGCCGGACGGCCCGCGGCGCGGCGGGGCGGCGGCGGCCTTCTTGGCGTCCTCGAGCCCCGCCTTGAGGCCGTCGTTGCTGGGCTCGAGCACGAGGCCCTTCTCGTAGGCGGCGACGGCGCTGGCGGCGTCGCCGAGGCCGAGGTGCGCCGCGCCGAGGCGGGAGTAGCCCTTGGCCCAGTCGGGCTTGAGCTCGACGGTCTTCTGCGCGTCGGCGAGCGCGTCGGAGTAGCGGTGGAGCGAGGCGAGCGCCGCCGACCGGTTGGAGTAGAGGACGTGGTTGCCCGGGGCGAGCGCGATGGCGTCCGTGAAGTGCCGCGCCGCCTCCTCGAAGCGGCCGGCCGAGAACGCCGCATTACCCTTCGCCTTCGCCTCGTCGGCCATGGCGGGGGGCTCCGATCGGATCGAGCTCTCGAAGGTTCTAGAAGGCTTGGCGGCTGGGAGGGCCGGATGAGGATGCGAGCAGAAAAGTCTAGGGTTTGTGGGGATTAAAAGACGATAACCTGTTGAGATTTTTTATAAAACGGAGAGGAGCCCAGCTGCGTTGGATCCCAGTTCTCAAGAGTTCTCGAAGGTTCCTCCACGGAGTAGCCGATCAGGATCGGGAAGGCAACGGAAGGGACGACCCGATGGATCACGGCCTGCCACTGTGTGTATTTCCATCTTCTTACGCCTATAAATGGGCCAGTTTCCAACTCTTACAAACGTTTGGGCCGCTAATCTAGCCATTTACTACATTGCGCAGGCTCTGCCAAGTTGATGGGCCGACAAAGTTGGGATACGGCCGAGACTTAATCTCCAGAATCAAGCCCAACCCGGCCACACCACTCCGCTACCCGCTGACGTCAAAGCATGGAAGCGGCTCCAGCACCTGCACACGGGCACAAGCCGACGGAGCCGCCGCACCAGCTCACGCCCACGCGTCCGCGATCCAGGGCGCCGTGCCATGCATGGCGGCATGCGCGCGGCCGCGGCGCCAACTTCTTCTCTCCACCCCGACCCTGAGCCGCTCTCACGCTACATTCCTACCCTCCCGCCGCTGGACTCTAGTAGCGCAACACGCGAGAGGCGATGGCTGCGCGGTGGTGGTTCGTGCTGCTCGTGTTGGTGCTGGCCGCGGCCGCGGCCGGCGCGGAGAAGGGAGAGTGGGACCCGGTGATTCGGATGCCTGGGGAGAAGGAGCCTGCAGGGTCGCACTCGCACAGCGGCGAGGGATTTGAGGGGGAGGATGATGACGCCGTTGGGACGAGGTGGGCAGTGCTCGTTGCCGGGTCCTCAGGCTACGGCAACTACAGGCACCAGGTGAGCGCGATACCTTAGTGCAGCGACTTGGATGCGTGGATGCGTCCGAAGTTCGATTGTAAGCGAGAGTAGCGTGGTGTTGTACTGTTGTTGCGATATTGCTTCGTCAGGTTATCCGTTATCGTGGTTCAGAAATTAGTATCGTCGAACCATGGAGTTGCACTTTTGGGTATCAAGTTTAAAGTTTTTGGGGGTCCTAAGCTATAGGATGCTCGGATTTTAACATTTCGAGTCTTGTCTACATCTTGACTTAATTTAGTTGTGGGTGCAGCTAAAGTTCAGGGAAGAACTGCTCGGCCCAGGGGCTTCCACGGGTTTAAGGATCTAGTGGGAGTGCAGCCAGTAGTGACAAATAAAGTTCTGGGGCTTCTTAGGATGCTGTAGTTTTTTCAAGTGGTCCTTTTCAGGGAAGGAAAATGTTTAAGCAACAATATAATTCAGGAACGTGTAGGATTTGGAATTTCGCATGTTTTGCTTCTAAGTTTCTATGCAGAGGATGGATTGGTACCAATTTTTGCCACGGTCTAAATAGTTGCGTAAGTTGGCAAGAACATTAGACAACAGTTGAAAGAACAGATAAAACGTCTGTAAAACAATTTTCTTCTCCTCTTAATGAAAGACGTGCTAAGGCACGTTTGCGATAAAAGAAAGAACAGATAAAATATTTGATGGCGAGTACTTGTACTTTCAATCAGTAAACTGGAATTATGTGCCAGTAGCTAAAAGTTGTTCGAATATCATCAATTTATCATGTTTATTTGGCAAATCTCCATGTTTATTTTCGCCTTGTTTTGTCTCCTTTTTAGCAGGGAACAGACATCACATATCAGCAAGCAATTATTTTCCATGGTGCCTTTGCTTACGGGTTGATGTGACTTTGTTTTTTTGCAGGCTGATATATGCCATGCGTACCAGATACTGCGGAAAGGAGGGATAAAAGAGGAGAACATTGTGGTATTTATGTATGATGACGTTGCCAATAGTGCACTCAACCCAAGGCGGGGGGTTATCATCAACCACCCAGAGGGCAAAGATGTTTATGCTGGTGTTCCAAAGGTACTTCTTTGTGGATTGTCCTTCTATCATTTTTCTCCCATTTAGAGGAAACATTGGGATCATTATGCACTCAAACTTTCCCCCCTTTCAACGAGTTTCCACCTGTAGAGGCGTTAACTAGGATTCTACATAGCCCGCTGGATGGGGACAACAAGAACACCTTAGGACTTTTACATCTCAAGTTGCTTATGACTGTGTTGCACAGGCCCTGAATACAACACATCATAAGTAATTCAAATCCAATGCAATCGTATGCAGATGCAGCATACATATTCTTACAGGGAAAAAATCAACGTTGATGCTCACCCTTAACAAGGGCAGATTCCTGGATAATTTAATTGTCCATACTTCAGAGTTTTCACACTAATGTGAAGTACTTGAGTCATCATTTGACTCCAACCAAGCTCTAGGTTTTTTATATACCTGTTCATGAGTAGCTTTTCAATTAATAAGCAAGTTCTTTAGAAGGATAGCGTGGCATGGGAATCTATCCTTTTACCATGTGTTTTTTAAGGTATCTTGCTTCAAGAATTCACCATCGGTACATTCTTCTTTAGCTGCACTTGGTTCTACAAGTCTATTAGTTAACATAGTTTCTAATTCCAGGACTACACTGGGGACCAAGTCACTGCTAAAAACTTATATGCAGTTCTCTTGGGCAACAAAACTGCAGTCACTGGAGGCAGCAGGAAGGTCATCAATAGCAAACCAGATGACCATATTTTTATCTATTACTCAGATCACGGGGGCCCTGGTGTTCTTGGTTTGTGGAAGTTGCATATGCTTCTATGGTTCAAATCGAATTTTGTTGTCATATGGATTGATGTTTGCTATTTGCAGGTATGCCCAATCTGCCGTATCTTTATGCCGGTGACTTCATGAAGGTGTTAAGAGAAAAACATGCTTCAAACAGCTATGCCAAAATGGTAAGATTGTTCTCATTTACTTCTTGTCAAGAAACATGTCCTATCTGAATGGAAGCATGTGGATAGGTTTTATATATTGAAGCATGCGAAAGTGGCAGTATATTCGAGGGATTAATGCCAGAAGACCTTAATATTTATGTCACGACTGCATCCAATGCAGAAGAAAGTAGCTGGGGTACATACTGTCCAGGAATGAAACCATCGCCTCCTTCTGAGTACATTACCTGCCTAGGTGATCTCTATAGTGTCTCTTGGATGGAAGACAGGTAGGGTTCATATTTTTGGATGCTTATTTTGTTAGCAACTACTCCCTCCATCCCAAATTATAGGTCCTTTTGGCTTCTCTAGGTACATACCTTTTGCTATGTACTCCTACCTAGATATACCTAGATACACGCTATATTTAGATACATAGAAAAGCCAAACGACCTATGATTTGGAGCGGAGGGAGTACCTTGTGGTTTAGTGGGGGGATCTTTCTTGAAAATTAGTTGCATTTTCTCTGTAGAAATACCATGGCATGTTGTGCTTTTGCGGTTCTGCTGTACACAGGAAACTGGTACAGTAGTAGTTGAATAAAGTATGGCTGATAGGTACATTAACATAGCTACTTCAAAAACCGTGAACTTCTCTCTAGTGAATATAGAACTAATTCAGGGCAGATGAAGACTTTTACCAAGCATCCACTTGACTTAATTACTTCATATTTTTGTTAATTTGGAAGTGACCACTTAGTGCTGTGATGAATAACCATAATATTACTACTTGACAGTGAGACTCACAATCTGAAGGAGGAAACAATAAAGGAACAGTATGAAGTGGTGAGTCTGGATTGCCTTGTAGGCATTTCATTTGATTGCTTTATAAACTTCTACTTAGTCAACGCATTGTGCACAGGTGAAGAAGCGTACTTCAGACTCGAACAGCTATGGTGCAGGCTCTCATGTCATGGAGTATGGTGACAAGACCTTCAAGGGCGAGAAGCTTTACCTTTATCAAGGTTTTGATCCTGCAAATGCCAATGTCACAAATAAGCTACTTTGGTCAGGCCAAGAGGCTGTGGTCAACCAAAGGGATGCGGATATTCTCTTCCTATGGAAGAGGGTAAGTCCTTATGTTATACCATCACCACTCGATTAGCTTGTCTGCTCTTTTCTGGGATACAAAAATAAACTGATTATCCACTGTCAGATAACCACTATGTTTGCTCCTTTAAATTGTTTAATTAATTTACAACCTGCCAGTTTTCCCTCTGAAGTTGTTTTTTGATTGGATAATTTGGGTAGATTTGGACTACGATGACATGGTTTTGTACATGTCACTTGCTTTCTACTACTAATTATCTTCAGTATTTACTTTCTGCACATGCTATGTTTAGTATTCCCTCCGTTTGGGAATAGATGATGGTAAGGGTTGTACTGTAAGTAGGCCAAATTTATTGTCGGTATGTCATAGATAGCGGAATTTTGGTTCATTAACATCCTGTCAGCTGGTATCTTGCTAAAAAGGGATGGAGTCCACTTGGAGGCGAAGCTGGCCTCCCTCTTCCAAAACATTTTTTAAGGCCTAAGTAGACTTATCTCAGCAAGCCTAAGCATATCCATCTCATCTCCCAGCTACCCCATTGATCCTCCACCTAGAAACCAGGAGGGCGCAACTTCGTTGAACCTTATAACGGAGCTTATTTGTTGCATCCTAGTGCTCACACTTTATGCTGTTTGCCAACAAGTGCCATCTTGATGATAGCCATCGCCTAGGCCTTGAAAGAACTGAGAGGCTTCCAACAGGGCTGCAGCTTGGAGCTAATAATCCGTTCATCAAGACTCATGCAAGTAGTGAATGCTGTTAGATAATCTACTGATCCCTTCTGTGAACACACGACAGAGGAAGACGGCGCCGAAAAGGTACTCTGCTGTGGTACTGTAGCCGCTGTAGGGGCAGGCGCCGAACGTCTCACCTGACGCACTGTAGCCACAGCAGAACATGCGCCAGAGTTAGCCCTGCTGTGTTATCTAGTCATTGTTGCAGCAGGGCAGCTGTACTAGGGCTAGATGGATAGAGTTGTATAAATAGTTTGCCACTGCAACTCAGTAAAGAGAGAGTTCAGATTTGCCATCTCCTATACAGGGCTCCGGCCAACGCTGGTGTCTCTGCTGTGTGTGTATGCTCTGTTCTCCCTCACTTCTTCTACCTCTAGCCATAGTGTGTGGTCGGACAACGTTTGTCGTGGTCGGCAAGACTGGTGAGTGGCCGATGGTCGGCAAGACTGGTGAGTGGTCGACTCACCTGAGCCGGTGATCCTGTGGGACTAACAAATGCCAGCTAATAGGATTAATTGGCTGAGAATTTAGTTTGTATGCTAACTTCAAATGCTTTGTTAGCTAGCCTTCTCAGAGTTAATGGAGCACTCATGACCTTTTTCTATCAGCCAGCTTCTGAGCTTGCCGGCGCTGCCATGTCTGGCCCTGTGTCATGAGCTCACCAACACCACAATAGGCTCTGCAGGAGCTTGCATGCGGTAACTAGTGTGTGTTTCTGTCGGTTCTTGCACTCTCAAAGCGTCTGCCCCCCGCTCCACAAATTTTCGCTACTGTGGCTAAGCAGAACTGAAATATAGGTCATATCTGCGAATGCTTGTTTGGTACACTTTATTTAGGTCAATGCTTGTTTGGTACACTTATTTAGGTTATCCAGCTAAGCAGGACTGAAATATAGGTCATCTATGGGCAATCTGCGAATGCTTGTTTGGTACACTTATTTAGGTTATCCGGGAGGATTTAGCATTGAGAAGGAGGGCACTGGCATGTGCTCGTGCTTTGTAAAGGCCGTGTCTTTTCTGTTTCTTTTGGCTCTTGGGCTCTCTATCACTATCTTGTGCTCTGGCAGGCTGGGGGAGTCTGTCATGTACCCCTTTACACTCCTATAATTAACTCTATTTGCTTTCTCCTTAATTGAAATCCTGCCATTGCGCTCAAAGAGACATACATTTTCTTCGAGGCTGCTTACAATTTTTTTGTTTGGTTTCAGTATGAGCTTTTACATGAGAAGTCTGAAGAGAAGCAGGAAGTTCTGAGGGAGATCACTGGAACAGTAAGGCATAGGAAGCATCTGGACAGCAGCATCGATTTTATCGGAAAGCTTCTCTTCGGGATTGAGAATGGGCCTTCCACACTTCAAGCCGTTAGACCTTCTGGCCAGCCACTCGTTGATGATTGGGATTGCTTGAAGCAAATGGTTAGTTAGAGACTCACTCGATGCATCCTCTTACTTCTTTGAGAGCTGGCTAGGTTGCCATTGTTTGTGTTGAATTGACTCATCCTGGTGAGCCTCTTCAGGTACGGATCTTCGAATCCCATTGCGGATCACTCACTCAGTACGGCATGAAGCATATGAGGGCGTTCGCAAATATATGCAACAGTGGCACGCCTGGCACTTCGATGAAGCAAGCGAGCATCAGTGCTTGTGGCAGCTACAACTCGGCGAGATGGAGCCCATTGGTCCAAGGCTACAGCGCTTGATCTTCTGAAGACTCTGGGGAAGCAATGCTTAGAGGACTATTACTGCTTGCTTAGCCTGCTCTGGCCCAACTTTATTATATATGGATGTGTATGTAGGGTTAGTCTTATCTGTGAAGTACTGTAAAAGTTGACCTTTGTGCCTCTGTAATGTACGTACAGCTGTCGTGTATATATTTTGCTAAAAAAAAAGTTGGCGTGTATTATATTGATCGTGTGTTTCTGACTTCTGTATGCAGTATGCTTCGCCAGGTCATAGTAGACGAAAGTTGCTTTAGTTGCTTGCAACTTGCAAGGCAATCCGTTGTAGCAGACTTTACTCCCTCCATTTAAAATTATAATGCATTTAGATGTACACTAATACACTATGTCTAGATGTATAGTGAAAATAATGTATATAAATACCAAAACATTTTATAATTTGGAGCAGTAGTTCACAATCAGGCCTATAATTTGGAGCGGTAGTTCACAATCAGGCCTCATGGACCATTCGATGTGGGTCACCACCACCCTTCGTTTCAGGTTTGAAGGTGGAATAAGAAAAGGCATTCACATTTTCACACTTGCAGGAGTGACACGCTGCAAGTTGCAATTACATCGGGTAGACTCCTTCCCCAACGCATGTCCCTCAACCCCAATCGTCGCAGCCCGATAACTCGCTACACCGATCCGGGGCTATTCAGGTGTAACCATAACTCGCTACACCGATCCGGGCCTGTTCAGGTGTAACATGAGTGGTTACATGACAACCTATCACGGGTACAGAGATTAGAGCATAAGATATATAAGCATCAGACAAGATCAATACATACTCACGAAGCATACATGTGTTTGGTCAAGGGCTCCGTAACTCATGCATGTGTGTATATATAGAGAGACAGAGAGCCACAACTGTTGGCTTAGGTTGTTTCATTCATGTCTAACGATGTAACTTTAACATTGTTTGAAGCACACTATGGCCACCTGCAACAACCGAGTTAATACGTATATAAGCCTACAACAGTACATCAACAGCATCAACACGCCTAGCGACAATAACGTAAAGGGATTCGAATTTCTCACAGCACCACACAATTCCTTAAACCTCAACTCTGAACAAATCAGTAGATCACACATAATTACCGAAAATCTCAGCAGCAGACCAGCAGCAGCTCTTATTCCAATTAGTGACCCTCAGACTTAGGTGGCATGCTGCGGACGTTCTTGAGCAGGTCCTGAATCTTGGATAGCATCATCGTCTGCGCAGAGTCCCCTCCAGCACCGCTGCTGCTGCCCACACCCACGGCTGGCCTCTGGTTGTCCTGCAGCTTGATCTTCTCAAAAAGGGACTGCTTCTCTGCCTCCGCCTCCTCCAGGCGCCACTTCAGGTACATGCTGGCGTAGTCCTGGTCGGCTGTCTTGGATTTGGTGAGCGCGATGCTCTGCAGCCGCTCCGCCTCCTGCCGGGCCTCGTTCGCCTTCAGCTGGAACATCTCCGCTTCCGCCTGCTTCAGCCGCACGATGCTCTCCAGCTCCTCCACCTGCTGCTTCTTGCGCAGACGTGCCGCCTTCAGCTCCTGGGCTTCCCTAACCTTCTCCTCCAGCTCTCGGTCACAGGCCTCTACGGCAAGACGGGCCTTCTTGTAAAGTCGCATCTTCTCTTCAGCGACGAGCTCCATCTTTCTCACAGCCTCTTGGACTACCTCTGCTATGCGGTTGCAGGCTTCCTGGGGTGTGATCAGATGCCCAACATCTTCATTTTCGGAGATCTTGGAGGAGTCCATCTCAAGCTCTGTGTAAATATATGTCCATAGTACATCAACCAATCAATTGTCAGTACACGACCACAGAAAAAAGAAATATAAGTAGTATCTACAACTGCTGTAAAAAAAAGGGTCAGATAACAAGTCATGTTAACCGTAACGTATAAAGAAAAAAGAACATCATCATCCATAAAGAGCTTATCCAAAGCACCCATAGAGCTCAGCCAAACAAAGTCAACATGTGTACTAAGGGAGTACCCAGACCAAAAATTTATGTGATGAATCAGATGAATACAGAGTTACATGTCTAAGGTATACTGATTATGGTTATATTGGGGATATCTAGTTCATTGCTATTGACCTTCAGTCAGGATGAGCAATATCTTCACATCATGACAAAAGCAGAAAAGCTAGGTAGAGTTGAGGAACTGACAGCAGCGAAATTTTGATCCAGTAAAAAATGCTTTTAGTAAAGATTAACAACAAGAAAGTTCAATGTAGAATTGATCTTAGCCAGTTATTAAATTATAAAAGCTATTACATTTAAATATATGAGTTAAGTAGAGGCCTACCTCTAAAATGAATGTTGAATGCAGTAGAAGTTTAGGTGTGACAACAAAAGTTTTTCTCGCTGGCATTTAATCACAAGATAAATGGCACAAGTTCATTTTTATCATAGAGTTAAATGCACTAACGGCCCTCAAACTTGTAAGGGTGTGTCACTTAGGTAATGAACTTTGAAAATGCATTTTTGGGTCCCTAAACTCGTTAAATGGAGCATCGAAAGGTCCATACTAGCCATGTAGGCGTTCCATGATGATGTGGCATACCAGTGTGACATGTTTTTTTTTACATTTAAACCCTCACCTTTCCTCTTCTGTCACGAACGGATCCTTGCTTCCCTCTTCTCTCACGCAACCCCAGCCCGATGGACACCTCGGCTCACTTCACCTGGCTGCTGCTCATTTGTGTGCCGCTGTTCCACACTTCCACCCCACCAACGGCCAGCACCTCGTCATCCGATTGCACTGAGGTGCTGGTTGTTGGTGGGTCAGAACGGCGACACGCAGACGAGCAGCAGCAAGGAGAGGGGAGCCGCGGTGTCCACCGCGCTAGGGTCAGCGTGAGAGAAGAGGGAAGCAACGATCTATTCGTGGAAGAAGAGGAAGAGGAGGGGTTAAATATAAAAAGCATGCCACGCATGCCACATCAGCATGGAACGCCTACATGGTTGGCATGGAACTGCGGTGCATCATTTAACAAGTTAAGGGATGCAGAAATGCATTCTCAAAGTTCGTGGACCTAAGTGACACACCCTTACAAGTTTGAGGCCCACTGGTGCATTTAACTCTTTATCATATATACAGGCATCTGTCCATACTGCTAAGAATCAGTAGCTTTGCAACACAACTTAAAAAACAAGTCCTAACAGGAACAAATAATAAGTGATTGATTTCTTTTCCCAGTTTTTAGGCCAATTCAATATATTTTCATGTTAACACAGTGAAAATGAATTGACACTGTTCCACTGCCTGGGTTAAGGGGGAGGCTGGATGCGGCAGGATGAACTGCTGAACACTACAACGTAAGGCTCAACAATGACTGGATGAGGCAGCAGAGACCATGGCACAGGGGTATTGACAAATGCAGGGAGGCACCAATGACAGGCACTAAGGATTAGGAACAGGAGCAATACTGGAGAGCAAATGAATGGATGGGACTGGAAGGTAGTATTAGGATCAGGAAGACACAAAACCCATCCAGAAGTTCTTTCAAAAAAACTTCACAAACCCATAGATGAAGCTATTTTCCACATATGTGCAAAATTTGATGCGCACAAATTTGATCTGGTTTAAAAATCAAAAGGTTCAAAAATGACAAATTTCAGGTGCATTTGCACTATAGAAAAAATGTCTGAAATGCAAAGGCAAGTGAAATTTGTCATTTCCATATCAGGAAAAAGACTTTATGTTGTAAAGAGTCAATTCAGGTGGGTGGAAAATGAGCTTTAAAAAAAAAAGGTGGGTGGAAAGTGCAGTAGAAAAAGTGATTGAATGAAGTAAAAGAAATTGAAGGCATTTCTTCATACCCAATCCCAGAAGTACCAAATCATGAAGTTGTCTGACTATTTGATATACAAGGGAAAGCAAATAAATAAACAACTGGAATCTAGCAGTACCTGCTGGATAATAAAATAATCTCCAATCCCAAATAAGTCCACTAGGACATCAATTTGGTCTCCATTTCTACACTTTGACTAATAGTAGAAAGTGTTATATATTACGGAAGTACTTATGTTTCATGATAAATGCAGACATGCAGTAACATCAACCTCATGTTACCAATCTATATAACTATTTGCTCAATGATGGCCAAAGCTAAAAAAAAAGTTTGACCTTGGACAAAGGTAAATGGACTTATATTTGGGATCGGAAGGAATAAACAATTTTCATAGTCAACAGAATGCCACGAAGCAGTAACTAAGCAGACTTAGAAATTAGTATTAGTAAATGAGAGGAACAGAAACAAAATAAGAAGCTAGCAAGTAACAAGTCAAATGCAAACTTATGTTTCAGCCAGGGAAAATAGACAGAGTGAGTAACTGACCTTGGAGTGCTTGTAGTATCATCCTAGGATTGATGGAATCAGCTGGAGCGTTCCTCAGCCTTTCAATCAGATCTAGACATTTCCTGAACAACACTCTCCCTTTTGCATCCTCACTTAAACGGAATATCTTACAAACAAACTCAAGCTCACGTAACAAAGCATCCCTATCCCAACCAGGAGCACATTGTTGGAAGACATCCTTAACCCAACCCAGCAGCTCTGAGGTCCTCTGGCAAGCTCGGCACCTAAAAAGCATTTCAGCATGACCAATGCTGCTTTTCACTGATTGTCCCATTCCTATCTGGCCATTGTGAATTGCACAATCTGTATGTGTCCAGTGAGAGCAGAAATCACAACCAATCCAACGGCATGTATTGACCTCAAAATCAAACTTGTTGCAGATGACACACATGCACAGGTTGCAAAAGCCATTCCTGCTAGCACACACATTGCATCTGCACTCCTCAGCAGGGAGAGCACTCTGGCAAGCAATGTTCCGGCACCTCTTGTACAAGAAGACCTCCACCAAGCGATTGTGTGGAATGGTAACGCTGGGGTGCAGAAAGGCCTGTATCCCAGTATTGATTGCAACAAGGATCTCAAGCTGCACATGGTGTGCCACTGAAAGCATGGATGGTGTCAAATCATCCCTGTCCTGGACAAGCTTCTGCAAGTACAAGAACTCCTCGATGTGGTGAGAACCTCCAGTGCCCTCCAGAATTGACCTGAGCTCATTCTTGACCTCCTCCAGGTGCTCCTCTGGCATCACCTTCATCTTCTCAGCGACCAGATCAACCCTCTCCCGTGCAACCTCCCGCAGAAGCATCCCACCCACACGGGAGGAGGGTCCGCGGATAACCTGCAGCTTGGATACACCATTTGCCACCTCCTTCTCCTTCTCTGCCGCCTTACTCACGACACCACTGGCAGTTACCCCACCATTGCACTGGTTTGGCTCAGCAGGCCATGTGTCCTTGGAACTGGCGCTCTCAGTGGCAGAGTCATGGCCTGGGTCCGAGTTTGAACCAGGCTCCTGCATGTCAGGCGAGCCAACCTGCTCCGAAGAGGCCAGCGAGAGCGAGGTCTGCAACCCTGAGGGGCGCGGACCATGCCTCGGAGGCAACATCCCCTGGGTCGGAGGAGGTTGCTGATGGAAATTCGCGCCAGAAGAGGTCCCCATCTTTCACAATCCCAAGCTGCAAGCCTGCAACCTTAACCTACAAGGAGCAACAGGTTCCGTCAGTTTTCAAAGGTGTGGTGATTGACAGATAAGATCCATCAAGCTGCTAAGTGCTAACTAAATCATGAAACAATGAAATTGCCCTTGTCCCAGCAAAGACTGAAAAGACCAACTAGATCTAAGGTCACACCTATGAACCAAATTTCTCCTAAATTAACTGGATCCCCTCCCCCTTGATCATTCCTGCTTGATTTTATCCTCGGGACACCTAGAGCACAAACCAGTGTTGGAATTCGCTAACATAGTGCTCAACAATTTTGCTGATTAAACCATCATGGAACGAGTGAAGAAAACATCCTTTATCCCAACTAAAAAGGAAACCTCCACACAAGATCTAAGGTACACAACAATTAGGAACAAATTTCCTCCTACTGAACCGGTCACAGATCGTCTTCCAATACTCCGTGCTCCCGTGACACTTACAGGTCTATGCCTAGAACACATATCAGTACTAGAATAAGCTAACAGGGAAACAGCAACAAGGCTTCTAACACAAGGGAACAACCGATCCAGCCGCATGGCCTCACCACCTAAGTCCTACAGAAAGCTCAGACCCCCACAGCAACAGGTTTCATCACTTGTTTCAAAGAGGTAGTAATATTGAAGGCATAGGACTCATCAAAATGCTAACTAAATCATCAAGGAATGAAATCGCCTTTGTCCTGCCTACGACTTAAAACACTAACCAGATCTAAGCTAACTTTTGACCAAATTAGACCAGTCAGATATCGATTGGATACCCTCCCTGATCATCCCCACTTGATTTCCTACGCGAAGGAACCCCTAGAGCACAATCCAGTAGCGGGATTTGCGAATCAACCTAGCCATCCAACCACAGGCAGGCAACCAACCCCAGCCGCATGTCCTCCTCCTACAGAAAGCTCAAACCCTGAACACGAAGCCGAGGGTGAGGCGACGCCACTGAATCGAGCACCCCGTAAGCTCCGCCTCCGCGCACACCAGGGTACCTTTACACGAGAACAGGCCGGCGGTTTCGGGGGGGGGGGGGGGGGGGGGGGGGGGGGGGGGGGGGGGTCACCTCGGCGCTGGCGGGCCGTATCGGCGGCGTGGCGTGAACCTGGTGTAGAGCGCCTCCGCCTCCGCCTTTGACCGATAAGAACGGCGAGGTCGCGTCCCGTCCCAGCAAAATTTCCTCTCCACCACGCTGTGGTGCTTTTTTTTTCAAAATAAAAAATCCTCACGAGGAACGGGAGTTGGGGGAGTCCAACCGAGACGAACCCGCGTGGGTCAGAAATGATAAGGTAGAGGCCAGAACGGCAAGCTGCGCACCGTGCCACCGACTGTGAGCGGTGCGGGCGACCGGTTTGACCGGTGGGAGACGCGTGGAGGCGGGTAGGGCCCACCGAGCGCGAGTGGGGAAGAAGGGTCTGCCAATACACTCGCCCGAACGGAGATAATAGGAGCTCGCAGGAGGGAACGATTTCGCGGTAGGGAAGGAGAGGGAAAAAAGTCTACTTAACCTCACCTTTTATATATGCTCTATTTCATTCCCTAATTATGAAATCGTCTGTTTTACCCTCTGAATTTTCCAAAACCGTCTATTTTATCCCCGGACGGTTTTTTACGGCGGTTTTGCTACAGTAATTGTGGGTTTGAATTTTTCCCTGTGAATCTTTGAAAAATCACAGTAAATCATAGAAAAATCATAAAATAAAAAATCTAATTTTGTTGGACTCCACATGAGTAGATCTACATAGTGAATATATAACACGGTATGCTTTAGTACAAATTTTTTACTGTAGCCTTAGATTAATTAGAAAATCTAATTTTGTCTGTAATTAATTGGAATAATTCATAGCTGCAGCTTCTATGGTCCAATTGTGGTGAAATTTTTATGGTACGCTAATTATTGTATGCTTGAACTATAGTAAAAATTTCGTACTCATTGGACTATGTATAACTTAGTTATAGATAAATTCTAATTAATTACAGACAAAATTGGATTTTCCAATTAATCTAAAGCTACAAAAAAAATTGTACTAAAGCATACCATATTATATATTCACTGTGTAGATCTATTCATGTGGAGTCCAATAAAATTAGATTTTTCATTTTATGATTTTTCTATGATTTACTATGATTTTTCAAAAATTCACCGAAAATAAAAAAAATCAAACCCACCGGTACTGTAGCAAACCCACCGTTGATGTAGCAGACCCGCTGTTACTGTAGCAAACCGCCGCTGAAAACCGTCCAGGGGGTAAAATAGACGTTTTAGAAAGTTCAGGGGGTAAAACAGACGGTTTCATAGTTGGGGAGTGAAGTAGACCAAGTATGAAAGGTGGGGGGTTACGTAGACTTTTTCCAAAGGAGAGGGGCGACGCGTGCTGCTCCGGAAGGCGGCGGGCGGCGGGCGGGGGCGGCGGCGAGCACGAGGTGGAGCCGTGGAGGGGCGCGACCGTGCGAGCGGCGCGCACGGTGAGACGCTCGGGATCGGGTGCGGTCGTGACTAGAAGGACAGGCGCGGCCTTTGCCGCGCCCTTGCTGTAGGTAACCAGCCCCGCTATATTTGATTCCCTTGTTAATCACTCAATCTGGAAACAAATTATGACATCTTCAAGATCACATGCAAGTAGTCCAAGCAGTCTTGTAAATTATTTGAAGGCAGAGTAAGCATACAATGACCAGCAAGAAGATCTCTGATGCAAGGGCTCGAGCTTGTGTTGTTTCTTCAGAAGCAACTCCATGTCTCGGTTGTATGCTAAAATTTTCCTGTCCTGGCCAAGAGTATGGAAGCATCAACACATTGTATCCTAGTCTTAATATCTCCAAGATAATCTACCACTTCTCTTTTGTCACTGTTAAAAATGTTTTGTTCAGCCAAACTTGAGGAGATAAAATTATAATGGGAGGTGATTGAAAACATTACCAAACTGAGTTTCATGTCTCATGGTCTAAGGCAAAGACTATAGAATAGGTAACTCTAAGATGATTCATGATGCACACAGCTGTGTCGTTGTAATTTGCTCCAGCCACACCAAGGACAATAGACATACTCTTATCATCAGGAAGCTCAATTAAAAGTGTTTAAAGAATATGGACGATCAGGTGCTGAGGTCTCAAAATAATAGCTTTGCCATTTTATAAAGCACAGGAAAGTATTCTCTCATAGTTGATAGCGGTACAAACCACAAATTGGAGCAAGATGGCGAGTGAAACTATACTCCCAAGATCCAGCAGGTAATGTATCATTCTTACTTCAGTTTATCTTATGCAACAAGCTCAGGGGTGTTTGGATGCAGTGACAAGTTTAAGAGGTGTCTCATTGGATGTCATATGGGATGTCGTATGGAGTGTTCGGATAATAATAAAAAAACTACATAATCCGTTAATAATCTACGAGACGAATTTATTAAGCCTAATTAATCCGTCATTAGCACATGTTTATTGTAGCATCACGTTGTCAAATCATGGACTAATTAGGCTTTAAAAATTCATCTCGTAAATTAATCTCAATATGTGTATTTAGTTTCGTAATTAGTCTATATTTAAGACTCTATGCATGTGTCCAAATATTCGATGAGACAACAACTAAAATTTAGGAGACGGAACCCAACACCCTCTCAACCCACTACGTAAAAAACGATTTTTAGCAACGGTTCGAATTTTTTGTAGGAGCGGTTGGTGATGGAGTCGCCCCTACAGTGGCGTGCTCGGGTGCCCAGATACCAGCCGCCCCTACAAATGGAACAGCAGGGGCGGCTGGTGATGCGAGCCGCCCCTACAAATGGGGTATGATTTATAGGGGCAGCTCAATCACCAGCCGTCCCTGGAGTTGCTATTTGTAGGGACGGCTGGTGATTCAGCCGTCTCTACAAATGCCCCGTATATATAGCTCCGATTTGTAGGGGCGGCTCAATCACCAACCGTCCCTACAAATGACTCATATATAAAACAGCTGCAGCATTCTTTTTTCTCCTCGGGTCACTCACTCCAACACGTGAAAGAAAGGTGGAGAGGCCTTGGGCACCTCGTAAAAATTGTTCTACTAAGGAAGAAGGTTTTGGTCTCAAATCCTTTGGTGGAGAGGTTGTAGAAGGTAAGAAAAATGCTATTCCACTCTTTTTTTGAAGTTTTAATGGTTGGTTAGTGAGTAATTAGAGTTTTGTTTTTCTCTCTCTTCTATGGTGCTTGAGCTACTTATGAAGCAAATTAGACCCAAATTTTAAATGTACTAGGGTAAATTAGGGAGGGGAACAAGATCATACCCTTATTTGGTCCATATTTCTTGATTTTAGTAAACAATTAGTTAGTTTTATGGAGTTTCATGTGCATGTGCATCTAGATCTAGGGTTTGGTTTTTTTATTATTTTTGTTTTTGTAAATTTATGTTTGATGAAATTGGAGTAGGGTTTGTATGAAAGATATTGGGTAAAGTATAATTGTTGCTAATTGTTGTCTTTGAAATTGTTTATTATAATCAATAAATATGTATTTTAATTATTTATGGATAAATGGGCCATTAATTAATTTTTCTCTACCATGGTGTGTTTGTATGCTTCATGTAATTATATTAGATTTATATTCATATATATCTGAAGTATATACAATTATTCTCAAGTAATTATTATTTTATTTTATTTTTATATATATCTGAATAAGTAGTCCTTTAATGTTTCTTTTGTTGTTGTTGTAAAAGATAGAGTACAGGAACTCTTGGATGTATGGTTCGTTTAGGTTCAAGGCAGGTTTTTGTGAAGAGGTGGATAAATTTATTGAAGCCGCAAAGAAGCATGCAACGACATTGAAAGAGAATAAGGATACAATTATTTGCCCATGTAAAGATTGCAAGAACCGTATGGCATGGACAAATATGACTATCATCAGATCATATTTGATTATGCGAGGATTTGTTGAGGACTACATAGTGTGGATTCATCATGGTGAAACGGTTATTGTTAACGACGAGGATGAAGACGAATACGCCGGCAAAACCATAGAATCCCAGTCCCAATATTCAGCAGAGCTTGATGCATGAATGAATTTCGAGTTTGGCAATGAACAAGGTGGTGATGCTGGTGGTTGGGATGGTAACGACGAAGGTGGTGCCAATAATGATGGTGGAGCACGTGTCGGGGATGAAGATGATTTGAAGGACATGATTCGAGCCCTTGGACTAGAGATTTTACTAAATAGCTCGAAAGGTCTAGAAAATTTGGAAAGGATGACAAAAGCATCGAAGGAGACTATGTATGGTGTTGAAAATGACTGTCCGACACATTGGACATTGCTATGTTTTGTGCTTGAGCTGCTCATTCTGAAGGCTAAGTACGGCTGGTCAGACTATAGTTTCAATGATCTATTGTATCTCTTGTCATGGGTGCTGCCACAACCAAACTCAGTTCTCGTCAACACATACCAAGCGAAGAAGATCATAAGTCCATTGATAATGGCGGTTGAAAAAAATCCATGCATGCCCCAACCACTGTATACTTTTTCGTGGTGAAATGTTCAAGTCACTAGATAAATGTCCTCGGTGTGGGGCCAGCCGATATAAGAACAATGACCTTTACGGTGGGGATGAAGCCTCCACGGGGAAAAAGAGGAATAAGAAGGCTACAAAAAAGGTGGTACAAGAATCTTAGCCCCTAGAGGACACTCCATTAGGCAACGATGCAAAGCAGAGAAGAATTCCTGCATTGGTAATGTGGTACCTGTCAGTGACCGACCGCTTGAGACATATCTTCCTAAACCCTAAAGAAGCTACACTCATGACATGGTGGGATGATGAGCGCAAGATGGATGATGATAAGATTGCACACCTGGCTGATTGTAGTCAGTGGCAAAGGTTTGATGAGAAGCATAAAGAATTTAGCGATGACCCAAGAAATGTACGGTTTGGCTTGAGCACCGATGGAATGAATCCCTTCAATGAGAGGATGAGCGACCACAGCACATGGCAGTGATCTTGACCACGTACAACATCCCAACATGGTTGTGTCAGAAGAGAAAGTACCTTCTCCTCACTATTCTTATTTTTGGCCCTAAACAACCAGGCATTGATATAGACGTGTTCCTCGAGCCTTTGATGCAAGAAATGGAGAGGCTATGGAGGCATGGAGAGCAGATGTACGATGCGTTCCGAAAGGAGGACTTCATATGTAGAGCAATAATATTTGTTACTACCAATGATTACCCCGTGTTATTTGCTTTGTCTGGACAGATCAAAGGAAAGACGGGATGCTTGGTTTGCTTGGATGGTACTACATGGGTGTACCTAGATGCATCCAAGAAGATAGTTTACCTAAGAAACCGATGCTTTTTAAAGACAAGTCACAAGTACCACAGTAAATTATTCTTTAGATTTTATGACAACTCCCCAGAGATTGAACCCCCTCCGGAGAGACGTCATAATGGAGAACACGTGTACAGAATGGTGAAAAACATACGCGTCGTCTATGGAAAGAAGAATCCGGATGGGACAAACAGAGATAGAAGCACACCTCCTGTCGAAGGAGTACCTTTCAAGAAACAATCGATCTTCTTTTAGTATCTGCCTTATTGGCCAGACTTAGAGGTCCCCCATGCCATTGATGATATGCACGTGCAGAAGAATGTCTTTGAGAGTCTCATTGCTACCTTGATGGACACATGCAAGTCAAAGGATGGTCTAAAAGCACGGAAAGTCATGGTGCAGCTAAACATGATGCCACAGCTTCACCCGGTACCTGAGGCTAATGGAAAATACACTCTGCCCTCGGCGTGCTTCAACCTAACACTAGATAAGAAGAGAGCTATATGCACTTTCCTGAGGGGGATCAAAGTTCCGACTGGGTTTTCAGCAAATGTGAAGAAGCTAGTGTCGATGAAGGACTTGTCAATAACATATGAAAGAGGCAAGCCCTTTCTACCAAACCGGGACATCCAGCGCCTACCACTTGGAATGAGAAGGTTCCATGATTGGTATTTGCGTGTTCTCCCAACGAGCATAGATCTCATACAAGCATGCTTCCCCACCGGCACATTTGGAAGCCTAGCCGGGAAAATTGTCTTTGACTTTAATGACATGCAAACATGCTTTCACCTGGGAGAAATGGAGATGAATCTAATTCGCACGTGGTGCCTGTAAGTCCTTGTCCTCCCGATATGATATGAATGTAATCTTTGAATTTGTTATAACTAACCCACGCCGTGATTTGTAGAATGCAAGTACACATTGTCAAACAAATGCCAAGTGTGAAAGTTAGGTATGTAGACCCTCAAGCTATAGCCCAAACAAATTTTAATTATCCTAAACGATGGACACTAGATGCCAAAGAGCTAGCTGTTGTAAAGACTCTTCGGGAGAAAGAGCGCATCCGTACGGTGAAACTAAGGGAAGAGTCCCTTAAGGTTGCAGCATACATTGCCCTAGCTTTCAAAAATCTCCAACAACACTCTACTATATGGCTACCATACAACTTCGAGTAAGTTCAACTCTATACTTAAAGCTTTGTTCGATATATTTTATTCGATGCAAAAGAGCTTATCTAGTTCTATGATTAAATCAATATAGCAACCACTGGATTTGTATAGCCGTCGATGTCGGGAGGAGCATGGCATGGGTCTTTGATTCATTAGTTAGGGACACGGTGACATACAAAGACTTCATATCGATTCTCAAGACGTATACATATCGACAATCCTCATTAGCTTATATATTTGTATACATACTTGTAACATTCACTTTTGGATACTAACAAGTTGTATATGCTAAAATAATTCAAACAGGGCATTTAGGTTCTATGTCACTAATCATCACGGAAGGCATGATCCAGCAAGGAAGGAAAAACTAGCTATAAAAACACTATGTGCAGTAAGTGTAACTTACTTTTTCAGTACTCTGTTACATGGCTGTCAAAAGCATTACTTAATATTTTCATATGCAAAACACACAGTGCCCAAGCAGAAGCATGGGAGTGTACATTGTGGATACTATATATGTTCTATGATGAGTAACACCGATGCCTACAGGAGACACCCCTTAAGGGTAAGTTTGAACCTCTTCACCCGTAGTATAAAAACTTCGTATATGGTATGAAATACTAAACCGAAACTTGTTCTCTTGTAGTGGAGAGAAGAGAAAGGAATTGAAAGAGACCCATACAAGGATGACCAACTCTTAGAGCTCGTCAGCGACCTTTGCAACTTCATACTGGACTAGATTGTACATATCAGAGGCGCCTACCATGACCGAGAGTCTGACTTAGGTAGAAATCCTCAGTACAAACACTTTCGTGAGACTGAAAGGCTAGCTCTAGGACGTTGATATCAATGTGTATAGAATTTGTATATTTAATGATGGATTGTATATATTCTTGTGAATTTGATTTGTAATTGTAGTTTATATAATACTCTTGTACTTGTAGTCGCGGTCGCGGAGCGTTCGGCAACGCGAACGCGGTTCGGAACGTTGGTCGCGGGGCGTTCGGCAACGCAAACGCGGTTCGGAACGTTGGTCGCGGGACGTTCGGCAACGCGATTTTGAATTGTAAATTTGAATTTTTTTTACGGGAAAACGTACTGTATGGGCGGTTTTAGATTGAACCGCCCCTACAAACAGGTATTTGTAGGGGCGGCTGGTACTACAGCCGCCCCTACAAATCGATTTGTAGGGGCGGCTGGTAATACGAGCCGCCCCTACAAATCGATTTATAGGGGCGGCCTGGGAACCGCCTCTATAAATACATAATTTGTAGAGACGGTTCGGTAGAGGCGGCTGGCCAAACCGCCCCTACAAAGACTTACCAGCCGCCTCTAGAAATGTTTTTTTTAGCAGTGAACGTTCAGCATATAATCCAAGAATAACACTGCTTGTGTGAAAAAAAAAATAAGGCACATATCATATGATAGATCCTTGTGAGGCAGCCATCAATTGTATATTCTTCTTCCGTACAGTAAAAGAAGGCAAGACTCCACGTAAAGTACTACTTGGATATTATTCATGTAGCGTGATTATATCAAGTTTTAGATTTCAATGCAGACATGGCATAATATTAAATTATTCCAGTTTGAAGTGAAAGAAATTATAAAAATGTCTCTTTCTGTAACCTTACAATGGAGACATGGCATAATATTAATAAAAGATTGAATACATGAATAGAGCATATTGATCAATTGACATATTTAGGAGAATCATGCAGATATCTGTAGAAGAGACTTGACCTCTGTTTAGCCTTTTTTAGCTTGTGATCTGTAACTTCATATGTTGCCTTGTAACTCTGCTCCTATTAGTTACAGATCCTATATATAGCAGGACTCTATACTGAATTTGTAACTGAATTTATATTGAAACACTGAACTGGCAAGAATGGAGATAGAAGACAACATGATTAAAAGTATGTGTTTTAATGTAAATACTTTCACATAAAAATAGTTGGCTAGTTTATATGAAGAGAGAAACATATGCACTGTTAACTTTCTTATTGGGTTTAAAATTTTGGCACATCAATGAATATATTGTATATCAATTCCAAAGCATTCCATGTAGTACCTACCGGAATCACAAGAGTACATCAGAGTCATGATCTCACTTGTAGATGTTGCAAATGTCATTTAAATTCTGAAAATACAGTACCATACGACAATTTTACGTGAAGCATGCTCTCACTGTTTTTTTGGCATTTAATTACAACCTTTGCTGGCTTCATGACTTTGGTCTGAGCATTCTTTTGGGCATGATATTTGATAATAATTATAATCAACTGAAAAAGAGAGCAGGAAAAAAGTAATTTATTGTACTTACCATGATCCATGGTGTAGCGGTTGGAGTTTGTATCTAAGTATCTTGCCTTCATCATCCACACTGTTTGGAGTTTGTATCTAAGTATCTTGCCTTCATCATCCACACTGTTTATAGGCAAGACGACCTACAGCAACATCAATATTCATCTGATTCTGGCCGGAGTACTGTCTTGCGTTGTTGCTATTGTAAAACATACGAACTCTATCCTATAAGGAAAGGAGAAGGATGAATCATAATCCTAGTCCGTTTGTATGTGGGTTTTTACTAAACTCTTAGGTCTTGACAGGACTATATATACGTGGGAGCTCTATGTTGTAATTACCAATATTCAGAGAAATAAAGAATAATCTTCTTATCTCTGGTGTCTATGTGTTCTACTTTCGTCTATTATGTTGATCATGAGAGACGGAGAGAGAAAGGTCCTAACCGATGGAGACATATTTTATAATACGTTATCAGCACGACAAGCTATACGTCGGCATCGCCGTTGAAGCCGCCGCCGACCTTCGACGTCGACGCTCATGCCACCGACGTCCCTGCCGCGACTACTTCGACGACATCGACATCCCGACGTTGTTAACAGAACGGATCTGCTACCTCTACCTGCAACTAATCTGCACTACATCAACATGCACCGTAGCTGTCAAGCATGCAGATCTACGACAATGTCAAACGCCCTACGCGGTATGTATTGTGATAGAACCGCCTGAAATAACATGTTTTCGGAGGCGCTCGTCTTTCACTAGGCACTAAGCACCCCAAAAGTTAGCTACATCGGACAGTTTCGTCGGGCACACCCCATGAGAGAACTCGAATCAATCCATGTTTTACCTCCAGAATCCAATAATGAGTACGAGCTTACAACACTTAGTCTATTTCATATAGCAAGAGTTCTTGAAAATTATTTATTACAATACCAGAGTTCAGACTGCGATAATTAAACAACGGAATGAAAATAAACATCTAGCGAAAACGATACAAGGATCCGTCTATGCCCACTAGAAGAATCCTCCACATAAGAGCTACTCCTCAAGCTGCACCTGCAACATGGGTAAAATAAACCCTGAGTACACAATGTACTCGTAAGACTTACCCGACTAGTGGGAATAGTTTTTCGACTCTCAAGGATATGATAGGCAATATGGGTTTGTTGTTTTATTTTTATTTGCAGAAAGTATTACTAATAGTTCATCCTTAGAGTCAAGTTTTATTAGCAGTCATGATTACTTCATTAGCTAACCATTCAAGGTAAGCACATGTTCTACTTTCAAGCAAGGGTTGAGCAATCAGAACTATTTCACCATCTTTCATCTTCCAGTTCTTACTACGGTGCTAGACCATAGCCAAGTTGTACCGTTTCATGGAAACAACAATTCGTGAACCAATGTATCATAGCTGGGTACCCTAAAACACATGCCCTGCTTGCGCCCCAGGCACAAGCATGACTAACCCATTCCACTCCTATCACGGGGTTCAGGTCCTCGTCCCAACTTGGACTCCAAGCCCCCACACTTGAGACCCGTTCTCAACATTGTGCTTAGACCTCCACCTTTCTCCATCTCCAATTAGTCGGTCTGAAAAGAGCCAGAACTCATGCCAAGAGTGTAACGAGCCTTTTTGCTCCTATAAGCAAGTATATGCTTAAGATAATAAGTTTGTGATCTGACTACCATCCACAGCAATGGACGGTTCTTAATCGGCATGAACAGGGAAAACAGTGTAACCAAGGTAAGCCCCATTGGCCGCGGGATACAACCTGTTACACCCACCAATATCCATACCATATCCCTGTCCGATCTCCATTTTCTTTTCATCATTTTATTATAAGAGTAATAATAATAATCACCTATTGTGAGTAACAGTAGGTTACTCACACTACTAAAAACCTAAGCATAGCAGCTACTCGAACCTGCACTAGTAAGACTCTTAGGATAGATATATCTATACATGTGGTTTCATAAAATTCCTGCAACGTAAATGCACATAACATATATAAATAGTGATTATAAAAAATAAGGGGTTATGCACCGGGGCTTGCCTTGGGCAGGCATGGTGTCAGCTGAGTCAGTTAGTGGAGGCTCTGGGACCTCCTCCTGCACGAGAATCTTCTCCTCGTACTCCTCAACGATCTCCTCAAACTCATGATCACCGGTGGTCACGATCTCCACCAACTCATTCTCTACATGCATGCGATGATGATGCAACACTTAACATTTAGGCAACAACAACTCTTAAACTAAGAATACACATATTAAGCTACTAAGCTAGCTCTAATGACTAAGGTACTAAGTTAACTATCATCTTTACCAAGCAAAGTGTTGGGTTCAACTAACAAACACCTAGCTTCACAAATGAAGGATATATCTTTATTTCTACTAATGATTTAATATATATTTGAAACAAAGAGCATTTAACTACCCTAATGCTTAGTCTATTCTAAAGCTACAAAAATTACAGTAAGCACATAATAATACAATGAAGCTACTATAAAAAATTCTAGGACTAATGCTATCACCAATTTTACTGCAAAAATTCCTATAATAATTATCCTAACAATATTAAACATTTTCAAATGATTTAATAGCTCCTGGTATCAACATGTACATATATGAACTAAATACACTAATAGATAGAGCATAATTTTAGGAACCTAACAAAATTTGTTTCATAATTTTTAAACACCTACATGATTTTATATGATTTACCAAAGATCAGCTCAAAAATTAAATTAGAAAACTATTTCTATTTCATTAGGAAAACAAAACGAAATCTCCCGCGTGGCCCACATGCGTGGGCCACATGCATGGCCCGCGCGACACAACGCGCGCTCGCAGCGGCCCGCATGCGCGGCCCACACGAGGCTAGCCCGCTCGTGAGGCGGCCCACGGTAGGGGAGTCCCGCGCACGTTGATGACTTTGCAAAAGAGACCTCAAACTCCTCCTAATTTATAATTAAGTACTAACACTATTTTCTCCTCTCTTAGACCTTCTCACTTAACCCCCTGGCTTTTCTCTAATTCACCCATGCGTACCCCTCGGTGGCTCAGTGCACGGCGGTGTAGCGGGCGATGACATGGCGCGACCGTGCCGGCCAGCAGAGGCTTGCGCTGGCCCGTCGGTTGGGCCGACCTTCAACTATGGTCCAACCGCCTACACCAAGCAGCAACGTGGGGTGGCAGGACACACTGGAGCGAGCTACGGCGACGCGTGGCCGTCAACAGCGGCAACGCGGCCGTCCACGGTGGCAGCGCAACTGCCCCAGCGATTTAGAGCACCTAAGAACCTAACTGGCTAGCGAGGGAGCATTAGTAGACTACCATGGACCTAGTCGAGGTGACGGTTGAGGTGGAGGATGACAGAGGAGGTGTGGCCTTGTGCGGCCGAGCCGTGTAGCGGCGCACCGTGGTGGCACGGTCGCTTCAGCGGCGACGGGGAGGCGGTAGTGGTTCCACTGGCGTGCGCAAGGTAGAGAGGGAGGCAAGGTGACTTGACTTCTACCGAATCCTATAGCATAGCCATCTACATGATTCTGACATACTAGTAGGACTCATAGGATAGGGATATATATATATATATATGCAAGTGATTTTCATTCAACCCCTCAAAACTTAATGCACAAGCATAAATTAAAGTGCAGAATAATAGGGGTTATGCACTGGGGCTTGCTTGGGTAAGATATAACCAAAAGTTAGCATTCCATCATGGTGACACAATCATCAGGCACCATCTTTTTTGCTACTTTGGTCGACTCCATGATCCATTGTTGTTCCTATTATGATATACGTGGATGCAACATAGAGACGTAAATAATCAATGGCAACTGCAACTCTAAAATACGATTATGCTCCACAAGCTAACAAGCTAGCTTTAATAACTAACGTACTAGTCTACATATCCACATCGTCAAGTAAGTCTTTGTCTCCAGAAAAATGTTTTAGTCCTACAATCCCAAGGTGTTTTGGCTTCTTATTGATTAAATTTATATATTCGAACTAGAGCTCATTTAGCTACCTTAACAAACTAATTATTATGGAGCTACAAAAATTACAGAGAGCACCTAACAATGTTAGTAATTTACTGTGAAAGTTTGAGAGCCAACACTATCACCAATTTATCACAACAATTCCTACAAGTTTATATCTTATAATATTAAGCATCTTAAATTAATTAGATAACTCCTGAAAATATTATAAAACTATATGAAAATATACTAGTAGATAGATCATGATTTTAGAAACCTAACAAGATTAGTTTCACAATTTTTGGCTAACTACACAAATTAATATTGAATTTACAAGTTTGCTTAGAAACTAAATTAGGAATTGCTTAAGAAAAAGGAAAAAAACCAGCGGCAACTAATTCGGCCCAGCAGCCCGGTGGCCCAGCGCTGGGAGCAGTTGCGTGCACGTCGCAACGTGGCCCAAGGCCGAGGGAGCCCGCGCGTGATGGCGGCTTTGCAGAAAAGCCCCCGAGCTTTTAGATAATAATATGACTACTATGCGCACTATTCCTACCGACAGCGGTTTTGTAAACAAACCCTCGGATGTTTTCATCTTTACCACGGGGAGGTCCCTAGGGATCCCTATGCTCGTCGGTGCGGCGACCGACGACATAGGGCGATTATGTAGGGCAACCTAGGCATGCTACGACGGAAGTAGGGGGCTAACCACCATCTACGGCTAAACGCGCAAGGATAGGTGGTGGTTAGGGACTCAAAGGCGCACTGTCGTGAGTTGCAGCAGCGAGCGGCTATCCACGGTGGCTGCACGACTGTTCCGACAAGTCTAAGAGCCAACAAGACAATAGAGATTGCGAGGGACCATAAAGGGCTTGCCACGAGGCTAGCCGCACAACCAGTTGAGAAGGGGAAGGTCGGGAGAACCCTAGCCATGTGTGCCCACACCGTGCTGCGGTGCTCTAAGCCGGTCACCATGTCGCCGATGAGTTCTCTGGCCAAAAAAGTGCAAGCACCAGATAGAGAGAGTTAAGGCGAGTTCGAGCATATGAGCAATTGAACCGCTACCAACCCCTCGGGCCTTACCCCCAAATCTACTAGCTTAGCGGCACGCCTGGTCAGCGGTCAGCAAAACACCGATTTGTTGGTCGGCAATGCTCGGTCAGGCTTGAGGAAGATGGGGTGCCTAATTAACTTCCTATACTAGCCACGGCATGAGGAATTGGACTAGGAGCCCGAGCTATGGATTTAGAAGAGGATGGTGCGCTACCGCTGCAACATCGTGGCCCATGGCCTCGACTTAACACGGACTGGCCAAGACATGACGAGGGCACAACCGTGTGGGGACATGACCATGGAGGCGGTAACAGAGGCACATCGGTGAGTGAGGGGATAACGACAGAAACGGAACAAGCAAGAGCGCTAGGCACAACGCGCTAAGGCAACAACAGTGCGTGAGCACCAGGGCAGTGGGGGCGAGATCATAGCGCTACAGGACAGCTGAGGCAGGCGGTGGCTCAGCAGGTAGATGAATTGAGCGGGGACATGAGCGCCACGATGGACAGACGACGACTGATGTGGCGTCGGCTTGGCCCCGTGCATGGCCCGGCCGACAGTGTGTGTGCAACAGAGACAGTGCCATCGGGTAGGGGTAGGCAGCGGCGCAGGATTGCAGAGAGCGCGGATGCGATGGCGATGCGACAGCGCTGGCAGTAGGGACATGTCCACGCGTGTGATGGCGAGAAGGACAACAACAGCACCACAGCATGAGGCAGGAAGGGCGGCAGCGGGGGCAAGAGTGCGGTAGCTAGGTGGGGTAGCAACGCGACGGCCTACAGCTACAGGGCGATGACATCGGCCCACTGGAGCCAGCCATGGTCATATAGGCCGACCGGGCTTGGCACCGTGGCACGCGGAACGTGGACAGCCACGCGACGCTGAGCGGCCGCGCGAGGTGACCATGCGCATGGGCCAGACATATGACGTGCTCAAATTTTAAAGTGCGTCTAAAAACTAACCTAACACAGTTGAAGCTAAACTACCTCGACCATGCTAAAAAGGGTACATCAATCTACCATAAGGAGCAAAAACACATCATTGACCTTTAGCTAGATTTTCTAGAATTAATTCACCAACATAACATTATCACACTATTTTCAAACTTAAAACTTCTTCCAAGTCTTGAGCTGAATTTGACTTCAAGTTCCATTTTCAAGCCATTAGAAATATTAGCTAGTCATATTATTTTTCTACAGCAAGAGTTGCATTGTCATCTACAAAGTTTGTACTTCAAACCTTATTTACGTGTCACACACATGTTCTATAATACTTTTGCTCAATAAAAATTAGTTTCCCACCCTAGTTGACATAACATGAGTTATTGAATAAATTTCTATTTAACATTTTTTATTAGTTATTTTAGGCTACAAGAAATTTGTCAACACCTTCTATCGCATGCATTATTATATAAACATGATGCTCATGACATGATTTAGTAGTTTATTCAGGGTGTAACACTGAGGGTGTTACAGCTCTATCCCTCTTAAATAAAATCTTATCCTGAGATTCGAAGCAGTAGCCAGAAAAGGGAAATGCGATTACACTTCGTAGATCTGAAATTACATGGGAGATCACATGGCTTTGAATACTAAACCACTCAAGAATTTAGAAATACACGATTAAGAACAAACCTAGTACAACTAAAAGCTTGTCTCGGTCTCGCCTTGGTAGGATGTGGTCGACATGATCGTGCAGGCACGCGCGTAGATGCTTTGGACAAGCGTGCGCGTCCCCGACCGACATGGCCTGCGCGGCCACAAAGCCATAAATGACAAGGCGATGGTGAGCTCGGCCATGTGCGAGCGGTAGTGGTGGCACCTAGCCACCACTGGCCTCTTGCACATGGAGCCGTTGCTGCTTGTGCAGCCAAGCGGTGCTGCCGCCGGCCCCATCACACTACCACACTGCCAACATGCCCCACGCCACGATGCAGCCACTGCCGATGTCGTCGCATCACCGTCGTGTCCGCGCCTGTCCTCTGCACCTCTACGCCGCTGAGGCTGCTGCACCTACTGAGTAGGTGCATGGTACTGAGTGAGAGATGCCTGGTGAGTCTACTGAGTCTAGCGAGACGATTGTCCACCCGAAGAGGGATATGACACCCTCCTCACAACCTGTAACTTCTAAGACTGTGAGTGACTAGAAGACCCAGTGATCACCCTCTTGTGCTTCCACTCAACCTAAGAGTCACGCGGAAGTTCCTCCATAGCAATGGCTACATTCATCAAAGCACCAAAGGCCTGATAGCCCCCTATATACAGCTTCTCTTGCAAGATGCAAGAGAGACCATGATTGAAACGGTCCATCTTCTTCTCATCAGTATCCACATGAGTCCCAGCATACTATGCAAGATGGTTAAACTTGTTCACATAATCCATCACAGTCATGTTTCCTTACTTTAGCTCTAGAAACTCGGACAACTTCCTGTTTAGCAAACCAACAGGAATATAGTACTAACGGAAAGCAGTGGTAAACTCCCGCCAAGTCACATGGTGGTCCATAGGCTACATGGCGTTGAAAGTGTCCCACCAAGCACTAGCAGATCCTAGAAGCTGCTGCGCAACAAAGCGCACCTTCTGCTCATCAGTCACATTGAGCAGCTAAAACTTCTGCTCTAGAATACGAAGCCAATGCTCCATGTCTAGAGGCTCAGCAGTCGGCGTGAACGTGGGTGGGTGTGTCCCCAAGAAGTCCTAATAGGAATAGGGCCTCTTGGGACCGCGAGCACCGCCCCCGTTCTCGCCATTGCCACCGGGGCCTCCACGGGCGAAGCCACCAATAGCCTGTGCCAGCATCTCCAGGGCATGGGCTGACTCACGATGAGCAGCCATCATCTCAGCATAGGTAATCGGAGGTGGTGGTGGTGGCGGAGGAGGAGGACCAAGGAGTGGGGCCTCGTGGCTTTCCCCATTGGCATTGCCATGATCATCGCCACGACCATTTTCGCCCTGGTCTTCACCAAGACCATGGCCTGTCCCAGCACTGGTGCTCCCGCGACCAGACCTCAGGTTCATCTATAAACAGATAGGAACCTACCATTAGGGACAAGGCCTCCATATTTAGAAACAAATGGCTAGAGAGATGGTAAGGACCAATAAATGGTTACAAGCGAGAACTTTTCCTTAAGAGTTAAAGCATTTCTCTTTATTTATTATCGTATCAATTTACTATCCAAAAATTATACGTATGGGGGAGTTTAGTTTAAGCAAGATTCTCTTTTCATGATGCATGTATCGACCTATTTGTTCGCTCAGGCCAAAATATAGCGGCATTCGTATAAAATTTTTGGCACATCGCACACTCACTTCCCGTACGCTAAACGATTCTTACGTAGCGTAAGTTAGTGTATTTACAGAAGATTGATTACATAAAATCAGTGCCACTATCCTAGATAGACCATATTACTAGGGCTTATACTTATTTACGTAATTTATCGCATTCTACTTTTCACAAAGCTTTTGTTGGTCAAATTTTAGGTTTTGAAAAGAGTTTTTAAACTCGTAGACTCATTGTTGACTCTGATACCACCTGTGGTAGAACCGGGCGAAATAATACGCTTTCGAAGGTGCTCGTCTTTCACTAGACACTAAGCACCTCGAAAGTTCTTGGAAATTATTTATTACAATACCAGAGTTCTGAGTGCGATAATTAAATAGCGGAATGAAAATAAACATCTAGCGAAAATGATATAAGGATCCATTTGTGCCCACCGGAAGAATCCTCCACACAAGAGCTACTCCTCAAGCTACACCTGCAACATGGGTAAAATAAACCCTGAGTACATAATGTACTCGCAAGACTTATCCGACTAGTGGGAATAGTTTCCTGACTCTCAAGGATATGATAGGCAATATGGGTTTGTTGTTTTCTTTTTGTTTGTGGAAAGCATTACTAATAATTCATCCTTACAGTCAAGTTTTATTAGCAGTCATGATTACTTCATTAGCTAATCTTTTTAGGTAAGCACCTGTTCTATTTTTAAGCAAGGGTTGATCAATCAGAACTATTTCACCATCTTTCATCTTCCTGTTCTTACTACGGTGCTAGACCATAGCCAAGTCGTACCATCTCATGAAAACGGTGATTTGCGAACCAATGTAACCCAGCTGGATACCCCAAAACACATGCCTGCTTGCTCCCCAGGCACAAGCAAGACTAACCCATTCCACTCCTATCACGGGGTCTAGGTTCCCATCCAAACTTAGACTTCAAACCCCCACACTTGAGACCCGGTCCCAACATGGTGCTTAGACCTCCACCTTTCCTCGCCTCCAATCAGTTGGTCCGGAAAAAGCCGGAACCCATGACAAGAGCATAACGAGCCTTCCCGATCCTATAAGCAAGTATGTGCTCAGAATAATAAGTCTATGACCTGACTACCATCCACAGTAATGGACGGTCCTTAATCGACATGAACAGGGAAAACAGTGTAACCAAGCTAAGCCCCGTTGGCTATGGGACACAACCTGTTACACCCACCAATATCCATACCATATCCATGTTCGATCTCCATTTTATTTTTATCATTTTATTATGAGAGTAATAATAATAATCACCTATTGTGAGTAACGGCAGGTTACTCACGCTACCAAAAACCTAAGCATAGTAGCTACTCGAACCTGCACTAGTAAGACTCTTAGGACAGGTATATCTTTGCATGTGGTTTCCATAAAATTCTAGCCCGACTGATAGAGCACAATTTTTGGACACCTAACAAAATCTGTTTCATAATTTTTGGACACCTTCATGATTTTATATGATTTATCAAAGATCAGCTCAAAAATTAAATTAGAAAACTATTTCTAATTCCTTAGGAAAAAAATGAAATCTCCCGCGTGACACAGCGCGCGCGCCGTGGCCCACAGGCGCGGCCCACACGAGGCTGGCCCGCTCGCAAGGCAGCCCGCGGTAGGGGAGTACCGCACGCGTTGACGACTTTGCAAAAGAGACCTCGAACTCCTCCTAATTTACAATTAAGTACTAATACTATTTTCTCCTCTCTTAGACCTTCTCACTTAACCCCTTGGCCTTTCCCTAATTCACCCGCGTGCACCCCCCGTGGCTCAGAGCACGGCGGCACGGCGGGCGATGACACGGCTTGACCGTGCCGACCACTAGAGGCTCGCGCTGGCCCGTCGGTTGGGCCAACCTTCAACTACGGTCCAACCGCCTACACCAAGCAGCAATGTAGGAAGGCGGGACGCGCTGGAGCAAGCTACGGTGACGCGTGGCCGTCCACGGCAGCGGCGCAGCTGCCTCGACGATCTAGAGCACCTATGAACCTAACTGGCTAGCAAGGGAGCATCAGTAGACTACCGTGGACCTACCCGAGGTGACGGTTAGGGTGGAGGATGGCAGAGGAGGTGTGGCCACGTGCAGCTAAGCCATGCAGCGGCACACCGCGATGGCACGGTCGCGTCAGCGGTGACGGGGAGGCGGTTGCAATTCCACTGGCGTGCGCAAGGTGGAGAGGGAGGCAAGGTGAAGCTATTGTGCAGGTGAATTGGCTCAGGAGGGACGGTAGGAGGGCTACCCACATCCATGGTCGGACGCGGCCTTAATGGCATGGCGGTGGGGAACTCCAAAATTGGAGCTTGGCAGTGCCTTCTTCATGGCTGGGTGGGGTCAGGCAGTGAAAGCACCTGATGGTAAAGACGTGGGTGCGCTGACTTGAATGGAAGTGATCACTCGGTGGCCAATTGATGGCACGGCTTGATGGCGGCAGTAGAGAGAGATGGGGCGACACGTGGGCTCATGTCGATCTTGCCTTGGCGGGGCGTGGTTGGCATGATCATGAAGGCATGCGCATAGACGCTTTAGACAAGCGTGTGCGTCCCTGACCAGCATGGCCCGCGCGGCCACAGAGCCATAAATGACAAGGCGATGGCGAGCTCGGCCAGGTGCGCGTGGCAGTGGCGGCGTCGAACTGGGCCGAGATCGGCGCAGAGGTGCAGAGGACAGGCACGGACGCAACGGTGAAGCAACGACAATGGTAGTGGCTGCGTCGTGGCGCGGGGCGGGGCGGTAGTGCGTCAGAGGCCAGTGGCGGCCAGGCCACAACCAGGTTAGAGCAGCCGAACTCGTGCGGCAGGGCGCGTGCGCGTAGAGCGAGCAGGCGTGGCGACGTCGCGCCCTTGAGGCGTGGTGACCGCGCTCACCCGGTGAACTAGCCCGAGAATGTGCTATGCACGAAATTTAAAGCGCCTATAACAACGAAACAGTTGCTTCTGAACCTAAACCATCTTCACCATGCTCAAGATGGCATATGAGGCTACCAACCCGAGCTAAAACATAACACCTTTTCTTAAACCGATTTCGCAAAATAAATTGCCAAACATGGTATTGTCTAGCTGTCTATACACTTAAAAATCTTCTAAGTCTATGAGCTGAATTTGATCCCAAGTTGCATTTCTAGGCTATTAGAAAGGTTGGCTAGCAATGTTATTTTTCCACAGCAAGTATTTCATTGCCATCTACAAAGTTCATATTCCAAACTTTATTTAAGCGCTACACATATGTTCTATAGTGTTTTGTTCAATAAAAAATAGTTTTAAACCCTACTTAACATACATGAGCTATTGAATCGGCTTTCATTTAACATTTTTATTTGTCATTTTAGGTTACAAGAAATTGATCTACACACTCTGTCACATGCATTATCACATAAACATGATGCTCATGACATGTTTTAGTAATTTGTTTAGGGCGTAACACCGATGGTGTTACATGTATCTACTAACCACTGCCCTACGCGGCACGTGAGGTAGATCAAGGCCCTGTTCGACTGGCTGAAAAAATGGCTAATGCTGATGCTTATTTGTTGTGAGAGAAAAACACTATTATTTTGCTGGAACGGTAAGCGAACAGGGCGCAAATTGGCATCCTTCAAAAGGTACGAAAGAATCGCGTCCTACAGATTGTGTTTGTCCTGATTATTAAGCCGGGCTATTATTTGATCTAATTAATTTTACATGTAGTAGATAGACGTACAAGTATATTATAAAATACACAAGTATGCAAATGGTATATATACGCACACATGCTGACAATCGTATGACGGCTTGCATGCTGCAATCTATGAAATTAGTCGCCAACATGAAGTTAGCAACTAAACTATGCCAACATGTATGAGCCATATAGCAAACATGCATATGTAACATGAAGTTACGGATGAGCTAGTTCTATCGACCAAGCATGGATTAGCTAGCTATGTCTATTTGCAGTACGGACCAGGAAGCAAGACTAGTTAAACAAACAAAAAAAAAAGCAAGACTAGTTCACATACGGCGATTTAAAGTCGGCTTGTAGTGTTGCTGCACTAACACACGCGCCAATTTAATCGATGCTTGAAGGCATCCAACGTTGCATGAGCCATGAACAACATGTTGCTATTGACGTTCTGCTCGAGATAGGATCGACCATGAATGATTTCGAATCAGAACTGCCTACACGTAGTAGACAATCATATGTACAAGTAGTACATATGCAGGACATGTACAAGCATTGTACGTGCTCAGACATGATGGAATTTTTTTTAATCTCGTATAAGTATGAAGCTAGCAGTAACGTGTCCCTGTAGGATACAAACGCGTACACATGAAAGGTGTTGTATCCGTTATTGACCTGTAGTCGCGCGGCACACGACCTCATCGGAATCACTGTACTAGAAGCGCCTAAAGAACGCTTGGCATCTCGGCTCGCATGCCTCGAATTGCCCCTGTGGCTCTGCCGCACGGCCAGCACACCGCAAAACATTCTAGTGCACCGGTCCGCATGCAGCTAGAATCGTCTGAGTCCTTTGACTGCACACTAAGATTTTTGTTCCGTCCACCCACATCAGCTCGCATAAATTCATAGCCTGCAGCTGGATAAATTCTGATTTTGAAATATCAGAAAAACCATAAGCATATCTATCACGGCATCGTAACTAGAGTTATTTTTCTCTCCCCGTGCCCGGATGCGTGCAATCCACCCGTAGCCGCTTGTGGTTGCCTCTGTCAGCCTGAAGCCACAATTTGCACATGCAGGAGACCATGTCGACTGCTGTTTGTGCGAGGTCGCTGCGTGACCTAAAGTATTTATTTACTGCTCATGTATATATGCTTTGTATCGATATTTTTATACTCTTTTGAAACTGCAAGAATAAAATCATGAATGATTACACTAGAAACATGGTATATGGTGTATGGGCTCTCTAAATGCTACAGACCTTAAACTTATCACCTTTGAGAGGCTCATATTTATTTTTCCTAGCATAATGAATTTTTGGGATGAATGAATGGTTGGTATTAATTATGAAAATTTGCATACCTTGCATAACTATCCACTATGTTTTTGCACCATGCTACTTGTTTACATGTAGTAAACTCATACGCACATGATGATTCCAATTATAGTAGCATATGCATACCTTCGTGAAGAAGGTATATCCTGAACTTGTCCTGAATGACAGAATTATATAACATGGTCCTTTGTTAAATCCTAGTAGGATGCTCTACTGCCACTGATGTGGAGTGGGTCTCAGGCATTGTAACTCTTGATATTAAACTCTCAAGAATGAGTATATGACTATATGAGATATAATGTTGCTCTATAAACAAATACATTCAGCTTGAAGCTTTGTGATTAAAAGTCATAGAAGACGAGATGATAAATAAGACTTTGTCTAATTCTAGAAGAAATATTTCTTGAAATAGAAGACCAAGAGAGCATTGAGTACTTGAAGTATTCAAATTTATCATCCAGAATTACTCGACATCAAGTAGATATTGAGTTAGAAATTTTAGGCAGCATTATGAATCGGGATATATGACTTGCATATGTTGTACTCCGGATCATGATTACATATCACAACTATGAAATAGAGCATGCATGAAGTTGCTAAATGTCATGCATAGAAGCTAAGATATGTAAGAATGGATAAGAATTAGAATATTTAAAGGTTCTCTTGAAGAAGAGCTTAGCCATGTGCTTATAGACTTGTATGTCTTTAAACTTACTATCCTGAAGTATTAGTAGTGGTGGTGATGGTGCTTTAAGTTTTAGTTCCCGTTGAATTAAGTGGATTATGTAAACTCATAAAAGAGTTAATGGTTACTTTATTAGCTTGAAGACTAATATGAAGCATTTATATATTCTTAGTTGCAATTCTTACTTGCAGTAATATGTGTCAATCTTACATGGAATAAATAAGTTTTATATGTTTCGCATATAAATAATTGTCCATTTTTGTCTATCTAAATAAGTTTGCAATGATTTATCTGTAAAGAAGCCTAAATTAACCATGAAGGTTATAATTCTTTATGCACTGCTACCATGTAGGTAGAAGGGAAATAGAATTTTCTAGAAGCACATGAATAATTGAATTATACTGGCATATAAACTAATCTTAGAAGGATCAATTTAGCCAAGAAATAGTATAATCCATAAACTAAGTATTTAATATTTTAGCTTAGAAATTAGAAGTTTTTATGTCCTACCATAAATTTGTTGTTGTACACCGAATAGCATATTGGATATGTGAATTTTATGTCAGAACCATTAAATACTAGAAGTATTATTGAATTCTATGAAATATTTAAAATGATTATTCATAGATGCATGAAGTTTATTACTACTTTAAGTAATTATGGCATGAAAAGGGGGAGAAATTTTGGGTAAAGACATAAGAAAATATGGGTAATATATATTTAATAGGCATAGCCTTCCTAAATCTATCTTTAAGTGCATGTATCAGGACTTGAAGTCCTAGCCATATCCCTTTTGGCCGAGTTAACTTTCTCTACATTGCACTAATTGTAAGTAAGCTTGTAGCTTTGCATTTTGTTGTTATCTATTATGTTGGATTGAATATCAACATTTCACATTACACATGAATTTGTATCACAATGTTGTGCCCTCATTGAGCTACAATTATCTTCACTCCTGCATGAATATTAGCATAGAAGCTATATTCGTAGCTTGTAGCTACTATATTTTTCCCTCATAATTAAATTGGCTAGCTGAAAGGTCCTAATGGCTAGAGGGCGGTGAATAGCCTATTAAAATTTCTACAACAACACTTAGCAAACCGGTTAGACAATTATGAGGCGTAGCAAGTGTTGCGCTAGCCTACTAAAAAGCAAGCCACCTACCACAATTCTAGTTTCTATAGTTACTTTCCACACAATGGCTATGTCACTACACTAAGTTAGTGTGCTCTCAAATACTAACTAAAGAGTCACACTAACCAAACTAACAAGCTCTCACAACTAGCTACACTAAAGAGCTTGATAACTAGTTTGCGGTAATGTAAAGAGAGTGAGCAAGATGGTTATACCGCCGTGTCGAGGAATGAACCAATCAATCACAAGAATGAAAACCAACGAAGACCAATCACCTTGGAATCAATTGATGACACAATGATTTTTTACCGAGGTTCACTTGCTTGCCGGCAAGCTAGTCCTCGTTGTGGCGATTCACTCACTTGGAGGTTCGTGCGCTAATTTACATCACACGCCAAACCCTCAATAGGGTGCTGCACAACCAACACAAGATGAGGACCACACAAGCCACAAGCAATTCACTAGAGTACCTTTTCGCTCTCCACCGGGGAAGGCCAAGAACCCCTCACAATCACCACGATCGGAGCCGGAGACAATCACCAACCTCTACTCGACGATCCTCGCTACTCCAAGCCATCTAGGTGGCAGCAACCACCAAGAGTAACAAGCGAATCCCGCAGCGAAACACGAACACCAAGTGCCTCTAGATGCAAACACTCAAACAATGCACTTGGATTCACTCCCAATCTCACAAAAATGATGAATCAATGATGGAGATGAGTGGGAGGGCTTTGGCTAAGCTCACAAGGTTGCTATGTCAATGCAAATGGCCAAGAGAGTGAGCTTGAGCCTACCATGGGGATTAAATAGAGAGCTCCCACGAATAGAGCCGTTGGCCTCCTCACCGCACTGAACACGGGGCGATCGGACGCTCCGATTAGATTGACCGGACGCTAGACCCCAATGTCCAGTCGCGCCACGTGTCCCCTCTCTTCAAATACTGAGCATGCGATCCTAACAGTCAAGTGATGACCGGACGCGCTGCTATGAAGTGACCGAACGCTGGACCTCAGTGTCTGGTCGTTTCTAGTAAGCATCTAGAAGCGAGAAATCACGACCGGACGTGTCCGGTCATGCTCGACCAGACTCACCCAGTGTCCAGTCACTCAGCGTCTTGTATGTGCTCTGCCACGTCAGCAGTACCGGACGCACCCTGTCAGCGTTCGGTCACTAAGTGACCCAGCGTCTGGTCAGAGACCGATGCTAGCGTCTTCGCTGCTTCTACTGACCGGACGCGCCGGTCCTTCTGAGACCAGCGTCCGGTCACTTACAGTGACCTCCGTCTTTTCTGTATAGGACGCCGGTGAAGTTCCTAACCCTTGCTCAAATGTGTCAACCACCAAGTGTATCACCTTGTGCACATGTGTTAGCATATTTTTACAAATATTTTCAAGGGTGTTAGCACTCCACTAGATCCTAAATGCATATGCAATGAGTTAGAGCATCTAGTGGCACTTTGATAACAGCATTTTGATACGAGTTTTACCCCTCTTAATAGTATGGCTATCGAACCTAAATGTGATCACACTCTCTAAGTGTCTTGATCACTAAAACAAAATAGTTCCTACCATTTATACCTTTGCCTTGAACCTTTTGTTTTTCTCTTTCTTCTTTTCAAGTCCAAGCGCTTGATCATCACCATGGCATCACCATCATCATGATCTTCACAATTGCTTCATCACTTGGACACTTGGAGTAGTGTCACCTATCTCATAATTACTTTGATAAACTAGGTTAGCACTTAGGGTTTCATCAATTCATCAAAACCAAACTAGAGCTTTTAATCTCCTCCTTTTTGGTAATTGATGACAACCCTTATACAAAGATATGAATTGAAGTTCAATTGAATCCATATTGCTTGCCCAAGCATATTTATTATGTGTAAAATGATATGGATAAGTTTCATGAACCCCATATGGTAGCAATTGCTCCCCTTACATATGCGCTAAGAGTTTAGATTGTAGCCTGCACATATGCTTAGATAGGTAATATAGGAGACAATGTCTACCAAATGATGCTAAGGTATAAAAGATAGACCTTTGAAGCGTGATACCAATCGGAGTGCACCAATATACCATCCTTAGCACCATAGTTAGCTTGATACCACTTGGAAATTAAATCACTAGACAACCTATACATGCTAGTTTTTCATTTCATCATTCAAACCTACAACTAGCATACACCACACAAGCATGGATATTGAAATTTAAAACTTGTGCCATGCAAGCAAACATATGAAATGCACCATACAAGTTCATGAGCTTGCTCCCCCTACTTGTGTGCTCAAAATTTTAATTGATCCCCTTCCTTTGTCATATCTCTCCCCCTGTGTCAAATTCTCCCTCTTTGTTGTCTTTTCACTATCTTTGTATACTATTTCTCCTCCTTTGTCATCAATGACCATAAAGGCTTAAAGTATAGATAGGTTAGGATTATCAATGTCAATCAATGGGGTGAGGATCATTTTCCCAAATTTGGTTCAATCTAGAATACTTGCCAAAGATGTTTAACTTGGTTTGATCCAAGAACAAGCTTCTTCACACCTCTAAATAAGGGTTATCTTGTACCATGTTGAGTTAAACACTTAGAGCCAATTTTCTAGATCAATCACTAGGTTTACAAGCCCACAAACATGTCATATGCTACCACTAGATCAAGTCAAGCATAGAAGAAATAGTGGTACCATACAATCATCAAATTCATTTGATTTTCATGAATGAGTCTATTAAATGTGAAAAATGACTAGATGCACTAAACATGTCCTTAGCAAGGATGTATGCCACGCCAATCAAGTTTTACCATGGATTGCTCGAAGGAGAGGCATGTCATATAAGTGGGGGGTGCATCAACACATATTTGAGAAATCCAATATGTTCAACTCATTTCTTAGCTTGCAAAACCTTTTCTCATCCAATGACTTGGTGAATATATCGACAAGTTGATCTTCGGTGCCTACATTCTCAATGCAAATGTCCCCTTTTTGTTGATGATCTCTTATAAAATGGTGGCGGACATCAATGTGTTTTGTTCTTGCATGTTGAACTGGATTGTTGGTTAACTTAATTGCACTCTCATTGTCGCATAGCAATGGCACTTTCTTGAACTTCATTCCAAAGTCATTCAAAGTGGCCTTCATCCAAAGTACTTGTGCACAACAACTACCGATGGATATGTATTCGGCTTCGGCGGTTGATAATGCAATACTATTTTGCTTCTTTGATGACCATGAGACAAGTGATCTTCCCAACAATTGACATGTGCCCGAGGTGCTCTTTCTTTCAACCTTGTATCCCGCATAATCTGAGTCGGAGTAACTAACTAGCTCAAACTTTGCTCCTTTGGAATACCACAAACTAATATTTGGTGTATGCTTCAGGTACCTCAATATTCTCTTTATAGCCTTCAAATGACTTTCTCTTGGTGAGGCTTGAAATCTTGCACACATGCACACACTAAACATGACATCTGGCCTTGATGCGGTCACATAGAGTAGGCTTCCAATCGTAGACCGATACAATTTTTGATCCACCATATTTCCACTTGCATCACTATTCAAGTTGCCATTTGTTTCCATTAGTGTGCTAATGGCTTTACTATCATTCATGCCAAACTTCTTGATCATGTCCTTGATATATTTGCCTTGACTCACAAATGTACCATTCTTCAATTACTTCATTTGAAGACCAAGGAAGTAACTTAACTCTCCAATCATGGACATCTCAAACTCATTAGCCATTATATTTCCAAACTCATGACAAATGTCTCGATTGGTTGATCCAAATATGATATCATCAATATAGATTTACAATATAAATAAATCTTTTCCAATCTTCTTGATGAAAAGAGTGGTGTCAACCTTGCCCATCATGAACCCTTTAGAGAGTAGGAAGTCCCTCAATCTCTCATACCATGCTCTAGGTGTTTGCTTCAAGCCATACAATGCCTTCTTCAATTTGTACACATGGTCGGACTTTTTGTCATCTTCAAAACCGGGAGGTTGCTCAACATATACTTCTTCATTGATGTAACCATTGAGAAATGCACTCTTAACATCCATTTGGTAGAGCTTGATATTGTGGGCACAAGTATAGGCTAGCAAGATTCTAATTGCTTCTAATCTAGCAACCGAGGCATATGTTTCTTCAAAGTCAAGACCTTCAACTTGTGTATAGCCTTGTGCTACCAATCTTGCTTTGTTCCTTACTACTATTCCATCTTGATCTTGCTTGTTTCTAAAGACCCATTTTGTTCCAATCATATTATGTCCCTTTGGTCTCTCTACTAATTCTCATACTTGATTTCTTGTGAAGTTATTCAATTCTTCATGTATAGCATTCACCCAATCAACATCCTTCAATGCTTCGTCTGTCTTCTTTGGTTCAATGGATGACACAAATAAAAAATACTCACAAAATGATGTCAATCTTGATCTAGTTTGCATACCTCTAGAAATATCTTCAATTATAGTGTCCAAAGGATGATCTCTTGTAATATTTGTTGGCTGGAGTATTGGAACTTGATTGCTTGCACTTGCTTGATCATTGGGTTGAGATGATGTACTAGCCACTTGATCTTGTTCATTATCATGAGAGCCACTTGAACTAGCTTGATTTGTATCATCTTGCACATTTGAGTTAGAGAGCACTTGCACTTGATCATCTTCATCATCATTCACTTGCCTAGGCCTCAATTCACCAACATTCATGTTCTTCATGGTATTTGAAAGTTGAATGCCTCTAACATCTTCCAAGTTTTCATTCTCTTCTTGTGAACCATTGGTTTCATCAAATTCAACATCATGAACTTCCTCAAGAGTACCACTATCCAAATTCTAAACTCTATATGCTTTGCTTGTAGTGGAGTATCCAAGTAGGAATCATTCATCACATTTTTTGTCAAACTTGCTCAATCTAGTGCCTTTCTTCAAAATATAACATTTGCAACCAAAGATTCGAAAATATGCAATGTTGGGCTTTCTACCATTCAAGAGCTAATATGGTGTCTTCTCTTTCAATGGGTGACAATAGAGGCGGTTGCTATAATAGCAAGCCGTGTTGATAGCTTCGGTCCAAAAAGATTGACTCACATTATATTTACTAAGCATAGACCTTGTCATATCAATGAGTGTTCTATTCTTCCTCTCAACAAGACCATTTGATTGTGGAGTGTACTTGGCCGAAAATTGATGTCTAATTCCAAATTCATCACACAACTCATCAATTCTAGTGTTCTTGAACTCACTAACATTGTCACTTCTAACTCTCTTGATGGTTGTTTCAAACTCATTGTGAATGTCCTTGACAAATGATTTGTATGTTGCAAATACATCACTTTTGTCCATTAGAAATAATACACAAATGTATCTAGTGTAATCATCCACTATCGCAAAGCCACATTTGTTACCACCAATGCTAGTGTATTGTGTTGGCCCAAATAAATCCATGTGCAATAACTCAAATACTTTACTAGTGCTCATCATGCTTTTCTTAGGATGGGTGTTTCCAACTTGTTTGCCGGCTTGACAAGAGCTACAAAGCTTATCCTTTTCAAACACAACATCTTTCAAGCCTCTAACCAAGTCATGCTTAACTAATCTATTCAATTGTTTCATTCCAACATGACCAAGCCTTCTATGCCATAACCAACTCAAGCTAGACTTAGTGAACAAGCATGTAGATAATCTAGCATCACTAGTATTTAAATCAACCAAGTATAGATTCTCATATCTAAAGCCTTTGAAGATCAAGTTAGAGCCATCTACACTTATGATCTCTACATCATCTACCCCAAATATGCATTTGAATCCAAGATCACACAATTGAGCCATGGATAGCAAATTGAAGTTCAAGCTCTCTACTAGCAATATATTGGATATGCTCATGTTATTAGGTATTGCAATCTTACCAAGCCCTTTGACCTTGCCTTTGCTATTATCACCAAATGTAATACTATCATAACCATCATAGTTATTTGTGTTGATTGAGTTGAACATTCTTACATCATAGGTCATGTGTTGAGTGCACCCACTATCAAGAACCCAATGCCTTCCTCTAGCTTTGTAATTAACCTACAAAAGAAGATCAATTCTTTTTAGATACCCAAATTTGCTTGGGTCCTTGAAGGTTAGTGACCAAGCTCTTTGGCACCCAAATGGTTTTCTTCTTTGAGCCCATCCATGGTTTATCAATGAACTTAGCCTTGACACCATTTGCACCTTTGATAAGCACATAGAAAGAATCAAGCTTAATAGAGGATACATTAGCTTGTGACTTCGTATTCATGCACTTTTGCTCTACATGACCAACTTGCTTGCAACTAGTGCAAAATCAACCATTGTTCTTCACAAAACTAGTCTTGTGAGGAGCAAAGGCCGCTTTGCCTTTCTTGGGGGTATAGCCCAATTCCTCTTTATAGAGAGAAGCTCTTTGGCTACCCAAGCACATAAGCAAGCTGTCTTCACCACCATAGGCCTTATCCAAGGTATGAGTGAGCTTATTGACCTCCTTCTTGAGGTTCTCATTCTCAACCATTAGTGAGGCATCACAAGTGAAGCCATCACTATTAGATGAGGTGGAAGTAGAAGTACTATAAGAAGGGTTAGCGGGAGCAACAATGATAGGCATAGATAATGATTCATCAATTATATCACAAGTTAAGCCTACATCACAAGTCTCAACATGCTTCTTTTTATTTTGTTCATTAAGCAAGGAGGAATGAGCCTTTTCAAACTTTTTGTGAGCCTTGCCAAGCTTCTCATGGGCTTCCTCTAGCCTCTCATAAGATGCATTAAGCTCATCAAAGGCTTGCTTAAGGGCTTTTAGTTCCTTACACAAGCTTTTGCATTTCCTTCTCTTAATGCCAAAGTGTTATTTAGCATCTTATAGCATGTCAAATAGTTCATCCTTAGTAGGTTCATCATCATCACTATCACTATCATTTTTATTTTCATTTTCATTATCATGTTCTTCATACTTCCATCATCACAAATTTGTACCTTAGTGGCCTTAGCCATGAAGTATGATGGAGTGTTGAAGAGAGAAGGCTTCTCATTGATAGCAATACTTGCAAGTGCCTTCTTCTTGGTGGTCTTGTCATCATCACTATCATCATCATCACTTGAGGAAGCATCGCTATCCCAAGTGACCATATATGAACCACCCTTCTTCTTCTTAAAGGTCATCTTGTCCTTCTTCTCTTTCTTTTCCTTCTTGTCCTTCTTCTTGTTCTTCTTGTCATCATCTTTATCGCTATTGTATGGGCATTGAGCAACAAGATGATCTTTGCTTCCATAATTGAAGCACCTTCTTGACTCTTATTTGTTCTTGGATGAAGACTTCTTTCTTCTAGCATGGTAGCCTTTCTTCATCATAAACTTGCTAAATCTCTTTACAAAGAGAGTCATCTTCTCATCATCATCATCCCATGAGCCATCATCTTCACTTGATGTTTCTTGCTTTGCCTTGCCCTTAGATGATGTGGCCTTGAATGCCATACTCTTCTTCTCATCTTTCTTCTCCTTCTTTTCTTCCTTTTCATCATCATCTCTATATGTATCATCGGTCATAATATCTCACAACACTTGGTTTGGTGTCATGGTATCCAAACCATTTCTCACTAGAATAGTGACCAATGTGCCAAATCTTGAAGGCAAACATCTCAAGAACTTATGGGAGAAGTCCTTATCCTTCACCTCTTCTCCAAGTGCTTTGAGATCATTGATAAGCACTTGAAGCATATGGAACATCTCTGGCACACTCTCATCCTCCTTTATCTTGAAGCTTGCAAACTTTTCTTTGAGAATGTATGCCTTTGCACCCTTCACGGCTTAAGTGCCCTCAAATGATTCTTTCAACTTCTTCTAAGCCTCATGAGCCATCTCAATATTCTTGATTTACTCAAATGTTCTCTCATCAATTGCAACATGAATGGCACTTAGAGTAATGTCATTGTTTTGGAGAAGCACTTCTTCGGCCGTGGTGGGATTCTCCGGATCATCAATCTTAATTTTGGTTTCTACCACCTTCCACACTCTTCTATTGATTGACTTGGTATGTGTGGTCATCTTTGATTTCCAATATGGATAATTTATGCCATCAAATTGGGGTGGCTTCTTGGTGTTGTTGATTTGAGCCATTTTTACACCGAAGGTTGTTAAGCCTCAAATCACGGTGACCTCGACTCTGATACCACTTGAAAGGTCCTAATGGCTAGAGGGGGGTGAATAGCCTATTAAATTTCTACAACAACACTTAACAAATCGGTTAGACAATTATGAGGCGAAGCAAGTGTTGTGCTAGCCTACTAAAAAGCAAGCCACCTACCACAATTCTAGTTTCTATAGTTACTTTCCATACAATGGCTATGTCACTACACTAAGTTAGTGTGCTCTCAAATACTAACTAAAAAGTCACACTAACCAAACTAACAAGCTCTCATAACTAGCTACACTAAAGAGCTTGATAACTAGTTTGCGGTAATGTAAAGAGAGTGAGCAAGATGGTTATACCATCGTGTCTAGGAATGAACCAATCAATCATAAAAATAAAAACCAATGAAGACCAATCACCTCGGAATCAATTGATGACACAATAATTTTTTACCGAGGTTCACTTGCTTACCAACAAGCTAGTCATTATGGCGATTCACTCACTTGGAGGTTCACGTGCTAATTGACATCACACGCCAAACCCTCAATAGGATGCCGCACAACCAACACAAGATAAGGATCACACAAGCCATGAGCAATTCACTAGAGTACATTTTGGCTCTCCGTCGGGAAAAGGTCAAGAACCCCTCATAATCACCACGATCAGAGACGGAGATAATCACCAACCTCCGCTCGACGATCCTCGCTGCTCTAAGCCATCTAGGTGGCAGCAACCACCAAGAGTAACAAGCGAATCCTGTAGCGAAACACGAACACCAAGTGTCTCTATATGCAAACACTCAAGCAATGCACATGGATTCACTCCCAATCTCACAAAAATGATGAATTAATAATGGAGATGAGTGGGAGGGCTTTGGCTAAGCTAATAAGGTTGCTATGTCAATGTAAATGGCCCAGAGAGTGAGCTTGAGCTAGCCATGAGGCTTAAATAGAGAGCTCCCACGAATAGAGCCATTGGGCTCCTCACTACACTAAACACGGGGCGACCGGACGCTCTGATCAGATTGACCGGACGCTGGACCCCAGCGTCCGGTCGTGCGATGCACGCCATGTGTCCCCTCTCTTCAAATACTAAGCACTCGATACCAAAGGTCAAGTGATGACCGAACACGCTGCTGTGAAGTGACCAGACGCTGGACCTCAGCGTCCGGTCGTTTCCAGTAAGCATCCAGAAGCGAGAAATCATGACCGGACGTGTCCGGTCATGCTCGATCGGACTCACCCAGCGTCCGGTCACTCGGCGTCTCGTCTGTGCTCTGCCACGTCAGCAGGATCGGATGCATCCCGTCAGTGTCCAGTCAGAGACCGACGCCAGCGTCTTCGCTACTTCTACTGACTAGACACGCCGGTCCTTCCAAGACCAGCGTCCGGTCACTTACAGTAACCTCCATCTTTTCTGTATAGGGTGCCGGTAGCATCGTCGGACTGTCCTCACTCTACGAGCGGACACTTCATCGGTGAAGTTCCTAACCCTTGCTCAAATGTGCCAACCACCAAGTGTATCACCTTGTGCATATGTGTTAGCATATTTTCACAAACATTTTCAAGGGTGTTAGCACTCCACTAGATCCTAAATGCATATGCAATAAGTTAGAGCATCTAGTGGCATTTTGATAACCGCATTTCAATACGAGTTTCACCCCTCTTAATAGTATGGCTATCGAACCTAAATGTGATCACACTCTCTAAGTGTCTTGATCACCAAAACAAAATAGCTCCTACCATTTATACCTTTGCCTTGAGCCTTTTGTTTTTCTCTTTCTTCTTTTCAAGTCCAAGCGCTTGTTCATCACCATGGCATCACCGTCATCATGATCTTCACAATTGCTTCATCACTTGGAGTAGTGCCACCTATCTTATAATCACTTTGATAAACTTGGTTAGCACTTAGGGTTTCATCAATTCACTAAAACCAAACTAGAGCTTTCACTAGCTAGCACGCTAGTTCTCGTTGAACTAAGAAATATTTTGCTTTTCAGTGCGTTGCATGCATAAGCAATACATTGGTCTATGGTTAAATAGCCTAAGATCCGGGGGAGTCGGTTAATCTAAAATTAACTAAATAGAGAAGTGACACAATTGATGGGATGAATAATTATGGAATTAAGATGGTGGATAACACACTTAGATGATTTGGGATTTTTGAAAAAAGGCATTTCAGGAATTTTACATTATTGGCAATTAGAAATTTCTAGAAGAAATTCCATGTGATTTTAAATGTTGTGTATCTTATACATTTGAAGTATAAGGTCCATTTTTTATGTATGAGTAATTAGATCGATTTTTTTGGCTGAACAATAAAGAAGCTAGACAATGAAATAGTTTTCTAAACCATGATATGTGCAAATCAGGGGGAGAACATCCCTGAGTTTGTAGAAATGTTGAACATTCTTAAGTGCACTTTATGTATTCTAGCTCGCTGCATTTAGTGAATAATAACCCCCCGTGTTAAAATATGTGTGTGAATATTTTCTATAAAACTACATCATAGCATACATGAATGGGCCTTCACTTGTAGTTGGAGATACGTGAATCTAAATTGTTTTAAGCCCATGATAGGGGATATCTTTTGAAGTATGCTATTAAAGATCTAAGCCTATGTTGAATGCCAAATATTATTTCCATGGAAGGAAAATGATCTTTGGAGTAAAATATTCCTTGAAGCTTGAAGTAGGAATAGTATAACACACTAAATCAAACAATAGTTTCATTAATCCTCTTGTGAAGCAAGAAGCAGAGCATATGCCAGATATTTTAGAAAAATGAGAGGAGTAACTTGAAGTTACAAACCAGAAGTTGTGTTTACTAATAGTAAACTAATGGTGTATACTATCAAGCTAAAATCTACAAAGATGCCTATGGGTTCTAGTTTAGTGTATACTTGTTAAATAAAATAAGAACAAACTCCTCCATTCTCGTGAAGAGAACACCTCATGAAGAAGGTCAAGCACCTCATGAAGAGGGTCATCATGAAGATGAAATAAAACACACTTAGCACGCGCATCATAGTGTTGGGTACGTAGAACACTAATTTATCACTTGTTTGGGAAATGACAAATAGATAGAATAATCTCATATTATGAGAGTATTGGGAGAAAATAATAGTTGTCGATAACGATACCTCTATAATTGTAAATGTTTCTCTTATGAGAACCCAGATCCGAAAAACAAAGTCCATGGCAAAGTCGCTTGTAGCGATTGTATTGGGTCAATGAAGAAAGCAATTGAGGTTTGAATCTCCTTCTAAGAAGAAATAAACGTTTTGCTATGTCTCTGGCAAATGAAATGAACGAATATGAAATATGTAGTTAAATGGATTATGAAGATCCATATAGTTCCTGAAGAATATAATCGCAACATATGAAAATTAAATTTCATACCAAGTATTAAGAAGTCTAAGGTATAATATATTCCTGAATGAATATTAAAGTTTCAAGAAGAGCATGTCCTAGAAGGAATAGTCACCGAGTGACTTTTTAAGTGAATAACACTATCACATTGGATATATCACATAATAATCTCTCATGTACTAGAGTATATATCTCATAGAAGAGAAATGTTATTCACTAATAATGAGAACATCCTTGAAGGATTTAATCCACGAAGGATTTATCGGTCAATTCTTGAAAAAAAACACCATTAATCCCTGAAGTGGATGTTGACCCGAGAGAAAGAAAATGAGGAATCCTAAATACCATGAAGGTGTCGTACAAACACTCAGAAAGTGTATATTGTAAAGCTAGCAACAAATTGTTGATATCCTCTAAAATAACATAGAAGGTATAAGAATAATGGTGACTTTGACAATTGAATTATCCCCTAAATACCAAATGCAAAACTGGATTTATTATTTAGTGGTACAATCAAAATCCTTAAGATTTGTAGAACATCTAATTAGAAAATCCACTAAGAAAGAATTATAAGTATTCAAACTCTATTATAAGTTTGATACACTATCTAGAATATATTGAGTATAACTTATTTACCTCCATAATCCTCTGAAAGGATTTATTACCCTGAAGGATAAATTTTATTTGTTTTGCACAACTAATAAGTGGCTATCTATGCATGAAGCATATTGCTCTTGTTTACTCATATTATAATTCATTGAAGAATGATAAGCCAATATTTTAAAAGATATAGTATTATGATGCCGCATACCATTATTAAGCACATACTTATGAAAGGTGTGGTCTGAACAATAAAGTTCAAAGGATGACTTTATGAGGGAGAGCAATTTGAGTGAATCTACCTTGGAGGTAATTAAAACCACTAAATTACAAAGATCAGGTAGATTATATTTGCTAAAACATTGAAGTTTATGCAAAGATTAGAAGATAAATATCTATTCATGAAGAATAGAATATCCTAAAGAATACATGACCAAGAAGGTTAAATGTTGTACTCTTTTTTCCTATGTGAGTTTTTACTTGAAGGTTTCTCACACAAGATTTTTAATAAGACAACATGTGCAATGTAATTAACAAATGCGATGTTCTCTTTTCTACAAGAACCGTTTTTTCCCACTGGATTTTTGGATGGAGTTTTTAACGAGGCATATGCATATCGTGGTAATCGTCCAAGGAGGAGTGTTGTAAAACGTACGAACTCTATCCTAAAAGGAAAGGAGAAGGATGAATCCTAATTCTAATTCGTTTGTACGTGAGCTCTTACTAAACTCTTAGGCCTCGACAGGACTATATATACGTAGGAGCTATATGTTGTAATTACCAATATTCAGATAAATAAAGAATAGTCTCCCTATCTCTTGTATCTATGTGTTCTGTTTTCATCTATTATGTTGATCATGAGAGACGAAGAGAGAAAGGTCCTGACCACTGGCGACGTATTTTATAACAGTTGCCTCTTTTGGGCATTTTGTCGAACGCATGTATTGCATAGGACATGACATGGGGCCAAAACTTGGGCGTCAGGAGTGTACTCATGGCCGAGATGGTCCGAGGAAGAAGACGAGCGGGTGCTGACCGTGGCTTCGGCGATAGCCCTGGGGCGTAGTGGGGGAGCACATAAGTGGGACGTGGTGTGGTTGCTCGACGATGGCAAGCCGTCAAGGGGCCAATGGAGTGTGAGCGTGGTCACTATATCTGGGCATCGGGTCGGCCCGGCCCGGCACGGCACGGTCACGGGCCGGCACGACACGATGGCTATCGGGCCAAGGAGGCACGCCGTGCCCTGCGGGCCGTGCCTCATCGGCCTGCGGGCCTGGCCTTCGGCCCAGGCACTGGCCTATGGGCCATTTTTCGTGCCGTGCTGGCCCATGAGGCACGGCAAAAATAGCAGGCCGTGCCAGCCCATAGCCCATTAAATCTAAAACACCTCCAAATAAATATCTCAATCCATTTTTTTCAACCATGAACACATAAGTATGAATTTTGACCAACACAACTTTTTCACACTTAGCCATTTAGGACACTTAGGCAATAAACAGCAGCAACAGCAAGATGAAGACAACAGATTTAAATATCAAAAAGAGCTGTTTTGTGCAATGCTGCCTTATTAAAAACCTAGGTAAAACTCACCTTTGTGAGAAACCCTAGGCAGGAAAAAAGAGTGCAGCCAGCTCCAAATGTCTTAATCTTACATAGTTATTACAGACCATTGTTCAAATGTTCAAATGAAAACTAAGCAAGTGAGTGAGGGACACATCCACTCTCAACTCACACAAAAGTACTCCAACACTCCCAGCCAACCAATGCCACTCTCAGCCACCAGATGCATCATCTTCACCTTCTGGTTCATCCAGGAACAGATTCTCGAATGCATCTTCAATTTCCTTGGTATCAGCAACTTCATGTTGTTCCCTCTTCTCTCCTAGCTCCCAGTCCTTCAACAAGGTCAGCATCTCAACATGTTCTGGTTTCAAGCTTCGGCGCCGTTCTTCTAGGATCCTCCCTGCTAAGCTAAAACAAGACTCTGAAGAACAAGTGGAAACAGGAACTGACATGATATCTCTGGCCATAATAGCTAGGATGGGATATGTTAGTTTGTGGTCCTTCCACCACAGAAGAATGTTAAAACCATCCTCATAAGCAGTTATGCAGTCGCTGTCCAAATAGCTTGAAAGTTCAGAAGCAGTAGAGTGAGAAGAAGAACAGGCAGTGCCACTAGAAGGACCAGGCAGACCTGATCCTCCAAAAATTACCCCCCAAGCCTGTTTTCTCTTACCAGTGGGTGAGGTAGGACCAGCAACCCTTTGTGACCTGGTTGCACCAAACGTTCTCAAATATTTCTCAAACATTTTATGCAACTCAGTTTTCAAATCAACATAGTAAGTAGTGTAATCAGTACCAGTATATTCAGTAAGTAAATGGAGGACCCTTTGCATACCTCTGAGCTTAGCTCTAGGGTCAAGAATGAATGCAAATGAGTATAAGAGAGGAATGTCCTTCCAATACTTAAGAAATTTATGCTGCATAGGGTACACAAAGGGTCTAAGATTAACATCCCTTTCACATGCATGCAAATGGGTTGCAATCTCCAGAACATGGTGCAGCACAAGAGGACTGGTAGGATAATAAACACTAGACAGTGTAACAGTAGAGTCATAAAATACTTCTAGGAACTCCAATATTTTCCCAGCCACATGCCAATGGGCTGGAGACAATAGTGCAGAACCATAATTTGAATTTATGAACACAGAAATACTTCACTGTAAGGAACCAAGTGTTTTAGCATGAGATAAGTAGCATTCCATCTAACATCCATGTCTAAGCCAAATTTTCTAGGTCTCATACCTTTAGCTTCACAGTAGTTTCTAAACATAGCAATTCTTTGATTAGAGGAGTTCAAGAAATTAATTGCAGTTCTAAAATCCTCTATATAAGGTTTGATTCTTTTTAGTCTAGATTTGACTATCAGATTAATAATGTGACAAGCACAGCGTTGATTCACAAGACTATAACCAGGTGCAGGATCACAACTAGCAAACATGGGTGTCAAAGTTTCCATAGCCTTAGCATTAGAAGATGCATTATCTAAAGTGATAGAAAAGATTTTATCAACCAAGCCATACTCCTCAACAACAGATGCAATGGAAGCAGAAATGTTTTCACCAGAATGCTTAACTTGAATCAACCTAAGACCAACAATCTTCTTTTGCAATTCCCAATCAGCATTTACATAGTGAGCAACAACAGATATGTAATCCTCTTTAGCATTACCAGACCATATGTCAGAAGTCAAAGCAACAGATGCAGAAGCATGCACACAGTTCCTAATCATAGCACGACGTTCAGCAAATAACTTATCCAGATCTCTAGTGGTGGTTCTTCTAGATGATCTAACAAATCTTGGGTTATGAGAATTTTTAATATATTCCTCAAATGCATCAGTGTCACCAAAACCAAGAGGAAGATCAAGCCTAGCAATCAATCTACATAGTTCAGTTCTAGCAACAGCAGGATCATAGTTCCAATTATGCAAAGACCCATCAGCATTAAAAGCTAGTCGAGACTGAACCCTAGAAGCATTATCAAGTTTCTGTTTGCAAGATTTTTGGTGCCTAAGAATGTGACCAGTACCAGCAGTAGATCTAGCACTCAACACAGTTCTACACATCTTACATATAGCTCTAACACGCACATCGACACCATTAATCTTCTCATAAACCTCCTCAAAGTCACCCCAGCACTTAGACTTGCGCTTACCAAGTCCAGAAACAGCACTAGAGGAAGGAGTACGAGTACCATTACCATCAGCATTACCATTAACACCAGTGCTGTTGGAGTGGGTGTTGGAGTCCACCGTCCCTGTCCCCGTTGCCCCTGCATCGACGTCGATCGCCGGCTGTGTCCCGCGGGTGGCGTCATCAAACACCGCAAAGGGGTCACGGCCGTCGTCGTCGTGCTCCGGGGACAGCCCAGCCGCGACCAAGTCATCGTCGCCAGTCACAGGGAACATGGCATCGTCGCCCTGTGGGTCACACGCCATGGGGCCCTTGGCCGCGGATGGCTGAACTCCAGCACCGTTCCTCAACGGTGCGCGGCTACGGCTTGGCCGCGGTGCCATTGCCCGTCGTCTGTCTACGCCAAGGCTAGTTGACGACAAGGCATCGGCAGCAGACCTACAAAGAAAAAGAACACGAAAAGAAGAAAAGGATGAGAAAATGATCCAAAAAACAGAATCAAAACACTGAGAAACGTATAGATCTAGGGGCTAGGGTTAGGGTTACGAATGGGGATGGACTTGCCTGCGCAACCGGAGCCCGGCGCCGGAGAAGACGAGGGCCACACAAGGGCAAGACGGGATTAAGAAGGACGGCGAGCGACGGCGGAAGAGAGACGGGGAGGCGGACTCACATGTTCATCGACAAACAGAGGAGAAGGAGTAAAAAGGAAGACGGAGAGGGACTGAGGGAGCAGGGAACTCAGGGAGAGGTGATGGAGCGGCGGCGATATCACCGGATCCAAGAACGACGGTTGCACCGGCGGCGAAGATGGATCGACGAGAGGAGGCGAGTGGCGACGAGCGACCGAGCGGGTGTCGAGTGCGGCGGCGGTTGGGAGGGGAATGGGGTTAGGGTTAGGGTGGGGGTGGGGGCCGGGGGGGTCGCGGTTTATATATGGGGAGGAGGGGGGAGTTCTTGGGTAGGCGGCCGCCGGCTTGCTTGCCGTTGGGCCGCTACGGGCCTGCCGTTATTTTGCGGGCCGTGCCGTGCCGGCCTGTGGGCCTAGGGTGCGGCCCAAGCACGGCCTGCACCCCCGTGCCGTGCCAGCCTAGGCCCATTGACCTTCGGGTCGGGCCGGGCTAGGGCCGGGCCTAAATAGCGGGCTCCGTGCCGGGCTCACGGGCTCGGGCTTTGTGCCCAGATATAGTGGTCACGAATGTTCGGGAGAGTGCTATAGAGCTGGAGGCCTAGGGACTGACGGCTCGATCAAGAGGCGCATGGGGATCGAACGGATGCGTGGCTGGATGAGGGGCCCGAGTCCATGGTGCAGATTTCGTCAAGTAAAAGATGCCGAGTGGAAGTGGAGGTATTCCTGGCGCCCTGACGCTGACGCATGGGCCCCGTGCACGAGTGATTTGTGCGTGTACGCATGAGCTGGGCCAGGACGGGGCAGATCAGGAAGATAGGAACCAAACCAAATCACGCACAAAGCCTTCCACGCTTCTCTTCAGGATTGAAAATGGGCCTCCTACGCTTCAAGCCCTTAGATCCCCCGGGCAGCCACTCGTTGATGATTGGGATTGCTTGAAGCAAATGGTTAGTTAGAGACTTCTGAGACTCGATGCGATCCTCTTCTTCTTGAGAGGTAGCTAAGGTTGCTATTATTTGTGTTGATTTGACTCATTCCGGTGAGCCTTTTCAGTTTCAGGTACAGATCTTCGAATCCCATTGCGGATCACTCACTCGGCACGGTATGAAGCATATGCATATGAGGGTGTTTCATTCGCGGATATATGTAACAGTGGCACGCCTGAGATATGACTATGAGAGTGTTCGTTCAGTGGCACGCCTGGCACTTCGACGAAGCAAAGCGAGCATCGGTGCTTGCGGCAGCTACAACTCGGGGAGATGCATGGAGCCCGCTGCGGCGTTGCCGTTGGTTCAGCAGGGCCACAACGCTTGATATTGTGCGGATTCTGGGGAGCAAGCTTGGAGGAGTATTACTGCTTGCTTAGCCTGCTCTGGCCCAACTTTATATGGACGTGTTAATGTGTATGCAAGGCTAGTCTTATCTGTGAAGTACTGTAAAATTAAAGTTAACCTTAGTGCCCCTGTAGTGTACAGTGTCGTGAATGCTTCTGTATATTTCGCCAGGGCAAAGCCCAGAACAAATATTAAGCCGGCTTGTTCTAGCCGGAGCAGTATTTTTCTCTCACAACATTCCAGCATAAACAGTGTTTTCAACACGAACAGTAAATAATCCGTACCAGCCGAACACTTCCTATGACAGGCAACCCGGTGTAGGAGTTCATAATCAGGCCATACGACCATATCCAACAGTGAACAGAAACATGACACTGCTGTCCGCCCATCTCTGCCTTGTGGGGTAGCTAGCTTGAGCCTGCGGTGAAACGTAGCATAGGCTGATCAGATACTCCAGGTCGGCTCCTTCCGTCTTTTTGACTCGAGGGAAGAAGCAGGGTAAAAAAAAATAGAGTTTTAATTGAACCGGACTGGGGGCTCACATGCTTTTCTGAGGAAAGAGATGAACACCACGAGTGCTGCTACCCCCGCCGAGATACCGATTGCTATCGCCACGGTCCTCCCAGCGTCATCCTCAGGATTACCTGATCCCAAAGAATGCAGAATTTATAAAATAATAACTAGAGTAGCAGAGTATGACATCAACTCTCCATGTTCATTTGGCTTATAAGACATATTTTTTCAGCCAACGAATTGTACTTTTCTCTCACGATAAATCAGAAAACAGTACTTTCAGCCATGTTTTATCAGTCAAGCGAGCAGGGCGAGGACTAGCGCACGACTGTATATAGTGGCAGAGCTAAAGCTCCATGAAATTCTCGGATTCCTTGAAACTAGCTATTTATAGCTCTAGTAAATTTCTTTATCTAGAGCTAAATATACATTGAGAGCATTTACATGATTCATTTTATTTATAGTTTAGACGTGGATTTCAGAACTGAGTTGTGTCAAACGGACTAAAATTGACTAGATAGATATAAACTAGGCATTTTGTCTCTTGTTTACGCTGCTCGATGGGCCGATGGCACTCGCCGAGTGATTGCTTGCCGCCCATCATTTCTTCCAATGGTATTTGATACCCTCCAATTTTCTAGAGTGAAGTCAATTTAACCTCTAAAATTGTCATTAACCAGAAATCTTATATCCTCCAACTTTCAAAATTAGACGAAGTATCCTTCTACACCACTAAAAAGTGGCTTTGAGGGTGGTTTTTAGCCGCACCATTCTTTTTTAGTTCAACAAATTTGATAAACATTAGATAAAATTTTCAAGCCACGAAAAATATTTTCAAACTTCCAAAAAAATTGAGAAAACCCTAGATATATTAGGATAACATACACCAAAATAAAATATTTGGAACTTGTGAAATTATCTATCGAAGCTTCCAAATTTCTGATTGTGCTCTAGGAAAATGAGAAATATAAAATTATATATAAATTGTCCAAAACACACACACACACACACACACACACACACACACACACACACACACACACACACACACACACACACACACACACACACACACATATATATATATATATATATATATATATATATATAACTTAAAAATGACAACATAACCCAAAACTATTTTTAATTATATGAAGGGGGTGGTAAATTGTCCAATCTTGGAAGTTGGAGGATGTAATATTTCTAAATATATAGTTTCTAGATATATAGAAAATCACAAGTTCAAGAGGGTCAAATTGATTTCACTCTTCTTTTTAGTATAATACTACTTGTATTCTAAATTATAAGTTATTTTAGCTTTTCTAGATATATAGTTATTGTTATGCATCTAAATATAGGTTATGTCTAGATATATAACGAAAACTATGTATCTAAGAACCCAAAATAGCTTATAATTTGGTGGAATATAATAAATATACCTTTATTTAGTGCTCCCTCTATCCAAAACAAAGGTAATCTCTCTTTCCGATGAGTCAATTAATCTCATGTTTTGCTAGGTTTATATCAACATTTGTATCTCTAAATAGATTTATTATTAAAATATATTCAATGATTAATATACGGATACTTATTATCCACTCTAAATATTAGTGTTTTTGTTTGTATTTGCTTAAATTTAAAATTAATTGACTATTAAAAAAAAGATTTATATATATTTTTTTTCTTTTTAGGACGAGCGGAGTATTTGACCTCTAAACTAAGATTCCTGGCCTCTGCAGCAAGAGAATGAGCTTCTGGGCTGAAATGGCATGTCAACAATTAGCCCTGTTCGGCTTATCCAGAAGCCGGCTTGTTCGGCTTCTTTTTTCAGCCGGAATAGTATTTTTCTCTCCCAACAATTCAGTTAGAACAACATTTTTTAGTCAGTTTCAGCCAAAATTCAGCAAGCCGAACGGGCCAACGCGGAGGATCACCGAGATACAGGCACACGGCCTGAGTTACCATTTGCAACCGCAAGAACTCGCAAGCGCCAACTCTTCTCCTTTTTTTTTTTTGTTGAAATGAACTCTTCTGTATTCTTTCTCTCTTTTTTTGTTGTTGATAAACTCTTCTGCATTCTAGTGGCTAATAAGCTAAGCTAGGTAGTGACGGTGTGCTTTACTGTAACATCGATCCAAAAGGCAAAAGGCCGCAAAGTTTATGCTGGGGGCATATATTCTTTCAGTCCTCTTTTATCAGCTTTGGAAGTTTACCAGTCCGGAATCTATTCCCAGTTCCATATCACCCCACTCACCAGTCACACTCACACTGGTTGCAACCAAGCGACTATTCGCACACATGTAGGACCCCTCCGCTCTTTCTGCTTTTAAGATCTGGACTTTCGGTAACAAAAGTGTTTTTGTTTTAGTCCTACAGATTCGAGTTCGTGCGCATCAAAACTTATTAATCATGAGACTACAAAATGCAGTAGCATATTTATATAGTGCAAAAGGATAAAAGAATGCTAAACTAGGCAAACCTTGTCCCTTTTCAGCTTATAGAAATGCGATATGAAGATATGATGATGATTAGAACTTGACAGTGGTCATTGCATCTGCAACCACGTACCTTGCGACGATCGGACGTAGTTGGCGTTGGTCCAGTACCTCACGGAGCACTGCACCAGGTACACGTCGGCGGCGAGCGCGGCGCCGCAGGTGCCGTGGACCTGCGCCACGGCCTGCGCCAGGCACGAGGTGCAGTCGGCCGCCGCGACGCCGCCGAGGCACTGCGCGACGCCCTGCACGGGGCCCGAGGCGCTCACCTTATACCCGCCCGAGCCCGAGGCCGCCGCGGTGGCGTCGTCCACGCCCTGCTGCAGCTCCGACAGGACGGCGTCGCGGGACCTCAGGAACCAGGCGTCCCCGCTCGTGCCGGCGCTGCACCTGTGGTACGCCACGGAGGTGTCGGCGAGGGCGCGGCGGCCGACGAGGCCGCGAGCGGCGCCGTACCGCACGTAGCACCCGTCCGACTGCAGCGACGCCGCGGTCGCGCCGGCGCACACCGCGCCGAGCCGCGCCACCGTGTCGCGCACGCACGCCTCGCACTCGCCCGGGCGCAGGTCGCCGCGGCACTGGTACAGGCCGTAGGCGGCCGACGACGCCGCGCCGTCAGCCGCGGCGGACTCGGACTCGGCCTCCGGGGCGGCGCCGGAGGTGAAGCTGCTGTAGGTGGCGCCGGAGGACGCGGTGGAGGCCATGGATGCCAGGAGGGAGTTGAGGTTGCTCTCGAAGGCCGTGTTGGGCGCGTACCTGGACGGCGAGCACCCTGCGTAGAGGAACGTGCCCGGCGCGGCGTACGCCGCCGGCTCGACGTCGATGTGGAGGAAGAAGAATACGGCCGCTAGGCAGCCGACGAGCAGGTGCATAGTTGAAGGCTTGAGACTGTTTGCGCTGCCTAGACAGCAGTACCTAGCTAGGATAGTAGGACATGCAAACTCGCGAGTGATTTTGATTTCGTCTCGGTCGCCGCGAAGACGTATGTACGTGTGGCTTATACGGGGCTTAGCTTAACACAAAGACCGGTTTTAGCTCTCTGGAAGCTTCTGAGCCGCATTTGCATGCCTCGTGTGGCTGAGGACGGTTGGTGCTATGCTGCTGGCATCAGAGATTCTTCATTCTTGTGCGGCATCACGACCAAAAGCAATTCCTTTTGGGGGTGGACGACCATGCTTGAGCGCGCGCGATGGCAACTTTGGTGAGCCAGTAACAGTTGCTGCCGTTTCGACGAGTTCGCGTCTGTGTCTTAAGCTTTCGATGGGGAAAGAGAGAGCACGAGTTAGACGGCGAAAGAGTGGAAATTAATCCTCACGTCGCGGCAGCGGGCAGCGGCACGGTGGACGACGTCGGCCGCGTCCGTTAACCTGGCGAGGATGCTTGCGAGTTGCGAGTGCGACATCCGGGAGCGACGTGCAAGTGCAATCGACGTGAGGATGTGGCTCGGCGCGGCAGCGGTCAGTTATCCGCCGGCCTTTCATGCACGGCAGGGCAGCGGGGCCGGACCTGCTCTGCGGCAGCGGGCAGAATCGTGGTATGGTAAAGTTGGTAACTGAACAGTTTTTTTTTTTTTTGAGACAGAGAGAGGATAGAGATGACTAGAGAGAGCCCAGGAGGCCGGGAATGATTCTTCAGAAGCCTAGTGGGCTGTATGGGTAGGTTACCTACTAATGGGGACACTTGTATCTGGGCCTAAGAGGGCTGGTGATGATAGGCGAAGGCTCTGGGCTGGGCTGGACTTTTGTGCTTTACCTGCAAACAAAGGCCTTTGTAAAGCTTTGAAGTTGACTTCCAATTCCTCTGCTGCTAGGCATTCCCTAGCACGTAGTCCCTCCGTTCCAAATTATAAGTCGTTTGGTACATCTGTTATACATCTAGATATAATAATATGTCTAGATACATAATAAAATGGATGAATTGAAAAAGTCAAAACGACTTATAATTTGGAACGGATGGAGTACTAGATTATAAATCACTAACAACAGATTACACAGACAGACAAGTAATGGGACGAAACACGCCATGAACAGACATTGGCTTGGTGGTCTCCTTCGAAATAACTGTCCCGCGACGCATACGTCGAGTGCGACGGCGACCAGCGATCAGATAAGAAGCAAGGAGCTGACGCGGCGTGCCATCGCGAGCAGAAAACACGAGGTCGCCGTCTCCCGTGGTCGCTTTGGTTTAAGGAAGCTACGTAAGATTTTTCGTGCAGCAACTTGTCACCTGCAAATTTCCAAGGGTCAATGTTTCATTATGTTAACTGAAAGACAAACTAATTCAAGTAGCTCTACAATTGAGGTCTCTGCAATTGATTGAAAGGGAACAATATAGACGGTATCGGGAGTTCAGACGAAACAGCATTCAGATATTGTTAACTACCACTGCATAATGGTGACTAACTGACTGCAGAACACGAGGAAGCTCCCAATGTGAAGGCACAATTCAACACAACTATTATCCCAAGTACAAGAACAAGATCAACTGCAGAATAGTTTAGCATGGACATGATGTAATTCTTCACTCTAACTTGTGGAGGTACATGATCGTGCTGTTATGTGCGTCCTCATCAACCAGCAATCTAGCATGGTCAGTTTCCCAAATTGCAGGAGCCAAAGGCCAATATAAACACGAAGTCGACGCTTGAAACGGAGTGCAGATCAACTGACCTTCCAAGCTCCATAGAGACAGGAAGGGGGACAACTAAGGATTGCCTGACTCTGACTGCAACAGCCCATCAGTCGGCAGTCGGCACAGACAGACTGAAGAAAGAATATGATAATGTTTATAAGCAGATCACTAGGGGAGATTTTGAGTGTCTCCGCTAAGCAACAGGTTACTGTTGGGAACAGGTGAGTTGGAATCGTGTGTTATCAGAGCAGATCTCTGCGCTGCAGCTGTAGCATTGTTCTGGCTCCGAATCATTCGGTGACTGCGACGACCGAATATGCATGGATCTTCGTTGATCCGGCTCAGATTATTTTTGTCCATTCAGTTCTGCTCTATTTCAATAGAGTAGTAGCTACGTACTTAAGTTCAGAGATACCTTTTCTAAAAGACAAAAAAAAGGTGTTACTCACTGATCACTGAACTGAACGTTAGTTGTAACCAAATTCCAACAGTCAGTAGCCTCTCAGTGCATCCCAATAATATATCTCCCACAACCGATGGACGCTTATGCTTGGTTAAGACCTACTCCGTATGTTGCATATTGTTTCTGAATGAAAATAACATATGTAATTCGTGGATCTTTGTAGCATATATACAATACAACCATATTTTATCTATTCTTTTTACTTTGTCTTGGAATAGTAAGAGCATTGTACAGACTGCAGACTTTGCAATAGTCAATTATAGTAGTAGATGTTAGATGCGTTCAGCAACGAAATACGGAGGCGGTCGCTCGTCAGCTTGGCTAGGAGTAGAAAATTCAGAGAAGCTGACCGACCAGCTCTCCCTCCGTTCTCAATTTCTAGACGTTCCTGCCGGTTTTGCTCAGGGGAGGCTGCAGCTATATGTAACTGCTCTGACTTTATATATTGCGAACATGAACGTCTTCTCCTAGTTTTGGGGCGGTCGGTTCCAAGGCCCAAAATTTCTCCAGCAGATAGCACCTACGAGATGGAGCTTCAATTCGTCATTATTTAAGACTAGAAAAGGTTTCTGATCAGGTACTCACTCGTACAGTCAACCGTACTCGAGGTCCTTTGGAGGTACTTAGGGGCAGGGCCAAGACAGTGCAAGTTGTTTCAACTTTGAATAAGAGAACCCGATCAGCATGGATCCAAACCAAAGTGGACAATGGAGTGCACGCATGATCGTCGTCATTGGGTCTGTGTCAATTTCGCTCATCAAGTTGCTGTATGTATGGGCCCCTTTATGAATGAACTCTCGAAAAGAAACAAACTGATTGTGTATTAACTTTCAAAAAGGGATTATTGCATGGGCCCGTCAGCCTGATGAATCGATCCGTTGCTCGTAATCCTCGTCAGCTCCAACCAATGACTAGGATAAGCTAGTAGAGTAATCGATCAACAAACTAAAAAAAATAGTAAAGCTTAGCTTAGCTTTACTAGCTAGCCGTGACGCGAGCCATTTGCCGGTTGTCTTCTCCCTTGTACGCTTGTTTCGGTTTCTCCGCGACTTCTCTATGCCAAAGTAAGCGGCCGTCAGTGTCGTCCAGGCTTTATGACCTTATGAGCGACTGCATCCTTTTACGCTTTCACGGTAAGTACGGTCAGGGTACGGCTCTAAACTATTCGGAGAGCTCGGCGTTGTCGCGCCACCATTGCGTCGCCGCCACCCACCTCGATCAGATTCAGACCTCACCATCCGGACAACCACTTCTACGCCGCCGCTGCAGACGCATGGCTCGATCTGGGAATTGAACTCGATGGGATTCAGATCAGATATCCGGTGCATGCTGCGTAGGATATCACAGGCTCAAGAGGGAGGTTTTCTATTGCTTCTGCCTTCTGAGGTGGTTGGCTACTTGGCTGTGAGGTCAGTGGCGAACTGCCGTTTTGTCTGGCTGCTCAAGGCTCAAGCTACATATCTCCTCCATGGCTCCATACCACTCAGGAATCGTATCCCAGCATCGAGTTGTTTATAGTTTCGGCTGGAAGGAGAGAGCTGACCTTTTGATCCATCGATCAGGGGCTTCCCGCACGTGACAGATCGAGATGCCTGCCGCCCTACCAACTAACGGTTCAGGAAGCAGCAGCAGCAGCATAACGCAGTGATCGGGTGCGTGCGTGCACTACTTCATTCTGCTGTTGGAACGAACCAGGAACCATGCACGCATGTTCGTTGCTTCTTGTCAATGATTTCGACGCCGACTACTGGCCGGCCAGCTGGGGTATTAGCGGCGGCTTCACCACGGAGTTGGATCGAATCGTGTTATTACTGATTTAGTACTAGACTAGTAGTAAATGGGAACGCTGAGTGCCGTACGGTTCGTCGTCAATCCTTGCTTCGGCTGGAGAAGACAAAGCGAACCACGGAACGGAACTCCGAGGTCCGTACGGTACCGTACTGCAATCCTGCTGGTCTACTCCAGCTGCCACTCGTTCACTGGCATGACACGTTTGTGGAGTAGGAGTACAGAGAGTACGTACGCTGCACAAAAGTCAGTCTCATCCATCTGTACCCATTTAAAGTGGGTTTTCTTGGACCAAATCAAAAGGCCGGATTTTAAGCGAGTTTCGCCGCTTTAAGTTTCTTGGCTATTGACTCAGATGCAGAGCATTTCTCACGTGGATCATGGGTTCGTCAGATTTCGAGTCATCACATCGACATGGAGTTGAGTAGCCATAAGATAATTTGTGAAAAGTCTCCCCATAATATTGGCTTATATATTATTATAAGATACTCCTAGCGTTCAAATTATAAGTCGTTTTGACTTTTTGGTACATCTATACTATGTATCTAGATAAATAATATGTTTATATACTTAGTAAAATGGATGAACCAAAAAACTCGAAGCGACTTATTATTTAGAACGGAGGGAGTATGTAACATGAACGTACTACTCGTCGTGGAAGCTGGCATGGTATTAAATACTCTCTTTATTATAAATTATAAGATATTTTGGTCTTCTTAGATACATAACTTTTGTAATACACTTAGATATACATTATGTCTAGATACTCTCTCCGTCCTAGGAAGAATACAATTCTCGCTTTCTAGAAATCAAATTGAACTTTGACCAAAAAATTGATATTAAAAAGGTACTAACATTTATGATACATAAGTACATTTAAATTATACTAAGACATAGGTTGAGTCCTTATATAAATTATTACGACCAAAATTATGGGACTTAACCTCCAAACAACTTATAGGTAGAGTCCTTATATAAATTTGGATTCTCTTTTCCTCGACGAACTCTATTTTCTTTAATTCTGAATTATAAGGCATTTTGATTTTTCTAATAAATGTATCTAGAAAAGCGAAAAACGTCGTATAATTTGGAATGGAGAGAATACTGTAGATTAGCCTGTAAGAAAAAAAACTAGCCCGAAGAAAAAAAAAATTCCACATTTTATTGGTGGAAAACTAACATAACACACGTTTGGAAACGTGCCACGATAGCTGAAACAATTGCATAGTTCGCTTGAGGAAACCGCAACCCTCGTAATTAGATGTGTGCCGTAACAACTAAAAAACACCACTATCCCTTACAACTACGCAATCGACACAAAATGCGCACTAACAAAATCCGACGTGAGTAATCATTGCTAAGCTCACATCAGATCCGACTTCCCGCTAAGATTGTGAGCATCCACCGTGAAGTTGGCATGATGTTTCTCCCGTACCTTCATTTTTATAATCTCGCGTTCCAAAGAGGACCGAATACTACCAAAAATCATACTCCCTCCGTTCATTTCAACTTTCTTAGAGAGTCAAAACATCTTAAGTTTGACCAAAATTATAAAGAGAATTACAACGATTTATGACACCAAATATATATGCTATGAAAATATAATTGATGAAGAATCTAATGACACTTATTTGATATCATAGATGTTACTATTTTATTATATAAATTTGGTTAAACTTATAATGCTTTGACTCTCTAATAAAATTGAAATGATTTATAATTTGAAATGGAGAGAGTACATTCCCTCATTTTCCACATCCTAAAAAAATGAGACTATCATAACATTTTTCATAACCAACTACTCCCTCCATCCCTAAATAATTATCGTTTTTGCTTCCGAGAAACAATTTTGACTAAATATAATAATAATAATAATTATTATTATATAACAAAATTAATATCATTAGATACATCATTGAGTCTATTTTTATAATAAATTTATTTGAAGATATAAATGTTGTACGTATTTTTTACAAATCTAATAAAATTTATGGCACATAAAAAACGACAGTTATTTAGAGATGGAGGGACTATTTTCGCACCAACACTAAACACAAGAATATCATATTTCTAGCACAAACAACACGCATGACAGCATCAAGATTTAAACCCCACGATTCTATAGGAGGCAACCCCCACGTTGCGCACCCGAGAAACTTGCTCGTTTTAGCACGGCTTTTCTCCCCCGGAAATTAAAAAGAAGATACTACTACCAGCTGACAACTAGAGGCCAGAGGGTATCAGACAGAGTCAGAGACCTCACACACCCAGGCATGACTCATGAGGCGCCCAGCCCAGGTGTACTCCTACTTGCTGCCATTGCTGCTCCCAAAATGTGCGAATCCATAAGAAAGGACAGTCACGCTCGACGAACGGAAACCGAATCTGAACTGACAAATCTTCCTGTCAGCCGCCGTGCACGAACGCGGCGGACACGGCCGCGTTGTTGGGATCTCCAGGTCGATCACTGGCGATGGCGAAGTGGCAAGCACACGGATCGGATGCCGCACCGAGTGTCGTCCCCCGGTGAGTGGCCTTGAGCTTTCAGCGGGGCCTATCGGCCGGGCCTGTGTGCGTTTTTGTCTCGCATGATACACGCTCGGTTTTGTGGGACGGCGTACCACGCTTTTGTAGTTTTGTCAGCTGGCTGCGTCTCTGAGTCTGCGGTGCCGGCATACCGCAGGTCTGAGGCTGCCTGCTGGCCTGGGACTGGGACGTCGGTCGCGCGCCTTGCGCTCCCTCGTTCGTTTGTGCCTACTTTGCCAGACACCGTACTATTTGGTTGGCTGGTTCGTATCGTTACTGGTTCGTGAAGAAGTACTATCGGCTGGTTTGTGTGAGAGAAAAATACTATTCTGACTGAAAATTTACGATCGTTTACGACACGCCACAGCCAAACGAACAGACTGCTTGTCCGTCATTTGAAACGACAGATACCCACGTGTACACGCACACCTTACGCACAGTAACTCGCAAAGAAGTTTCAGCACAACAGCTTACAGTACTGTCCTACTGTGCCACAGAGAAGAAAAAAATGCCTTATTTAGGCTGCGTTTGGATCCACATGGATTGCAGAAGTTAGCTTCTAGAAGTCAGATTCCTATAAGCTAGATTACAAAAGCTAGAATGAGAGGTTGTTTGGATTCATAATAACTTCAAAAAGCTGGCTTATAGTACTATACAGTGTAAAATTACCCAAATGCCCTTACCTCTAAAAGATGGTTGCAATGTGTGGGCCAAAAAGTGAGGGACAAATTGGTCAAGTTCAATTCAGAAGCTGATAGAAGCTGGGTATCCTCAGCTTGCTAGATTGTAGAATCTAGAGGTGTGTAAATTGTATAAGCTGCTTACAAGCTGGAGCTATTTGGATCCCTTAGTAGGTTCCAAAAGCTGGCTTCCATGATCTGGAAGTACCAAAACAGGCCGGGTGGAATCACATGAACGAAACTATGAAAAACTCTAGTAAGAGCAACTCCAACCCAGCATGCAAATTGGGCCCCTATTTTTTTCATTTGCATGCTGGCCTGCAAAAAATAGGGACCCAAATTTGCTTCCAACTCCAGCCCAAGACCCTATTGCTACCCCTCCAGCCCAAGAACGCCCCAGCACCGGCGCCCCACCCGCGCGCCGCCAGCACCGGCGCCCCGCCCGCGCGCCGCTAGCACCGGTGCCCTCCCGCGCGCCGCCAGCACCTCCCGCGCTCTGCCAGCACCGGTGCCCCGCCCGCGCGCCGCCAGCACCGGCGCCCTCCCGCACGCCGCCTGCTCCGGCGAGGGAGTGACCGCCGACTGGGAGGAGAACCCAAGCCGGACCACCGACTGGGAGGAGAACCCAGGCCGACTCCGACGAGCAAGAGGATCAAGAAGCGCAGAAGCTTCTCCTGGCCACCGTGCCCGGGAGAAGCGGTGACGCCTGCCACTCAGCTGCGTCCGGCGCTGTCTCGTCCTCCTCTTCGATTGCGGTGGTGGTCGCCGTCGCTGGGTCCTTCGAGTTCGGCATCTCGGTAATCAAGCCCTTCCTTTGATGCAAATCAGTATTCAGTGACAATGCATAGTCTAATTCCAAGGTGCACCTAGCAACAACATGGACTTTGATTCTGAGATGTATTGGTATAGAGATGTACTGTAGTGTCTGCTACTGGCTACTGCTTATTCAGTTCTCCATGCATATTCAATTACTGATCATGCAGTATTCAGTTTAATTTCTCCTCAAATTAGTTCAATTGATGTACCTGTAGTATTGTTTTAGACAGTGGGGATGCATGAATTAGTTGATTACTATACTCAATTGTTTTAGACAGTGGAGATTAAGTTGCATTTATGTAAGCATTACAAGTGTTGAAGCATACTAGTTTGTGCTAGAACACATCTGCAGTGTGTATGCAGTATGTAGTGTTGAAGCATACAGTATGCAGTGTTGAAGCATACAGTATGCAGTGTGTATGCCAATTATATCATTGAGTCATGAATCTGATGAGTCATTAATACACTACAAGAACCTAAACATTTTGTTGCTATGGCAGATGTCAAGGTTTGGAACTAGAGCTCGTCGAGGGTGGGATGAAGAGGATGAATCTGATGACGACGACCTCTTCATCATTGCTGGTCTTCTTGAGGGCTCGAGGAGAAACAAGTGCAAGAAAAAGTTTCGTGGATCGTTGCCGGGTCGCCACAAAGTGCCACGGAACATTTCTGAAGGTCACAATCGCATCTATCTGGACTACTTCGTGGACCAGTGTGTATACACTGAGAAACATTTTAGAAGGAGGTTTCGGATGTCCAGGTCTCTCTTTCTGCGGATAGTGGATGCAGTGGAGTCTCATGATGACTATTTCCATCAGAAGCCCGATGCCATCGGAACTCTTGGCGCCTCTCCTATACAGAAGGTTGTTGCCGCTGTTCGGATGCTTGCCTACGGTATTTTAGCAGACTTCTTGGATGAGTATGTGAGGATGGGAGAGAGCACAATCATTGAGTGTCTGAAACATTTTGTGAAGGCTATCGTCGATGTCTTTGGTGAAGAATACTTGAGGGCCCTCAATGCCTAGGACATAGCCAGGCTATTGGCAATTAATAGTGCAAGAGGGTTCCCATGTATGCTTGGTTCCATTGATTGCATGCATTGGAAATGGGACAAGTGCCCAGTAGGTTGGAGAGGAGCATACGAAGGGAAGGAAGATGGGCCGACCATGATCCTTGAGGCCGTTGCATCACAAGATTTATGGATATGGCATGCATTCTTTGGCCTTCCTGGTTCTCTAAATGATATCAACGTTTTGCGCCGCTCTCCACTATTTCAGAGTCTGACTTCTGGGACGGCGCCACAAGTGGAATACATGGTCAATGGAAACAAGTACACAATGGGGTACTATCTTGCTGATGGGATATACCTAGCCTAGGCAACGTTTGTCAAAGCTTTTCAACATCCATAGGGCAACAAAAAGATCCACTTCACAATGGCACAAGAAGCAGCGAGGAAAGATGTGGAAAGAGTGTTTGGGGTACTCCAAGCTCGCTTTGTAATTGTGCGGGGTCCTGCAAGAATGTGGGACAAGGAAGATCTATGGTATATAATGCAAGCTTGTGTAGTCTTGCACAACATGATCATTGAGGATGAGCGAGATGAGGAAGATGATTTTAACTACCATCGGGAGGGTGTCCCTGTGTTGCAACCTATGGACTACCAACGTCATAATCCGCTTGTGCTAGAGGACTTCCTGAAGATACACGACGAGATTGAGGATAGGTCTTCACATGAGCGACTTCGGGATGATCTTGTAGAGCACTTGTGGGCAATTCATAGTTCTAGATAGTTAGAACTAATAGTTCTAGATAGTTAGGACTGTATGTGTCTTTTTCCTATATTCTTGGTTTACATGGCCACCTGAATGAGAGTTGTGTTGCAGAAATTGGATAGGGCCTGTTTGGCAGCTCAGTAAACTTATTCACTTGCAAGAGCTTTCCAATTATAATTATTTAACTACTGCTGTTATTCTGCATATTTGAACTATTCATAATGTTTAATTACACCAGGGATTTTGATGCTTTTGATTTACGATTGAGGCTTCCTGCTGTGGTTAGCAAATTGCTTATATGTTTTGGATTCTTGGGTACAGTCTCAATGAAGGACATCAGCTGCTGCAGGACATCAGCTGCTATAAAAGTCATGTGTTGTGCAGTGGCATGAACAACCAGTGAAGCATTTTTTCTACCACTTATACTGTAACACTTTGGTTCAATTTTTAGTAGCAGTGAAGCAACACTGAATAGAAGTGGCATGCTTTTGAACTTTTGTGAATGAAAGTAAAAATGTATAATAGTCCTAGAGCTAGGCAAGCTTTCTCTGAACTGTTGGGAATGAAATGTAATATATTATGTAGCACATTCAGATTCAGTACACTGATTATCAAGCAAAGACAGAGAGCAAGGCACATAATTCAAACTAAAGAAAAAGGTCTTTCACAAATGACCAAGGCACAGCCATAGTTTGTAGACTACATAATTCATATTACACATAGTACCCTCATTGAACTGAAGAACACACCAAGCTTTTCAACAGAGAGCAATAACAACAGAGAGCAATAAGATGCTAATTTTCTTGAGACATAAACTTAAGAAATGACCACTCCACTCTCACGAAACCTACACTCCACTCTCACCACTAGCCGTCTCGCTTACACTACCGCTCATCTCCTTCACAATCCGAGCTCTCTTTGCCTTCACATATGCCCTTTGATCATCATCCATGGTGGTGACATCACAAAACATAACTTTCTGTTCTTGCTCCCACTACAGACGCCACTCTTCCACCTCAATCCTGTGCTGCTCAAGCATCATATCCTTGTCCCACCTTTCTTTCTTCATCTTATATTCCTCGGTCTTGAGTACCACTAAGGTTTGCATCATATCCTTGTACTCATCCTCTCCTTCATTTTTTTCAGCTTCTCTTTGGATTGCTTTCTACCCGGAGGTTGGGTTGTCTTGGCAGAAGGAATTGAAGAGCTCTCTTGGCCTTGGGCAGTTGAGTCATAGTCTTGTTGAGTTCCTACGGAGAGGTTGAGCTCTCTAGACTTGGCCGGCCTCTTGCTGACTTCAAGTGTTGATTCAAACTTCTGAGTATGCCTCAACGTGAGCCAGCATTCTTCGAATTGACATTTTTTGCCCTTCGCTTTTCTGGCATACCTTTCATGGGCTTCCAGCAACTGTAGCAAAGATCAAGTGCGTGATTAGATATATAGCAGCGACAACATATGGGATGAACCAAGTGCAAGATGACATACATGTTCTTTGTATGAGATACCACTTGGATGACGACGCTCGATCTCCTCGTAGTAGCCTTGGATTTTTATGCACTCCTTTAGTATGATTCCAAAGCGATGCTCGAGTGAATTTGGAGTCCTATCGGACTCAAAGTCCTTGTTCCTGTGGAAATCATTAGCAATCCTCTCCCAATAAGTTTTTCCTGCCTGATCATTCCCTATGATAGGGTCATTGCTGATATGAATTCAGGATTTGCAAAGTTGGATATCTTCAAGACTAGTGTAGTTACTGCCTCGCTTGGATGCTCCTTTCCCGCCGGTACTTGGAGTGGCGGCCTGCTGATTCACCAATTCCAAATCATCATCCTTTTCCTATGTCATTATGTTTGTGAAATATTGTGAACTTGAAGCCCATGGTTGCTGCAAAGAATAAGAGACAGTCAATTTTCAGTGAAACTGAAAATGAGTACAGTGGCAAATAGATAGTCAACAATCTAACTGAATGCCATCTACTGCGACTGCTAGTATTCATGACTGATAAAAAAATTCACAGCATGACAACTGCTCATGACAAGAATTGAGCATGCCAACAACCAAATGATGCTCAGCTAGAAAATCCCTCCCCAACTAACACCAAATCTATCCCAACTCAGAGCTGTCATTGCAGACATTGAGGTCACATGTCCATCAGTTGTGCATGCACCAAAAATTCAGTTTCACATTCACACAAAATATTAGCATCAGAACTCAAATGGCATTCAGACCCATTGGCGTCAGATAGCATTCACATTGAGACACTAATCTTTGGAGCATATAGAACATAATCTTTGGGGCTAAACTCACCGAGTAGTCAGGCGTCCAATGGTTGGGGCTAAAGTCGTCGCCGGCGACCTCGTACACTTCTGCTGGTGATGTTGTCATTCTGCAGGCATCCCAGGTGGCGGCGTGAGGCTCTGTGAAGTTCAACGCGTGAGGGCCGAGTGGAGGTGGGTCGTTGGGGAGCTGATGAGAGAAGCCGACGCCGGCGCCAACGCCACCGCAGCTGGGAGAAGGCATCCGGCCACCACTGTCGCCGCCGCCGGGAGAAGGCATCCTGCTGCCGCTGCCGCTGCCGGCGGGAGAGGCATCCTGCCACCACTGCCGCCGCCGGGAGAAGGATGTTCTTGGCGACCAAGCAGGTTGGCGTCGAGAGAAGACGACGTGGGAGGACGGGAATGCGGCGCGACGAACGAAGCACGACGTCGCGTGGTAGACACCGACGGACGGGGAGGCAGCCCGCCTCCGGAGAATCCTCCTAACGCGTTGCTGTCCATAGGAGCAGAACCGGCGGGAGAAGAGGAAGAGGAGGCTCGCCGGACCAGGACCTTGCCGGATCCGCAAGCTCCGGGGCGGAGCTCGTCGGATCTGCGGGGTCTCGCCGGACAGCCGGGAGGAGCCGGGAGGAGTCGCTGTGGGGAGGAGCTTCCGCAGTGCTCGTGTGGAGAGGAGAAGGATGAGGCGCGTGCGGGAAGAGGAGCGGCGGCCACGGCGGCGGGGTGGCGGCGGGGGCGGAATAGGAGCCCCTGGTTCCTGGGGACCTGAAACTAAATTTTGGGAGTTCTCCTAAAATGAGAGTCCAAGTAGGAGCCCCATTGGAGTGGTTTTTTTTTTTTTTGCTCAAACCCCTAAAATTAGAATAGGGGTTTGTTTAGGGGCTCCACGGAGTTGCTCTAAGAAATGGATACCTTGCTGGCCGGGTGGCTGGGTTACCTATTTACCTTGCAGCTCAGAACGGTCTTCCAGGAAGGACGTTTCGTAGTCAAGTACAGAAGTCCACTCTGCGGAGATGGTGCGGTGGTGGGACCGGATCCGCGTCCTGCGCTTGCGCCATCTCAAAATTTTCGATAGGACCAACGGAATTTCACCTTGGGATATATAATTCCGAGAAGACCTACTTGGAATATCCATTCAGGTTAATTTGCAACTTGCCTGTTCCTGTGCGGAATGAAAATTTTGCAATTTGCACCGGCCATCTGGTCATCGCCGGTCAGGCCGGTTATGCGCCGAATGAAAATACCGTTACACTCTTTTAATTAGAGTGAAGATCAGTTTCTGGCCCACTAAATTTAAGTTCTGGCCATGACTTAAGTTCCTCTGATTATGTTCCTCTATATTTTTAACCGCGAGATCTAAATGAATGAAAGGCTCATGTATTTTCAAGCACGGTAAAATTTCTCTATAGGTCCATCAACTTTTAAAGTGGCTAAACTTAGTATGTTGTATCACTTAGATTCATATCCCTCCATGTGGGCTTTTCATGTTGTGGCCTGCTGATTTGTCCTTCTAAAGTAACTATTGACGTTTTATTTCGTCAAACATGTCGTGGACGTGCGAGCAGGTGCCGTAGCCGCCGTTGCGGGCGCTCGAACAGGCCTGCCGCGGCCACGCGGGCACACGGGCGAGGTACGGAGCGCTCGAGGCTTGGCTGTGCCCCCAGGCTAGGCTGGCTGCGTGCCGCTCTCCCATCACCGTCAGCACGACCAGCTGCAACGTAACGAGGCACACCCGGAGCACCCATCCTCGGCCACACTCTTCGCCGGCGTCGGCGCCCCGCCACCGCCATGGGCGTGCGCGCCCGGGCAGCCGCGCTCTGCCCCGTAGCCGCGGCCCCGACCGCACGTCACCGCCACCGCGTGGACCTCACGGGCCCCGCAGCTACCGCCTCCGTGCTGCCGGCGGCCATCTCCGTGAACGCGCGCGAGTAGGCGAGCGAGGACACGCGAGCAGGCGCCGCCGCCGCCGCTGCGGGCGTGCATGCGAGCCGCCGCGGCCACGCGAGCGAGTAGGAGCAGCCAGCGTGTGGACGCGCGTGCGAACAGGGGGTGCGAGCACCGTCACACAGAGAGAACAACCGCCATGCCACTGCACGCCGCGAGCGCCAGCGGCGTGCTCGCGTACGTCGCCCTCGCCGGTGCCAGGTGCTGGTGCCACGGCGTCGAGAACCCACTGTTTCGCAAGGCCGCCGCGTACGAACCCGGAGTAGGGGCGCCGAGCGGGCGCGTGTGGGTGAGCACTGAGCAGCCGTGTGGGCGTGCGCTTGCGCGTGCAGGGTCACGCGAGGAGGAGAAGCGGGGCTTGGTCGCGGGGTCCAGCCGCGGCGCATGGAGTGCGCAGGTCGGAGGCGGCATCGAGGCTTGGATGTGGTGCTTGTGTTGCATGAGGCTCGAGCGCGGGCGGCAGCCGTGGATCCGCGGTGGAGGAACAGAGAGCCAGCGCGTTCTGTTGCTGTGCTGGCAGACAAGGTGGTGGTAGTGGAGGAGGTGCAGTCTGGCCGCAGCCCGTCTGCCGCAGCCTGCGCCACCGGGGTGGTGCCGGCAAATGCGGTCAGGAGCATGGCCACCCGTCGCGCACATGCGTGCTCGACGGATGCCGCGTCGGAGCTGGACTCGAGCGCACGGGGATTCCCAGGAGGAGGATGGCGGCGCCAGTGCGTGATGCCAGTTCAGGGCCGCGCGTCGCGGCTGCCGGCGCCAGCAAACCCATAGCAGCGGAGTGCGGATGCTCGGGCGGTCGACGTCGACGCGGGTGACTGAGGCATCGAAGATCGCGGACAGTGGCCGACCTCCCTTGCCGGCCTCGCGCGGCAGCCAGCCCGCTCGACCAACCCCAACGTGGTTGCCCGGCGTAGCTTCTGGGTGCTCGCGTGGCAGCGTCACTGCACCAGCACGGGCAACCGGCCGCTCGCACGCCCGTGTGGCCGCGGCACCGGCACCGGCTTGCGCGCTCACAACGTGTTTGACGAAATGAAGGGTGAATAGTTGCTTTAGATGGACAAGTCAGCAGGCCACGTCAGCATAAGAAGCCCATGTGGAGAGATATGGACCTAAGTGATACGACATACAAAATTTATGAACCCAAAAAGACACTTTGAGAGTTGATGGACCTAACTGAAATCTCCTGACAAGTTAATGAACCTCTGGTGTATTTAACTCTTCTCTGTGTATATCATATTAACTTTATCCTAAATCAAACATTTATACTGCGACACCTGTTTATCACCGGAATCCATGGCGACCATCGCCAAACTCCACCAAGAGATTTGGCGGCGGCGATAGATCCCGAGTTAGGAGGCGATACTTCATCGGGTGATGGTCTCGACATGTCGATTCAGTGCCGCCTCTATCTTCGTCCTTCCTTGGTCGTGAGAACGAGCAGGTCTGCAGGCCTCCATCTCGGCGTCACTTGTGGAGGTCTGCAACTGCCATGGGAGAGAGAAGCCAAAGGAGATAGAAAATATATTTTATTCCAAATTTTTGGCCATTAGCCATATGGATATATTAATCGTTGCTCTTCCTCTTTCATCCTCACAATGTATACGGGTATATCTTTGTGACGTCGCATGGACTGCTTTTGGGCACATTGTGGCTGTACCCAACTAAAAAAAAGCTTCATATACTCAAAGTATACGGTGAGACATGCACGGCGCACCCATGTACGTAATATAATGTTGTAGTATTGTTCATTTTATTTAAAAAAAACTAGTTCCATACACTTTTGGATGCATGATAGAGGTGCTATAGAATATGTGCAAGATATATAGAGAAAGATATGTCAAGTTTGGAGAAAAGAAAAAGATATGTCAAGTCAAAGAGAGAAGATACGACCGACGTCTATGTTTAGTATATGCATGAGAAATTTGGCAAATGTTCATTGGACCACGTTAGCATTGATTTGTTCCACTTACGACTGAAGAAAAAAAAACAGAACATTTGAGAGCCTTGAGCCATATGCCCCGGGCCCCCCTGGCGAGAAAAAAAAAAGTTTAGCCAACCGAACGAGGTTGAGCCGTCCCGCATAGTACGGTGCTCGGTGCTCGGTGCACCGTGTGTGTATCACACCGTCCAAAACCACCACCGGCAACGGGGCGGGACCGACGAGAGCCCGGAGGGTCGCCACCTCAAGCGAACCTCGCCATGTTCCACACAAAACCGCGCTGGAATCACGGGCAAAACGATCAGAATCGCCCCCTCGCTCTCGCTCCGGCTCCCCCACACGGCCACACGGGCCGAAGGCGGAGTCAGCTTGCACCCCACACGCACGAAGCGCTCCTGCCGCCCGCGCCCACACGCCATTCCGCCGCGCACAGGCGCACAGCACACCGCCTATAAGACAACCCGCGGTGTCGCGCACCCTTGCCACCGGCCACTAGGACGTCGCAGCTTCCACGCCTCCTTACGGTTTATCCAAGCACAGCGAGAAAGCGGAGACCTTTGCGCGAGTGCGCTCGATCTCGTTCCAGCTCCAACAGGCAACAGCAGTAGTGGTATGCTGACGAGGCGGCACGGAGGGTTCCGGCTCGGCCGGAAGTTGCTCAGCGCCTGGCGCTGGGTGCTCTGCCACCGCCGGCGCCGCCGCGGCCGCGGGTACCTCCGCCTGCAGCCGTGCCAACAAGGACGACGAGGCAGCAACAAATCCCCGTCGACGTCCCCCCTGGCGGATGCAGCGGTGCGCGCCAAGAAGCAGCAGCAGCAGCGCGATGAGTCTGGCTCGCCGCGGATGCTCACGTGGGGGCGGTCGCTGGCGAGGCGGATGAGGCTCTTGCGGCAGCGTGCGGGAGGGGGGAAGGACGGCCGGCTGCTGGAGGACGCCGCGGCGGAGGCCAGCACGCCCAAGGGGCAGGTGGCCGTGTACGTGGGCGGCGCCGAGCCCGGGGGCGAGTCGATGATGCGGTACGTGGTCCCCGTGGTGTACTTCAACCACCCGCTGTTCGGAGAGCTGCTGCGCGAGGCCGAGGAGGAGTTCGGCTTCCAGCACCCCGGCGGGATCACCATCCCGTGCGCGGCCTCGCGGTTCGAGCGCGCCGCCGCCGTGGCCGCCGGCGGCGGCGGGAAGAAGGTGCCTGCTGGATGGTGGTAGCAGCACGTGGCCACACGGTGGCCGGTGTACATACACACATGCATGTCCCTCACCCTCAGCCTCTGCCTCAGCCCTCAGGAGGATCCCGATTCCTATGGCATGAGGACAGATCCTTCTTCTCTCTCTCTCTCATTAGTTTGACTTTTTTTTTGCCCTCTTGCCCCGTTTCCTTGTGTGGATTGAGGGGCCATTTGGTAGCGCTCCCGGAACCACTCCGGGAGCCGCTTCACCTAGTCGCCAACCAAACAGGTGTTCACCGCTCCGCTCCTTCGAAGAAGCCTCGGAAAACGCGCTGAGAGGAGGCACGAGAGAGAGAGCCGGAGCTGAAAATACTAGCTTCCTCTGTCCAGGCATGTGGGCCCTCCCTAAACTGCCCTTCCTCCGAGCGTGGGCGAGGCGGAGGCAGACTGAGCAGACACGCCGGCGCCCGGGCGAGGTAGAGGCGGTGGAGAAGCCAAGCCGGAGTGCCGGCGAGGCGCAGGCGGCCGAGCAAGCTCGCCGGAGCGCGGGGCAAGGCGGTGGCGGCTGGAGGAGACGCGATGGCCGGCAAGGGCGGCACAGAGGTGCGGCAATGGCAAGGGCGGCGCTGAGGTGCAGCAACGGCTTGTGGCCGAGACGACGCACTTCCACGCCATGTGCGAGCCTGTGAGGCCGGGAGATCGAGGAAGATGAGGATGTGGAGCAGACGGACGAGCGGCTACAGCTGAGAGAGAAGATGAGGACACGGTGGGGAGAAGAGATAAAGTGGAGAGAGAATGGAAATAAAGAGAGAAAGGAAAAGGAAAAGGAAAAGAAAAGAGAAAGGGTATTATGAGTATTTCACACATTCCAACAATAAAGAGAAGTTATTTTGCCAAACGGTCAAAAAATCGGTTTCAGCTCCACGAATGAAGCTGCTCCACAGGTGAAGCCATATTTGAAACTGTTTTGGCTGGAGTCGGAGCCTAGGCCCCGAGCATGTGCCCCGTGGGATGCGAGGAGGATGCATAGTTGTAGTTTGAGAGACGAACAAGGCTATTTTCGGGTCAGCAAAAACATGTTCTGATATGATTCCCCCCAACTTGCAAGTCCATGTTAGAAAACATGCATCAGATATGTACTCACGTGAGGTGTGTCCCCCCCCCCCCCCCCCCCCCCCCCCCCCCCAACATAGGAGTACTACTTAGTATGTTGAAGTAGCGATGCTACTTTGCGCTAAAAACGGAAGCACCGAAAAAAGGAGTAATTGAGCTTATGGAATGATCTCGTTGCTACTACTTGTTCAAAGTTAAGTTGTCCCCAAGTGTGTTCTGTTCTATCCGTTAGTGTCTAGAGACCTGGTACTCTACTTCCTCCAAGGTTGTTGTACTTGTACTGCTACTGGGTCGTCCGTAGACCCCGGCTGAAATGAGCAACCTCGACGGATTGCCGCATTGTGGTTGTGGTAACCTGGGCCTGGCCCTGGCTGAAACAGTGCGCCGCTTTTGTCTGATGCTACAACTGCAATGCAGCGTCCAAAAAAAAAAAAAAAGGGAAAAAGTCTACTTAACCCCCCACCTTTCATTGTTGGTCTACTTCACCCCCAACTATAAAACCGTCTGTTTTACCCCCAGAACTTTCCAAAACCGTCTACTGTAGCAAACCCGCTGTTACTATAGCGGTAAAGTAGACGGTTTTAGAAAGTTCAGGGGGTAAAACAGACGGTTTCATAGTTGGGGGGTGAAGTAGACCAAGTACGAAAGGTGGAGGTTAAGTAGACTTTTTTTCAAAAAAAAAAAAAAACTGCAATGCAGCAGTCCCGGTCCCGTACCTGCGGCCGCTGAGCTGCTGCACCCCAGACAGATCGACCCCAGTAGATCAAGGTCGTGCAACTCCTCTGTTTGTTTCCGTTTCTATAACAACAAGGGGGTTGGTATCTGTAGTTCTCCGATCCACTCCACGGTGTGCGTCATCAAGAAGGGGGTTCGTATCCGGAGCCGGCTGCTTACTCCTCACAAAACACTGTTCATCTACCCGCCAGAACAGTATTTTTCTCCCGCAACAAATTAGCCGAAAACGACCGGCCGGCTTTAATCAAGCTCAGCCGAACAGACTAGCCATCGATTGAATTGAACTGATCCAACTCCAGTTGTCAGCTCGCGTATCATGATGCATTGAACTCCAACTCCAAGAGGGCATGCTGCAAATCAACTAATCAAGCACGCTGGTGTCCAGTTCGCATGTACACATCAGGATCAGGTCCTTTTTATTGCCCCCGCTCGCGTCTGCGCGGCTAGCTAGTTCCCATCCACGCTGGCCTGCTGGCTGCGCACTTGTTGCGCGTGCACTGTGCACCGCTCCCCGGTGGCCACTGGCCACGCGATCGAGCTCCGCAACGACGTTACGCAACCGATGAGGGCTGGTTTTCGCGAACACGCGGGTAGCTAGGGGTGTTGAGAGAGATGAAAGCATTGGATGGGGATGGGCCTCTTGAGATGCCGAGTGGACGGAGCAGAGTAGCCTAGCATGCCCATCCGCAGAAGGTTTTCCAAATGCCTGTTTTTCCTTGAGAGCAGCGGTAGCCGGTAGGTACGCTCTGCGTGGATCGTGGTACTTGTGTACTTTGGACTGTTGGAACGACTACCGTGAAAGGCACGGGAAAGCGAGTGAGCGCGACTACAGGCGCCAGGGCGAAAAAATATCGTACGCAGTTGCAACTCTGTCCACAGTTGCAACGAGTGCCTAGCTAATTTGCCAGCGTGAATGATAGGTTGAGATTTGTAACCTATGGAGTAGTAGTGACACAGGGCATGGTCCTGCGATCGACCAAGTGAAGAGGCATTAGGACCTAGGAGTAGGGCAGGAGTACTCAGATTGGCCTCGAAGCAGACGCAGCAACGAAGCTGCTTGACGTTATCTGTCGACATGTATATCGACTACACTACGCAACATTCAGAGTAGCGATCCATGTGGTGTACTTGTACCGAACGGGTGCGGACAAATGGCTTGAGAGGCCTCGTGGAGATTTTAGGCTTTGAAACGACTGAACGGGGGCTTCCTCGCAGAATGAACGTCGATTAATCGGGGAACGCCACCAAACCTGCCCTGCGCTGTGCCCCTGTTGTAGTGGCTCGCAGTAGTACTAACATGGTATGGGCTTGTTTGTTACTCCCTCCATCCCAACTTACGAATCATTCCATGAATCTTGGTGTCGGTGTTTTGGACTGGCAGACCCTCAACCAACTAATGAAAATATATTGCGTGTCTATAATCCCAGATGGTGATACAAAGAGGCATTAGGTTTATACTGGTTTAGGCAATAGGTGCCCTACGTCCAGTCTAAGAGAGCGATCTTGTATTCCTTGCACCGAGGTGCTTGTAGTAGGGGCTTACAAGCTGAGCGAAAGAAGAAGCTAGTCCCAGGTCTCTGCGTAGTGGCGTGAGTTGCTTGAGGTGTTGATCTCTTGCAATGAGGGGGCGTGTGTGTTATAGAGCGTTGTGCGTTGCTTGCGCGGGTATGTGTTCTGATTGCCCACGTGTGAGTCCTCGTCTCTAGAGGCGGTCCTGGTCGCTCCCTTTTATAGTTGAAGGGAGGCACAGGGGCGGTACAAATATTTGCTACGTGGCGTTTTGTGAGCGGAGGCGGTATGCCGAGCCCTGTAGCTCGTCACTGTGGCGGCATGGTCGGTGGAGCGGCCTTGTCCTCGGTGCACTGGAGCGACGCACCGGTCACGCCTGATCCTGTGCGACGTGGGAGCTCCTGCGGCTTGGCGCAGGGTATGGTGCGTGCTGCAGACGACGTGCCGGTCGCTGTACGTTGACAACGTAGAGAGCTGATGCCCAGTCGGTGCAGAGGCTGGACCCTTGTGGGGGGCTCGGCGGGTGCGAGTCCCGAGGCTACAGGAGCCCCGAAGCGGATAGCCGAGGCTCGGAGGGAGCAGTTGGTCTTGTACGCTGATTCCGAGGCTACAGGGACCCAGGCTTGACTCTCCACGCCACGCTGTCCTTGGAGCAGGTGGGGTTAGACAGCACAGTGCAGCACGAGTGTCAGTCATGGGCACAGCACCGAGCACAGCGGCCGGTAACCCCCGCCCCGTCCTGTCTCGGACGGCATGGCGTCGATGTGACTCACGTCTCGTCGGTCACTCCGCTGTATCGAGCCGTCGTTCGGCTAACGTCGCGGGAGTGGTTGGACGTGTTAGTTGGACGTGACGTCCTGTCAGAGGAGTCGGTCAAGGTGGAGGTGACGGGGTTGATGCCGAGCCGGCCTCGAGCGAGGCGGAGAATCGGTACCTCGTCCGAGGTCTTGCGGTTTGGGGCCTCGAGCGAGGCGAAGAATCGGTTCCTCGTCTGAGGCCTTGCGCGGGGCCTCGGTCAAGTCGGAGAATTGGTACCTCGTCCGAGGCCTTGCGGTTCGGGGCCTCGAGCGAGGCGGAGAATCGGTACCTCGTCCGAGGCCTTGCGGTTTGGGGCCTCGAGCGAGGTGGAGAATCGGTTCCTCGTCCGAGGCCTTGCGTGGGGCCTCGGTCAAGTCGGAGAATTGGTACCTCGTCCGAGGCCTTACGGTTTGGGGCCTCGAGCGAGGCAGAGAATCGGTACCTCGTCCGAGGCCTCGTAGTTTCATTTTGGGCCGAGCCCGCTTCGGGTGAGCCCGGATATTGTTCGAGGTGGGCCGGGCGGTCCAGCCGAGCCTCGGATAAGGTGGAGGTTTGCCGGTGTTTGTCTCTTAGCTTCAATTTTTACAAGGTCTAAGCGATTTTTTTTGGTTCTTGCTTAGGGGACCCCTTTTTATGGTACCCGACAGTAGCCCCCGAGCCTCGAGGAGAGTGTGAGCGCTTTTCCTGAGGTTTTGACGAGACTTGGTGTCGGGTACCGTAGAACGGGGTACCCCGAGCGAACATCAAAAGGGTCACTTAAGTCCCATCAAAAAACAAAGCTAGAAGGAAAGCCGTGGGCCCCTCACCGGCCACACCCGAGCCCATCAGGCTCCCCGCCTCGCCTCGAGCCTCACGCAAGAGGTCTCGGTGTCCTGACGCAATCTCCGCCTCGCGCGAGGCTTTTCACGGAAGGCCTCGGCAGGGAGTGAAATCTCTGCCTCGCGCGAGGCCTCTCACAGAAGGCCTTGGCAGGGAGTCCGATCTCCGTCTCACGCGAGGCCTCATTCTCCGTATCGCGTGAGGCCAGCTTATCCATAGCCCGTCGCCCCTGCCTCGGCCGGTCTTCCCGACAGCACGTCATGTCCCATTAATACGTCAACCACTCCCGCAATCTCAGCCGGACGATGGCTCGACACCACAGAATGGCCGACGGGACATGAGGTCGCATCAGCACCATACCGGCTAAGACAGGGCACGACGGGGATTACCGGTCACTGTATCCTGACGCTGTGCCCACGATCAGCGCCCGCACTACACCGTGCCCCGCGATCCCCGCCTCAAAAACAACACGACATGGACGGCCTGGCCCGGGTCATCACCATCTCCAAGCTAGCACACCGGATCAACCGCTCTCTCCGAGCCTCAGCACTATGCACCAGAGTCTCGGCTACCTCAGGATTCGTGTCTGCCGAGGCCCCCCTCTACGGTGCAGCCTCGACACCGACCGAGCCTCGGCCTCGCGCACAGTCAATCCACAGCGATCCGCACCCCGACCGCCGCACCTACTCCGAGGCAACCCAGGAGCTCCCATGACGCACAGGGACGGATGTGACCAGCACGTCGCCCCAGCGCTCCAAGGACGGACCGCTCCGACGACCGCGCCACCACAGGAATAGGCTATAGGGCCCGGACACGCCGCCTCTGTTCACATGACACCGTATAGTTAGCACATGTACCGTCCTTGTCCTCCCTTCAGACTATAAAAGGAGAGGACTTGGGCCATTTTAGGGGGGACTCACAGAGAAGAAGGCCCTGTAACATACACTTCCCAGCCGCCTGAGAGCAACGTCTCAAGCAGCCCACGCCTCGCCGAGACCGGGGACTAACTCCCTCTCTCACCTAGCTTGTAACCCCCTATTACAAGCACTTCGGTGCAAGGAATACAAGATCGATCTCTCAGACTGGACGTAGGGCACCGATTGCCTGAACCAGTATAAACCTTGTGTCTCTTTGCATCACCATCAGGGACTGGGAGCACGTAGTTCAAATTCACTAGTCGGTTGAGGACCCCCCCGGTCCAAAACACCGACAGTTGGCGCGCCAGGTAGGGGCCTCTGCGTGTCAGTTTCGTCATCCCAGCGAGTTCCGGATGGCAGACCCCATACGACCATTGCGTCTCGGCACGGTGGTTTGGTTTGGGAGCCTAGAGTTCATGTCTCTAGGGCATGAGTACGACATGGTACTCCTCACTCCTCGAGCCCCACCAACCGACGACGAAGTCACGCACCGGCAGCCCAGGCGCAGGCGGTGCCTGGGCGGCCGCTCTCACCGCGCTCGCCAGGCACGACGCGAGCAAGACCACCCCAACGCTACACGAATCCGGGGCGGCACGCCGCTCCCCGCCGATATCCTACGACCAGCTGTTGGCACAGGGTCCCTGGCTGGGGACCTGTCTAGCCTGAGCTTGGACAAAGGAAAATCACCGGTGGCACACGGCGATGCCCAGTCATCAAGCTCCGCTCCACCACTCCCTGAGGAGCCAATTCCGGCGGAGCAAAGTCCGACGACGGCACCATCCCCATACCCCTTTGGGTTGAGAAATGCCGCCGCCTCTTATGCTTACGCTTATGCTGCTGCTCACGCGGATGCCTCGGCACGCCGCCAACGCTTCGCCCTCGACTTCGACACCACCGTGTCGACCCACGCCTACGCCGATTCCTCAGAGGAGGACGAGGCATGGGCTGGAGCGGATTTCTCTGGATTCCATGACCCTGAAACCATGCGCCGCTTCTTGACCGCAAGCGACTACTGCTTCGGCTACTCCAACTCCGACGATGAAGGTGCTTACGACCCCACTCGCGAGTGTTTCCACGTCGGGCTCGGGATGCCGAGGGCGGGCGAGGAGGACGAGGGGGCAGGTAACCGTTCCCCGCTTCGCCCGGGTACAGGCGCCGCCACACCTCCGCGCATTGTCCTACCGGCAGCATGGAACGAGAACCTCGCTCCTGCGTGACCTCAACGCCCGGACCTGGAACAGCTCCGTGAGCTCCAGGCCAAGGTTGAACAAGACCGACTTCTTCTACAGCAGCTTCGAGACTCTCTCGAACAGGAACAGCGAGATCGCGGCGAAGGCGGAGGAGCCCGACGGAGGGCCCGCGATGTGCATCACCACATCCACGACGACGAAGGGAGTGAGCAACCCCCAGTCTTCAATCGCGCTAGCCAGAACGTCGTGGCTGCGGCAATGCTGGTCCGCGCAATGCCCGAGCCTTCTACCACGGAGGGGTGGTGGGTCCACGGCGAGCTCCGAGATCTCCTAGAGACCGCCGCGGTACAGCAAGCCGAAAGTTCCGCCTCCCGACGGCACGGGGGCGCCTCAAACTTGCCCGCAGCACCGCCTCGGCAGGATAGGGAAGCCTCGGTTCGTCCCGAGCCCGCTCGAGCGCCGGTGGCGCGAATGATGACCTGCTCATCATCCGCAACCTCCCCTTGCTCTTGTCAGACTCGGTGCGAGCCTGGCTCGAGCACCTTCCTCCCTCACAAATCCACGACTGGCGCGACTTGGTTAGGATCTTCGTTAGGAACTTCCAAGGCACATACGTGTGCCCCGGGAACTCCTGGGATCTTAAGAGCTGTCGCCAGAAACCGGACGAGTCTCTCCGAGACTTCATCCGGCGCTTCTCCAAGCAGTGCACCGAGTTGCCCAGCGTCGGTGACTCAGAGATCGTCCAGGCTTTCCTCTCCAGCACCACTTGTCGAGACTTGGTTCGAGAGTTAGGTCGGAACGTACCGCGCTCAGCTGCCGCCCTCCTCAACATCGCCACCAACTTCGCCTCGGGTGAAGAGGCTATTGGAGCCATCTTCCCCGACAGCGACACCAAGGGTAAGCGGAGGGACGAGGCCCCCGAGGCCTCAGCCTCCCACCTCCCCAAGAGAAAGAAAAAGGGGCGCCTGGGGAAGCAGGAGGTCCTGGAGGCTGATCTGGTCGCGGCCGCAGAGCGCAAGAATCCCCGAGGCTTCAAAGGCCCTAGGCTTTTCGACGACATGCTTAAGAAACCCTGCCCTTACCACCAAGGCCCGGTCAAGCACGCTCTCGAGGATTGCTCCATGCTGGGATGTTACTACGCTAGGCTCGAGCTCCCCGACGATGATGTCAAGCAGAAGGGCGCCGACGACCGAGACGAGGACAAGGACGATGGGTTCCCCGAGGTACGTAACACCTTCATGATCTTCGGTGGACCCTCAGCATGCCTTACGGCGCGGCAGCGCAAGAGGGAACGCCGAGAGGTCTTCTCGATCAAGGTGGCCACCCCCCGGTACCTCGACTGGTCTTGGGAGGCGATCACCTTTGATCGAGATGACCACCCTGACCATGTTCCGAATCCCGGGTAGTACCCACTGGTTGTCGACCCGATCATCGGCAACACCCGACTCTCCAAGGTGTTGATGGACGGAGGCAGTGGCCTCAATATCCTCTACATCAACACCCTGGAGCTCTTGGAGATCGACCGGTCGAGGCTGCGAGGCGACGTCGCACCCTTCCACGGCATCGTGCCAGGAAAGCGCATGCGACCCCTCGGGCGCATCAACCTTCCCGTCTGCTTTGGCACCCCCTCCAACTACCGCAAGGAAGTCCTAACCTTCGAGGTAGTTGGGTTCACGGGGGCCTACCATGCCATCCTGGGGCGGCCGTGCTACGCCAAGTTCATGGCTGTCCCCAACTATACCTACCTCAAGCTCAAGATGCCAGGCCCCAGCGGTATCATCATGATTGAGTCCACGTACGAACATGCCTACGACTGCGACGTCGAGTGCATCGAGTACGCCGAGGCTCTCGCGGAGGCCGAGACCCTCATCACCCACGTCGACCAACTCAGTGGCGAGGCGCCTGACTCCAAGCGTCGCGCAGGGGCGTTCGAGCCCGCGGAGGCCATCAAACTCGTCCCGGTCGACCCCGCCTGCCCCGATGACCGAGCGTTGAGAATCAGCGCCACCCTCGACATCAAATAGGAAGCCGTGCTCGTCGACTTCCTCCATGCGAATGCCGACATATTCGCATGGAGTCCCTCGAACATGCCGGGCATACCGAGGGAGGTCACCGAGCACGCCCTGGACATCCGGGCCGGATCTAGACCGGTGAGGCAACGCCTGCGCTGCTTCGACGAGGAAAAGCGTAGGGCCATCGGTGAGGAGATACAGAAACTCTTGGTGGCCGGGTTCATCAAGGAAGTGTCCCACCTAGAGTGGTTGGCTAACCCCGTGTTAGTCAAGTAGAAAAATGGGAAATGGAGAATGTGTGTAGACTACATCGGTTTGAACAAAGCTTGTCCAAAAGTCCCCTTCCCACTACCCCGAATCGATTAGATCATTGACTCCACTGCGGGGTGCGAGACCCTGTCTTTCCTTGATGCGTATTCTGGTTACCATCAAATCAAAATGAAAAAGTCCGACCAGCTTGTGACTTCTTTCATCACCCCATTTGGCATGTACTGCTACGTGACTATGCCTTTTGGCCTCAGAAACACAGGGGCCACATACCAGCGGTGCATGACCCAGGTCTTTGGCGACCACATTGGGTGGACCGTCGAGGCCTATGTGGATGACATTGTGGTCAAGACCAGAAAGGCCGGAGATCTCGTCGACGACTTGAGGATAGCCTTCAAATGCCTTAGAGAGAAGGGCATCAAGCTCAATCCCAAGAAATGTGTATTCGGGGTACCCCGAGGCATGTGTTAACACTGGATTTTGGTCGACTTCGGAAGATGACAGGTGGACCCGCATACAGGAAGAAGGACATTTGGCAAACAAAACGAGCGGTCGGCTAAATGCTTGTGCGGTTGGTTACCTCAGAAGGTGGTGACTCCATTCGGGAAAGCAGAAGATGGCAGGCAAAGCCGATCGAAAAGATGAAAGTTGTAATAATAAAGGACTCTGAGAGTTTAGGGCAAGGAATCGTAGTTTCCAAGTTTGTTTAAGAGTTCCTTTGTAAATCGTAGTCTTTTAGGACTCGTGTTTTGTCTAGGGTATAAATATTGACCCTCAACCATTGTAATAGGCGTTCACAACCAAATCAATACAACCGGCCCCGTGCCAACTTTCGAGTCCTTTTGTCGTGTCGTCGAGTTCTTCGAGAGGAGTCATCGATCTGTCGACCTCCATAAGTTCCGACAACCTTGTTATCATGTTTAGTATCATGCGGTGGATTTAGACGTGATGCAAGTAGTCTTGTTTGTTTTCAATGATCGTGCGGCGGATCTTTGCTTGACAATCAAGAAGTCTTTGCTTATGCTTTGTTTATGAGTAGATACCGTGCGGCAGGCATTTGCTCAATATGCTTAGTGAAGGCAAGACAGTTATCGGCTCTATTAGATACGGCAAAATCTAAATAGATTCATTAAGTTATCCTGTGTTGCATGTTTTAAATATTTTATATATTTGTAACACACTTCTGCCCAATCTAGATTGATATTGTTCGGCCCTCTCTTATGGTTTTATTCATGCTTCAATGATCATTACTTTCGTATTACCTTTGCAAATAGATAACATGCTCGTAATGGCTGAATTATTTTAATCTAGATTGTTACATGTCGTGGGTTCATGCATGTTAATTACGTTTAAGCTTTGACGAAACTAGGTGTCGTGCGGCAGATGCAGGTTTTAGATTAGTTTAATCATGTTTATTTGCACGTTCCTTCTTCATGGACCCCAACTCGATTGGATTGCTGAGCTTGGTTATGCATTAACTCATGATTAATTTCACTTGTTCAAACATGTCTTCCCATGCACATGCATTCGGCAATCGGATCTTTACGTGTGTTCATCTTACGATTAGTCGAATGGTTTATAAACTTGCTGGCAGATAGCTTCCTATAGCTGTATGTCGTTGTAAGTGGCTTCAGGGCCGTATATATAGAACTATCTGGTCTCACCCGACATGTTTCGGTTTGGCATTTAACTGTTTTATCCCTTGTTAGTTTTTTCAGGTCAAACTGACTGGCATGTTTCCGGATCATGAAGCACCCAGGCACCCAATTGAAGCCACGCTTTCCGGCTTGCTGTGTGTGAGGCACAGTGCGTCACATTTTGTGTCAACACACTTTTTGGCACGCCCGGTGGGACAATCTGTTAGTTCAAGATGGCGTCTGAGATCAACAATGATCATGTTCTGGATGTGAGCATGGCAGAATTGCCAGATAATTACAGGGATTTAGTGCTACAAGCATGTGAGCAATACCAACGGAAGTGTTTGATGTCTTTTTCCAAAAACAAGAGCAATAAAGTGTTTCAAAAGCAGTCAATGCCAAGGGTTCTTCTTCCACATCAAACTGATTACACTAAAGAGGAGGATGCTTAGAAGATGGCAGCCCTGGTTTATAAAGCTATGGGAGAAACCATGACAAACCATCACACAGCTTTTCTGAATACCTTTCGGGCAATCATGATCAGTACTTTTGGTCCAATGGTTGATAAGTACTTTGAAGAAAATGTTGGCCCACTCAGTGGACCGACACTTTTCAATGTTCCAAAGCATCAAGAGAAGCCTGTTGGAAAAGAAGGACCATCGACTTCAAATATAGGTGGATTGACTCACACTGAAAAGCAATCACATCCCACCTATGGCCCGTGTAACATTTGGTACCACAGGAGAAGTGCCACCTTCAGCTTATAGAGTTTCTCCAGCATCAAATAGATTACAGAAGAATATGTATGGAGATGGGTATCAAGAATTTACTGATTACAATGCTATCAATGCTGTGCCAAATCTAGGGTATAGGAGTGTTTCAGGATTGCCTTCTGGAGTACAAGTACAAGGAAATCAGGATTCAGGCATTGATGTTTTGATGCACAGGATGGTTGATATGATGCAGAATCAGTTCGGCTTGAAGCCAAAAAATCAATCCTATTCATACAAGTCTCCTTACCCAGAGTGGTACAACAGAGTGGCGTTACCTCCAAGGGTGAAGCCTCCAATAGATTTGACCAAGTTTTCTGGTCAAGATGATACTAGTACCATAGAGCACGTCAGTCAGTACTTAATGCAGCTTGGAGAAGCTGCTTCAGATGAGGCTTGGAGGATTCAATATTTTCCTTTGTCTCTTACAGGACCAGCTTTCACGTGGTTCACGTCTTTACCAACTCATTCCATTGGTACGTGGGCAGAGCTAGAGCAGAAGTTTCATTCATATTTCTACACGGGTACTAATGAGAAGAAGTTGGTCGATCTCATGAGTCTGAGGATGAGAACAAATGAGACACCATTGGAATATCTTCGCAGATTTAGGGAGACCAAGAATATGTGTTATTCTCTGAATTTACCAGATGATCAACTACCTGGAATAGCTATAGCAGGAATGTTGCCGAATATCAAGGAGAAGTTGTTTGGCATGGAGTTTGATGATCTTGGCCAACTTGCACAGCGTTTAGCAGCTATGAGTAATCAGGCCCAAGGATTCAGGAGAGATAATCGCTTTCAGAAGAACAATGCCACTAATGAGGTGTATCAAGGTTTTCTGGAGGAAGCGACTGAGTATATTGATGAAGATGAGATAGCTACAGCTGAGTTGAATTGGGCAAAGGAGCCTACTCAAATTAGTCAACGCTGGTTGAAACAACAAAAGGGAACCTATGATTTTGATGTTACTAAGGCAGACAGGCTTTTTGCATTATTGATGAAGGAAGGACGCATCAAGCTGCCAGAAGGACATCCCATGCTACGTCCTGAGGGAGTGAAAGACAAAAAGTATTGTGGCTTCCATAACACTAATTCTCACTCTATCAATGATTGCCGAGTGTTCAGAATACGAATCCAAAAAGCTATCCAAGAGGGACATTTGAAGTTTGATGGCAAGATAAAATTGATGATCAGCCTTTTCCACAAAATATGATTTCTTTCTCTGTGAATATGGTCTCTGCCAATGATCTCAAAGGTAAAGGCAAGATGAAGGTGTTGACTTCTGATAGAGCAAAGAAAAATGGTGCTGTTGACCCGGATCGGCAAGTCACCAGTAGAGAGCTGCAGCAATGAGTTCGGTTTCAGAATAGCCGAACCGAGAAAGGTCAAACTTCCAAACCCAGAGTTACATCACGTATTTTGCTAAACAAGTGGCAGAGAGAGCAAGAGAAGGAATACTATAAGAAGCAATGGTTTATGGAAGAATGCCGGAGGTATGAGGAAGAGGTATACCGAAGGGAGCAAGAAGAATACATGACAGAACAGGAGCAGTCTCATTGGGGTTGTTCATTCTTTAGGCATTGTTGGAATGAAGGCTTGAGGTTGCCTGCTAGAAATAATTGTCCGGAGTGTAGTGCTCAGTACTCCGAGTATAGGCAATCTCGAGTCAACTGCCGTCCCATCTATGAAAGACTTGGAACGAAGGTTCCTGAAGATGATCGGCGCTTAAAAACAGATGATTTTGAGAATCAGCAAAGGAAAAGATTTGCAGGTCAAGGTTGGATTCATGATAGAGTGCATGATGAAGAAGCTGATTCCTATAGATACGTATGGCAAAAAGGACAGTGGTGTCCTCCAGGCCTGAGGAAAAGTCAGAAAAGAAGAGTTCAACGGTTGAGGAATAAGGAGTTGAAACAGGAAGTTACCGAAACAAAGCAAATATGGCGTCCTAAGAAGAAGCCTGATGAATGTGGTCCTTCGGCTGATGCTTGCATGGCTTTCTTCCTCCCATCAGAGTTTATAGCTCCCGAAAGCCAAAATGTCCAAGAAGAGGTGTACTCTGATTTTGATGAAAGTGAATGTCAGGATTTGATGGCCCAGCTTGTATTAACACAGCAGACTGTTTTTGACAAACCAATCAAGAATCGTCACTTGAGACCATTCTATTTAAAGGGATATGTCAATGGCAAGCCTTTAACTAAGATGTTTGTTGATGGAGGGGCTGCTATCAATATCATGCCTTATACTACCTTCAGAAAGCTTGGGATGACTAATAAAGAATTGTTGAAAACTGACATGGTGCTTAGGGACTTTGCTGGCAACCCTTCCGATACCCGAGGTGCTATCCATGTCGAGCTGACTATTGGGTCGAAAACTCTGATTACTACCTTTTTTGTCATTGATGGCAAGGGGGCATATAGTCTACTCTTGGGTAGAGATTGGATCCATGCTAATTGCTGCATTCCTTCGACCATGCATCAAATTCTCATTCAATGGATTGGAGATGATGTTGAAGTTGTACATGCTGATGATTCGGTAAGTGTTGCTGCCACAGAATCTACCTACTAGGAATATGAAGGCGTCGATTGTTTCTCTGGAAAAGTGTGGAAAGAAGGTCCTGTAAATGTTTTCAGCGAGGGCCAACAGCCGATCCAAGCAGTCGGCTCTCATAGTAATTTTTAATGGGAAATCCTGTCGATGGCAACAAAGGAAAGTTGGGACATGGTTTTATGTCGGCTGATAAGTTGGAAGAAATTGATGTTGGTGATGGTTCTAAGCCAAGGCCGATGTATATTAGTGCAAAGTTAGACCCAGAATATAAATCAAAGTTGATAGATCTGTTGAAAGAGTTTAAAGATTGTTTTGCTTGGGATTACACGGAAATGCCTGGATTGGATTGTTCCATTGTTGAGCATCGATTACCCATTAAACCTGGATTTCGTCCTTACAAACAACCTCCACGGAAGATATACAAAGTGGAGGTATTGGCTGATGTGAAGAAGGAGGTTGAAAGATTAATAAAAGCAAACTTCATTCGGCCCTGCAAGTATGCAGAGTGGATTTCAAATATAGTACCGGTATACAAGAAAAATGGAAAAATGAGGGTTTGCATAGATTTCAGAAATCTTAATAAGGCCACTCCCATGGATGGTTACCCAATGCCAGTTGCCGATTTACTAGTAGATGCAGCAGCAGGTTATGAAGTCATTAGTTTTATGGATGGTAATGCTGGCTATAATCAAATTTTTATGGCAATGGAAGATATTTCAAAAACAGCCTTCAGATGTCCTGGTCATATTGGTTTGTTTGAATGGATAGTCATGACATTTGGGTTAAAGAATGCCGGTGCAACTTATCAAAGAGCTATGAATTATATTTTTCACGAGCTGATCGGCAAGATTGTAGAGATCTACATCGATGATGTAGTGGTCAAGTCTAGAAATCATGAAGGACATTTAGCCGATTTAAGAAAGACTCTGGAGTGCACAAGAAAGCATGGCTTGAAGATGAATCCAAACAAATGTGCCTTTGGAGTTTTGGCTGGTGAGTTTTTGGGATTTTTAGTTCATAAAGGAGGAATTGAAGTTGGGAAAAAGAGCATGGAAGCAATAGACAAAGTTGTGCCGCCAACCAATCTCATAGAATTACAATCATTGTTAGGCAAAATCAACTTTGTAAGAAGATTCATATCCAATCTATCAGAGAGAGTTTTACCCTTTTCTCCTTTATTAAAGCTCAAGAAGGATCAAAAATTTGTATGGGGTGACATACAACAAAAGGCTTTTGATGAGATCAAGCAATATATGAAGGCACCACCTGTGCTGGTACCTCCACAACTTGACAAGCCTTTTAAGTTGTATGTGGCGGCCGATAGCCTAACGATAGGATCGGCCCTTATGCAAGAATTTGAAGGAAAAGAAAGAGTCATAGCTTATCTTAGCCGAAAGCTGCTAGACCCGGAAACAGGGTATTTGGCTACAGAAAAACTTTGCTTGTGTGTGTATTACTCATGTACCAAATTTCGACACTATTTGTTGAATGCTGAATGCGTGGTAGTTTCTAGTTTTGATGTAATCAAACATATGCTATCAATGCCAATTTTGAATGGAAGAATTGGCAAATGGATTTTAGCATTGTCAGAATTTAATTTAAGGTACGAATCGGCAAAGGCGGTAAAGGGTCAAATTATTGCCGATTTTATTACCCAACATCGGGATCTTTCTGTTGAGGCGATAAGCATTGTGCCTTGGGCCTTGTTCTTCGATGGATCATCTTGTAACAAAGGTGGTGGTGCTGGTATTCTCTTGATTTCCCCACAAGGAAAAACTTTTGAGTATGCGGTTCCTATTGAATTTCATGTTACTAATAATCAGGCAGAGTATGAAGCGTTGCTTAGAGGGCTTCAGCTTCTTATAGAAGTAAAGGCCGTTGCTGTTGAAATCTTTGGGGATTCTGAGTTGGTGATTAATCAACTGAGTGGTCAGTATGAATGCAAGAACAATGTGTTAAGAGAATATTATGAGGAGTGTAGAGAACTTTTGAAGAATTTTCTGGTAGTAACCTTGCATCATATCCCTAGAGAGTATAATGAAGAAGCAAATAAGTTAGCTCAAGCTGCTTCTGGATATCGAGAGAGTCGGGAAGTTTTTGCTATAGAAGAAGGTGTTTTAAATACTGATCAAGTAGATGGTGATTGGAGATACGAAATTACCAATTATCTGAAAGGTCCATCTCAAAAAGTTTCCTGAAAACTCAGATACAAAGCTCTCAAATTTGTGTTCCTTGATGATCAGTTATATTACAAGTCCATCGATGGAGTATTGCTCAAATGTTTAAGTCAAGAAGAGGCCAAGAAAGTGATGTATGAGGTTCACGAAGGATTGTGTGGTGCACACCAGTCAGCTTATCGGATGAAGTGGATAATTAGGAGAACTGGTTATTTTTGGCCGACTATGTTGGAGGATTGTTTTGAATATTACAAAGGGTGTCACAATTGTCAAAAATTCGGCAATATTCAAAAAGTTCCAGCATCTGCTATGAATCCCATAATCAAGCCTTGGCCGTTCAGAGGATGGGGTATAGATTTAATTGGTCAGATCAATCCTCCTTCTAGTAAGGGACACAAATTTGTACTCTTGGCCATGGATTATTTCACCAAGTGGGTTGAAGCTATCCCTTTGAAGAAGGTAACGTCAGAGAATATGATCAGTTTGTTAAGGAACATATAATTCACAGATTCGGGATTCCTCAAACTATAACAACTGATCAAGGAACTCAGTTTACTTCTTCAAAATTCTGTGATTTGCCAAAGATATGGGAATTAAGTTGTATAATTCTTCTCCTTATTATGCACAAGCTAATGGTCAGGCAGAAGCATCAAATAAGATTATGATTAAAATCATCCAGAAGAAGATTGATGAAAAACCAAGGAGATGGCACTTGGTTCTTAATGAAGCATTGTGGGCTTACCGAATGGCTTGTCATGGGTCCACTCAAACGTCTCCCTATGAACTGGTTTATGGGCATCATGCTGTATTACCATGGGAATTGCGGTCAGGTTCAAGGCGAGTTGTGTTACAGAAAGAATTGGTAGAAGAAGATTATAAGAATCTGATGATGGATGAATTGGAAGATTTACATTTGATTCATCTCAAGGCATTGGAAAATATTGAGAAAAATAAAATACGCGTTGCCAAGTATTATAACAAAAGGGTTAGGTTGAGACAATTCACAGAAGGAGACTTGGTTTGGAAAACTATATTGCCAGTTGGAACAAAGGATAGAGCATTCGGCAAATGGTCTCCAAATTGGGAAGGTCCTTTCCGAATAGTAGAATGTGTACCTGGCAATGCATACATATTGAAGACTTTATTTGGGGAGGAGTTTACCAGAGCTATCAATGGAAGATTTCTTAAGAAATATTACCCCAGTGTTGAGGTTGGTTCATGAACGTAAATCAGAAAAGTTGATAAAAGGAAAATCGCCTTTAGCCTAAAAAATAAAACTGAGAATAGCCGATATTGTTCATATCGCCTTTAGCACAAAATAGCCGATGCAGTTTGCATCGCCTCTAGCACAAGAATGTTTATGCAAGACCGGGGTGTTTTCAGCATTTTTCTGACAGTCGCAGGCATAATTTTACCGAAAAGAATCAAAGAAATAAGCATTCTTCCAAAAGACAAGTTTATTTACAGAAGTCCATCCTAATACAAACTACTCCTCAAATAACCTGTTGAGGACGGACTGGGGATTTGTGGACTCGGCAAGGGCGACGGCATGATCATCGTAGACCTCCAGACGCTCATCGATGTCGTCGATCTCGTCCGGGCGTCCTCCAGCGAAGCCGACTGGCTGGAACGAGTAGTCTTCGTTGGTTTGGGAGGTCATTGCCGCCAGCCCGAGAGAAACACCAAGGTGCACACCTTGGATGACGGCCTGATCAACACGGCCATCCACAGCATCAAGGCGTGCCTCGGATGTCTCCCCCTGGGCATTCACCTTGTCGGCAACCTTGTTCGCCGCCGCCTTCAGGCGATCGTTCTCCGCAGAAAGAGCTGGGCAGAAAAGAAAAAAAATGGGTCAGCAAGCAGGGGAAGCCAGAATGATAAAACCAAATGAAGATATCAAACCGGTGATGGCGTCGCAGAGTTGCTTCCGCTGGTCCTCCCATTCGGCTTGCTCGGCGCCGAATTTCTTGGAGACGTCGCCTAGCTCCTCCCGGGCCTCGTCCCTCTCCTGGCGAAACTTGAGCGCTTCCTCGTGAGAATATGGATGGTGTGCATCTGCTGGTTCCGCCAGGCCCCAAGGATTGGGATGATAGGAGCTTGAAGAGCTGGAGGATCCAGAGGAGCCGGATGATGGAGTTCCCGGTTGAGCCGCTGTCGCCGAAGGGAGGAGATGATATTGACTAAAGCTGATGACCCTTATCCTAATGAATGAGGAAGAAAAAAATCAAAACTAAGAGATGAACAAATCGCAAGGGGGCAAAAAGCCGATTCGTACCCACGGTGCCGGCAGCGCGATGCTCTGCTTCCTTCCGCCTCTCCGTCGGCAGGTCGCTTGCCACGGTCGCCACTGTTCACCATTTGCTTTGGTGGAGGTTAGGGTTTTCTTCTGGAATGAATCGAACAAAGGAAGTGGAGGAGACAGATATGAGAACGCTAAAATGGAGATAACGATGAAGGCTAACGGAAGGGTCTATTTATAAGCCGAAGCGAAGAATCATGGCGAATTCCACGGAGTCGTGGGGCGGGAATGATGAACGATGGAGTAGGGTTTTTCCTTTCAGTTGGGCCGCTACTGGGCTGGGCCAGGCATGGATTAAGTCGGGCGTCGTTCGACTATCTCCCTGATTTGTTGGAGCCAGTATTGTTCGGCTATACCCTCACAACATTTAAATTAGGATTCATTCGGCTATCGGAAGAATGGAAACAATCGGCTACATTCTAATCGAGAAATTTAAAGGAAAATGGCCGATTGCTTTTTCAAACGAATAAAAAATATGTAAACATAAAGTTGATTGATCAAGGGACAGAGGATATCACACTTAAGTTTATTACAAGCTCAATGTCTACTTGTTCAGAAGCTGATTGATTGCCTCTATGGCTTCAGTCCTGATTCGGCTAACATTATCTAGCACTTTCTGATCCTCATCTTCAGAACTCTGGATGCTGGATAACTTAGTTTTGATTTGCTGATCTTCTTTGATGGCCGAAGTTATCTTTAGTGAAGCTGCTTCTATGTTCTTCGGCAAATTAGCTATATGGGCCCTGTGAGACTGAATTTTGGCATTCAGTTCGGCTAGTTGAGCTTCTAGTCTGCTTTTTTCATCCTCCATGGCTTTCAGTTCAGGCTCCAAGGTTGTCAAGGAATTTCTTGTAGTCTGGATATGAGAGTGAAGATCTTTAATCTCCAGCTTCTTCAAAGATCTATCTTTCTGCAAAACAGCCCTCGAAGATATGTTCTTGGTTGCCCTTCTCACCATGGCAAAGTGGTCATCAAGATGGGCTACAGATTCTAGGGGGGCCTTGAGAGCAGAAGGGATATCTTCATCAATGAGTTCAAGGAGGTCTCTTATCTGATCTGCATCCTGAACCAGACTAATGGTATCCTTGTTCAGCAGAATGATCACCTCTTTTAGCCGAGCCTGATTTTCCAGCGATAAGGTTTGTTGAGAAGTAATCTCTTCACCTTTCTCAATGATTTAGTCCTCAATAGAGAAGGAGTAGCTGGTGGTCGGTTTAGTAATGTTCTTCTAAAAGAAAAGAGAAGAAAGGAGGTGTTAGCCGATTGGGTGAATTTGCTAAAATATAGTGTAAGACAAGGCATTACCTGCTGAACTGATTGATCATCAGGATGGGTTATACCCTGGCTTGCTGGAGGACTTGGCTGAATGTTCAGAAGGGACGGGTTTGGAGCTTGATCAGGAGAAGTTTCCCTTGCCAGTTCGTCTAAGATTTCATCTATTCTCAATAAAGTAAATGATAATGAGCATAAGGGATAGATGTTATTTAAAAAAAAAGAAGAAAAAAGAGAATTGGTTGAACGATGTTACCTATAGTCTCGTCAGATTTATGAGCCTTTGAACCTTCAGCTTCATGAGTCTCTGAAGCTTCACTATCATGGATTCTTCATTTTCGGTTGAAACTTCAGGAGTTGGTTTTACAGCTGCTGAGGTGCTGCCTAGTCTGGGAATTTCGACTTGTGGCTGCAATGGAAGTAATGAATATAGAGGTGGTCAGGTTTACTGCTAAGTGGGGTTGTTAAACTGATAGAGGATAAAAGGTTCATACCTTAAGAGATGATTTGGCTTTCTTGGTCCTTGGTTTCTTGGGTAAGAGAAAACTTTTAGGTGTTTTCCTTTTGCTTTTTCCTCTTGAAGATGCAGCAGCTGAAGTAGCGGGAGTTCTCATGAGTACCTTTAGAGGTACTGAATCCGAAGTTGCAGGAATTTTCATGAATTCCTTTAATTTTGGAGCATCAAACCCCAGAGCAGGCTTGGGACCAGCCGAATAGTACTGGATTGCTTTGGCAGGGGGAGTAGACTCAAGATCCTGTGTATAACCAGATGTTAAAATAAGAAGTGAATTCAAGAGCAGGAAATGATGAGCCTAATGAAATTACCTCACTATCAGAAGCAAAATCGGGCTGCAAGTTTTTGCATAAAGGATGAACTGATATATTGAAGATATGAGCATGCCATTCTTGCCACCAAGAGACAAAGAAGGGATGAGCAACATCTATTAGCCCAAATGGAGATGGTTCGTATGTTGGCAATTCCCATCCTAATTCAAAGATTTTCTTGGCTTCCATTCTTTCTGTTATTACTTCCCTTGGCTTTATGATTGTTGAGAAGAGGAATCTTAGGGGAAGCTGGCCACATCCTAATTGTCTGGCCACCATATTTGGATAGTAGAATTCATAGGTGGACTGCACTAACATCCCATGATGAAATTCGGCTGGCAGAGTGCAAGGTTTGATAAAGGAGTTGAAGATCTCCGTGGATTCTTGACCTGAACAACCAATTTCATAGCTAAACTTGCAGGGCAAAGTCAATTTTCATTTTCTCTGTAAGGGAACCAGAGCACATTGCCGAATCCTTTGAAAAACAGCTTGAAGAAATGACCAATGTCTATGTCAATGCTGATAGATGATGCTGCTTCCCCATAAGTCTGACAAGCCTTAACCTTTGCTGTACTGCCTTCAGCATAGTTAACTGAAGGAAAACTTAGATTGAAGAGGCTCATAGAGGTTATCTGATGCATGTATAGCTGGAGCCACATCTGAATTAGCCACCAGGGACCATTCACACAAGAGATTTCTCCACCTTGGCGCATCTGAAGAGTAATCTGATGCATCATATGATAAACAGACCCCAAAAGATATTTGTCTAGTGGGATCTGAGTGCCTGTAGCTAAATCTTCAGGCAGCACCATATGATTCAGAGTTGGTCGTTGGATTTTCCATAGAAGATGAATCTGCATAGCCACATGTTCATGAAGGCTTTCAACTCTTTGTCAGAAATGATGCCAGATGCATTCATGTAGTTCTGGATGTATTTGACCCATCCACATCCAGAGCTGATGGCTCTTTGATTACTTTTGCTCTTGTACTTATGAGGGTATACTGGTAGTGACACGTTCAAGCCAGTCATCATGAACACGTTGGCTAGAGTGATGGTCATCATACCATGGCCGAAGATGAAGGCATTAATGGTGTCAGACCAAAAATGGGAAGCTGCTATCAAAAGGGAATCGTTTCTGGGTGTTTCTGCTAAGGATAATTCCAGAAAATGACTGATGTCTTGACTTTCCCAATGGCTACTACTTTTCTCTAGCATTCTCCTGTACCAATTCTGCCATCCAGCGATTGAGGAAATGGCCAATTCTTGAACGTGTTTGGCCATCGGTTTGGCAAGGTGATCCCAGATTTGAAAGGGATTCTTTGGGTTTCCTTCTCGATAATTTCAAAAGGGTCAGGATTTCCCATTAGGCTGAGGAAATAGGAATCAGGGTTAGCAGCATAAGGGATCAAAATCTGATTCTTGTATTCCTTTAAAGGGTGATTGAAATCAAAGAGGAATAAGCCAAAAGAAGAACGGGAAGATCAAGTGGAAATTGCCGAATATAAGTGAAGTTTACCTCTGGAATTTCATCCTGGGTCGCCATTGAAGATTCGAAGTGGGTCCGAGGTTGCGCTGAAAGCTTGAATTTTTGGACAGCGGCTGCGGTGTTGAACGGTGCTGACCTAGGAGGGAGAAGGAGCTTGTGGTCAATTTCAGAATAAAACAAGTTTTATCCCAAAATTGAGGGGGCATGTGTTAACACTGGATTTTGGTCGACTTCGGAAGATGACAGGTGGACCCGCATACAGGAAGGACATTCGGCAAACAAAATGAGCGGTCGGCTAAATGCTTGTGCGGTTGGTTACCTCAGAAGGTGGTGACTCCATTCGGGAAAGCAGAAGATGGCAGGCAAAGCCGATCGAAAAGATGAAAGTTGTAATAATAAAGGACTCTAAGAGTTTAGGGCAAGGAATCGTAGTTTCCAAGTTTGTTTAAGAGTTCCTTTGTAAATCGTAGTCTTTTAGGACTCGTGTTTTGTCTAGGGTATAAATATTGACCCTCGACCATTGTAATAGGCGTTCACAACCAAATCAATACAACCGGCCCCCATGCCAACTTTCGAGTCCTTTTGTCATGTCATCGAGTTCTTCGAGAGGAGTCAT